>NC_051270.1:8802914-9118539 GCF_015220745.1 Sebastes umbrosus
AGTGCTTAATACCACTGATGTTACTGCCACTGTTCCTACTGGCACTGTACTGCTGTTAATACCACTACTACTTCCACGAGCTACTACAGAGACAACTAAAGCTGTTACAGGTACGTCTACTGCACTGCTACTGCTGTTGCAACTAATAATACTAGTGCTACCACTACTGATTTTATTACTTTAAATAACTGCTTATATACTGCATAATTAGTGCAAGTATTGTGACTACGACACTTCTACTACTTACCTCTACTCCCAATATACTACTACTACTATTACTAGTACTATTTAAAGGTGTAGTTGGACATTTTGGGAAATGTGCTTATTTGTTTATGTCTGTCTGTACCATATACTGTATAAAAAGATGGACGACACGACAGCTCCCCAAAAGTGAAGCCAAAACATCTGGATCGTCCCTTGGTAGCTGGCTGCAGTATAGGTCATAGATCTCACCCCTTCCATGTTAGTGGATGGGATGTGGGCCAAACAAATAAGTCAAAGTACACATTAAATAATTTTTTCCCAAGGATGGTTTCTGTCATTTTGGGTAGTTCTCATCACACTGATGTTTATTAAAGTGTTATTCGATCCCTGGCTCCTCCAGTCACATGTCAAAGTATCCTTGAGCAAGATGTTTAACCCTAAATTGCTCCCGAAAGCTGTGAGATATTTGGTGAAAGACAGACAGAAACACAAATTCAAGAAGATTTGCAAATTTCAAGATCATTGCAAGAGACCCTTCTATTGCAGTCCTCTGTCCCTCTTTGTCTCCTCCTGTCAGTGTTACGGGAAGAGAAAAAACAATCGCAGCTGCGTTTTAACACACGAGAAACTAATGTTTCAATCGTGCGGCAGAAAACATTAACGTGAGCCTCCTGTCTGGCTTCGTAACATGCAAAAACATGATACTAATGTGTCTTCGCTGCAGATGATGCTGCGTTTCCGCCTCACAGACTTCATCTAACCAGTCGTGTCTTTACCACATCATTAACGAGTCAACGAGGCGAAAAACTGCAGCAGCCTCAGACAGACCGAGACATGCAGCCCTGCGCTGAAGAAAAAAAGTTAGAGAAATATTCTACTTTTATTTCTCACCTCGCTCTTATTTCTTCCAGAATAAAGGTCTGACTTTCTCCTTTCCAATTCTATTTTTCATGGCGTTGTGACTGTGACCGATCTGACCGCTCTGACACCTCTGTGACGCTTTGAAGGCATCAAGGGGTTCTGTTTGTTTTTACTCCTTGATTTTTTTTTTTTCAATCACCTTTTGCCACTACCACAATGATTCTATGTATTGGGGAAGATTTCCTACCAGTGTCAGTACCTGACACCACAATTTCACTTGGGCAAACAGTAGAAAGCCATAAGGTCTTCGTTATGGGCGATAGGAGACGTAGTTTGCTCTCTTCCAAATCCACTTTGCAAATTAAGCAAATAAGACGGGCGTGTTTCTGTTTAATATTCTTCCACTTTACAGCTTTAAATTTTCCATTCCACATCATATAAATGAGAACATCATCTGACACGCATAAATTATCTCCGTGCAATATTAAGGCCCTTTAATGGATGTTTGGTATGTAGATGAATTCGCATTAGTTGATTTAGTTTAATTTCCAATGTAAATGCAGTGTGTGTATGTGTGTGTGTGCGATGGGAGTATGTTTTAAGGCCAAGACTCTGCAGGACATTTACAGCATATTTCGTGTCAAGACATCAGTGTAGGAACAACTGAGTGCATCTCCAGCAGCCCAATGGATCTGACTCACAGCAGCATCCCAATGACACGATCTGTTTAATTGCTCGTGTTAGATGTTAAAGTAAGTGGCATGTTTTCACGACTCCCTCGTTACAGAGATGCGGACGATGCTAACTGTGGACAAACCGCTACGCTGCATGTTCCCCAAGTCAAAGTCTCACTTCTAACACGAGAAAAGACAATAGCTGTGCTTTGCAACTCTTCCCATCAGCAGCCAAACGGGCCAGCAACAAGAGATGTGTTCAAAGTCTAAAAGATGTCACTGTGCAGAAATAGTGTAACATCATGTCAGGCATTTTGTGTCTTTATTTGAGAGCAGACAGTAGAAAGATGACAGGAAATGAGGGGAGAGAGGGGTGGGGAATGACATGCAACAAACGTCTCCGGCCAAAGTCAAACCTGGGACGTTGCGGCTCATGGTGGGCACCATAACCCCTCAGCCACTGAGGCAACAGCGCCATGAGTTTTGTAGTGCGAGGACATCCAGTTTTGGATGACGTGATATCATGTGTCCAACAGGATTTTGTGAGACTGTGGTGGGTGACCTCGGACCCACAATGTATTGGAAAACGGGACGGGGTCCATGTTTCAAGACGGACTGGTGCAAACATTGCCACTCACTGAGGACAGTCCTCCCCGGTTGACCGTAGCACCGGGAGCCCTGTCCCCCGTTCGAGAGGGTGCCCTGCACAGCTCCAGGAAGTGGCAAGGTCCGGGCGGGGAAACTCACGTTTGGAGCCGCGAGCATCCTTTACCCTGTGCCTTTCCAAGCCGACCTAGAGCCGGTACACCGGAGGGAATGCGATGCGATGGCCAGCCAGATCACTTTGTTTTCATTTGAATTAGGCTACACAATTGATTATTACGACTGGATGAAGGTCCGACATGTTAGACGCCATATAGAAATTATCGCCAACGTTCTATGACCTTAGAACCTGGCTTAGACGTTACCACTTTATTAACATAATACCTGAAAGTGGGGGGACAGGAAGTCTCGTTGTCCCTCCTATTTAAGTGCCTACGCACTGAGGCGCCCCATTTCTGTCTCTAAATGTGTTTCATGGAGCAGATCTTTTCTTCACAGTTCATAACCTGTAAACTTAAAAAGGGACGTTATGAGTCACCTACCCATGCATCGCTATGCAGAAAGCTTTTTTTTAGGTTTCATCTTAAAAGGTTTATTTTAGAGGTGAACACTGTATGTTTAGAGTGTCACGGTACAAATCACATTTCTTTAAATAAATTGTTTATGAGCAAGTCAAACCAGAAAGGGTACACGTCTTACTGTGTACATCACACATTGATTAATGGGTGTACCGTCCCCACATACTCTGAGGTCACGACAGAACTAGGTGCCTCTCAGTGATGGATACACTGACATCAAGGAAAGGGAAGAATTTTCACTAATTTCACCATGTTTTGAGTGAATGGCACCCGGCATCATCATCGACAATTCTAAATCTAAATGTCATTGTTGCCATCTGAATTAAAAAATAATGTTGACTGTTTAACATTTAGATCTACCATTTGAGAATGCATTAAAGGGTATATATCACGAAAAACTCACTTTTTCAGTGCTTGTGCTCTTACATTTGGGTATCTGGAGTGCCTACCAACCCACAAACTGTGAAATAAGACAACCCAGTCTGTTTTTGTGGGCTGTCTAGATCAGAAAACATGTAATTCAACAAGCCATTCAGATTTGTCACATGCAAGCTCATTAGAATAAATCGCCCACAACTTGAGAACTACCTTTGCAAAGGTGCACCATATTTTTTCTCACAGACCAATCAGAGCAGACTGGGCTTTTTCAGGAGGGGGTCTTAGAGACACAGGTGCTAAAACAGAGCATTTCAGACGCAGGGTGAATACAGTTATATTCAGACAAACAGTATGAGAAAAATAATGTGTTTTTTGAACAATAAAGCATGTAAAAATGTAAACTAAGGCTGTCAATCAATTAAAATATTTAATCGCAATTCATCGCATGATGGTCCATAGTTAATCGCTACTGCAAATTAATCCAACATTTTTTATTTTTTCAAAATGTACCTTAAAGGGAGTAGTTAATACTCTTATTAACATGGGAGTGGGCAAATATGCTTAGTTTATGCAAATATATGTATATATTTATTATTGGAAATCAATTAACAACACGAAACAATGACAAATATTGTCCTCACAGGTACTGCATTTAACATAATAAAACAAAAAGCTCATCATAACATGGCAAACTGCAGCCCAACAGGCAACGACAGCTGTCAGTGTGTCAGTGTGCTGATGTTACACACTGACTTGACTATGACTTGCCCCAAACTGCATGTGATTATCCATGTGGGTACCCATAGAACCTATTTTTAGGTCAAGGGAAGCTTTGAAAATGGCCATGCCAGTTTTTCCTCTCTAAAATTTGAAGTTTGGAGCGTTATCTATCCTCCTTCGCGACAAGCTTGAATGACACGGTTTAAAACTGAGCTCTCTAAATCGCAAGTTGCGTTAACTTTGACAGCCCTAGTGGAAACCCAAAATACAAGTATGACCCTGAAAATTAGCATAATAAGACTTTTAACTTGACACATGACTTTTAGAAATACTTATACTAGTAGTGTTTAGGATGAGGTATACTGAATACTTTTTTTTACATTGGTAATGACTGAAAACTGGCCTCTACGGCACAAATGACTGAAAATAACTTCATATATCTGGAAGGAGTTTGGAATAGAACTTCTGCACTTGTGAAAGGAGTCGGTTGAAGTGATTATGGGATCTGATCAGGTGGAGATATTCCCTGGAGATGGCCCTGGGGTAGGTGCAGAACACGCTGGAGGAGTTACATGTCCTATCTAGCTTGAAAAAGACCTCATCATCATCAGAAAGAGCTGCAGAACAAGGACGTTTTTGGCTCCTTTGTCTACTACTACAAAAAAAAATTGAAGGAGAACAGTTGTGTGGGGAAAGTGCGTCATACTGTGCTAAAATGAAGCCTAATTCTATAACTGCTTGGCTTATTTCTAGCTTCAAATCTAGGTTTCATTGGAGAAACGTTGCATTTCCTGGAGACAGCGTCTACTGTAAAGCCAAATAAGATGTGCATTCGTCCAGTGAATTGTACAGTAGGAAGGTTTTATGTTCAAGTCCACATTCTGTGAGACCAATTTAAGTAAAATTACATATTTCTTTGCTAGACCATCACGAAGCAAAGTGAAAATAATAGGCTGGCTTTGCAAAGCTAATTTAATGGTATAGAAAAGTCCTCATAGGGAACTATCCAACACCTAAATCTCATCTGGTCAAACAAGGTGAACCTACTGAAAGATAAAACATTATTCTCTTTTACACCATCAATTGGGCCAAATGCTGCTTCAAGCAGAACAGACATCATTTTTGGATGTTTTCCATTTCCTCTCTGGAGCTACAAAACACCGTTGCTTGCTTAGGCTCTTCAAAGACAGCAGTGTGTGTGTACTGTGTGTTTAACCTCTGTTGTGGAATATAATAAAGTACGCGGCATTGTGCCTGTGAGAGTGTGATCCATGAAGGAGAGAGCATTATAAAACCATCATAAATGAAAAGAGGCTGCAGATAACAGTCCCTAAACACTGCTGCTTCTCTCCTACTATCCATAATCATTGAAGAAACGGTGCATTACACAGGGTCCAAACACAATACAGCGCAAACACTTGGGTCATTTAACCTTGACTTAACGCCTACAGAGGACAGATATTAGCGTGTCATCCAGCGGAGAGGAAAGCAGAATGTGGAATTTGTTCTACTGTTTGGGATGAGTAATTTCCTGAGCAGCATGCTGGCATTATTCAGTTCAATCTGAATAAAAATGCGCATATTCTGCACTCGTTTCTAATTTGTAAATTTGTTTTACTCATTAGCTGCAAGTGCTAGAATTTATTCTTCATCAAATCGTTTCAGTTTATTTGTATATTATCTTAGATTATGCATTTTCTCCTTCTCACTGAGTTGTACTGCTGGTATTTTTAACACCAACATAATGGCGCAATCATTTCTCATCCATTTATATTCTGGGAGAAGCTGCACTAGGCAGCTCATTTGAGCACTTGAGTAATTAGGGCATCTCTACAGGGTCTCAGAGGCCAGATGGAATGCTTACTTACTAGAATTTAGGCTTATGATTGGGATGTCATATAAAAAACACATAAAGCACTGCTTATTTCTGCTTCAAACTTATTATTTGCTAATTTTATTTGGATTGTTCTCTGCTTCAACAACACATATTTTCCCCTCTGGAATGACTCAAGATTCATCACTTGTAGAGCTGGCTATATGCTCGCACTGCTCCTACACTGACAAAAGCTCTCGCCTTCTCGGCTTTTATATGTTACAAAAGTAACTGCCAGCCATATTAATGGAAGTATTACAACTTGGGCTGTCAAAATTAACGCAATAATAACGCGTTAACGCAAATTAATTTTAACGCCACTAATTTCTTTAACGCATTAACTCAACTTGCAATGTTTAGGTCATATCTGGCTCAGTTTTAAAGCTAGAGACTAGAAAGCCTAAGGAATCCATTGGTACCAACCATGTCATACTAGCTTGTTGCGAAGCAGCCTAAATAACGCTACATACTCACTACATTTTGGCAAGAAAAGAAAATGGCATGGCCATTTTCAAAGGGGTCCCTTGACCTCTGACCTCAAGATATGTGAATGAAAATGGGTTCTATGGGTACCCACGAGTCTCCCCTTTACTGATATACCCACTTTATGATAATCATATGCAGTTTTGGACAAGTCATAGTCAAGTCAGCACACTGACACACTGACAGCTGTTGTTGCCTGTTGGACTTGAGTTTGCCATGTTATGATTTGAGCATATTTTTTATGCTAAATGCAGTACCTGTGAGGGTTTCTGGACAATATTTGTCATTGTTTTGTGTTGTTAATTGATTTCAAATAATAAATATCTACATACATTTGCATAAAGCAGCATATTTGCCTACTCCCACGTTGATAAGAGTATTAAATACTTAACAAATCCCTTGAAGATACATTTTGAACAGATAAAAAACATGTGTGATTCCGATTAACTATGGACAATCGCAATGAAATATTTTAATCGATTGACAGCCCTAATTATAAACTTAAAAAGTGTTACAAACTTATTTGAGCATTGTGTGCCAAAGTTGACCTTCCTTAAGGTTAAGTTGCTTTAAGTGAAGCATCCAGTGCAGTGTAGTTGTTAGCCTGTGGATAATATTCTGCTACCTGCGGTCTTTATCAGGACGGGCTGCGGCAGTTTGGTTGATAGTTAGACAACTTTTAGAGCCTGTTAGTCCTTATAATTGTTTTGTATTTTCATTCAAATATGTATCGTCTCCAGGTCATTTCTTATTTTTGCTACTGTCATGATACAACATACATCAGTAGATTTTTCTGTAGAAATAATACACATTTACCACATTAAAGGTTCTCTATCCAGAGCATTAATATAGCAGCAAACAACTATTTTCTATGTAAAGATATAGAGGAGTAATGTCTACCTGAGCAGAGAACAAAGTCGCTCTCCCTCTGTGTGTTGTAATCAGAACTTCTCTGTGCTTTGTTTACATAGCCAGGCTGCCCACGCGTGCCTTTTAGAGCATGTGAGCGTGCCCCACTGGGGCCATGAGCTCACTGTCGCTTCTCTGCACTGCTCTCATTACAGCTGATAATGCCGTCCTGACCCACAGCGTCGTCGCCCAAGCATAGCATCCACCCTCTGGTTCCTGCCCAGGTTAACACAGTTATCTCTGTCAGCAAAGTTGCCATTGTTTGCACTGTTAGAGCTGTTAGCACTGCTAGCTGTGAGCCGCTGGCTCAGCCGTCGCCTTGTTGAGAGCTGTGTGGAGGCAATAGAAATGCTCCCAATCTCACATTTAGCCTAATAACCTTTTCTATTCATATGTATTCAGATTTATGTAGCCTATAGCTTAATATTTGGAGAGTATAATGATGTATATTGCTTTATTTCCACCCTGTACTCCCGTGGCCCTACAGGTGCACAACTCCAAATACTGGAAATACTGGATATATTTAGAAGTCCGTACCCGGGTATATCAACACGGAAGTGTACTGGTACACTTGTTTTTCAGTCCAATTGATTCAACTTAAACAACCAATGATGAATAACTCTTTGAGTGCAGGTTGCGGCAGAACAAAGACATTAAGTATTGGCTGTGATTGTGGTTGAAGGAGCTCAGATAACAGTGTTTGGTTGCTGATTGGCTGTAATTGTATGACCAAGCTGTGGGAGGCTGGCTTTAAAGGCCAGCAGCCTGCGTGGTGCTGGCCTGGCAGCGCCATGAATAACAGATGTTGGCTGACAGGCAGGACCATTTGTCATTTAACTGTCTAAGCAAAACAGGCTGGAGGGTGTCACCATAAGTCAATGTCACAGGCTTGGACGGCGAAGAAGGGATCCAAACATTTCAATACTGTTTAACCCCCTCTCTGCTTTGTACCATTGTGCCTCTGATGACCGACGCCACGGCTCAGAACTGCATGCTGTGTGTTTTCTTTACCACCCCAAAACCATCACTGCGGATTATTACTCGCTCTTCTTCCATGTTCCCGATAAATGGCTTGATGTCGCATAGATCTGGAGATCTGTCCAAGAATTAATTCATGGAGCTCAGTTTAAAAGAACTTGCTGAGCATTTATTGCATTGAACCAGAGTAGGTTTAAAGCTAGGGTTGGTAACCTTCTTCAAAAACATTTGTAGTTATATTTGTTGAAATTCTCTTAACATCCTGACAGCAATCAATAAATCAAACGCTCTGACAAAAAAAAAGAAAAAAATTCAGTATCTGTTGCTGTCGCGGGATGAAATGATTGGACGGCCTACCCGTCCACCAACCTACCTGCCTGCCTGCGTATATTCTGCTCGTGCACTCATTGCGCATCACTGGAGTCTTCCACAAGCGGCTAGCTTGACCGTGAGTATATAGTATAGTATTCTATAGGCTGTAAAGGCAGACGAGTCGGCATGATGACACTAAGAGTGTGTTCCAATCCGCGTACTTCTGTACTTACACTTACTATTTTGAGTGCATAAGTGCGTTCACAATGGGAAGTATGGCAAAATGCAGTGCACTCAAAGTACCCGGATGTTGTACTCAAAATGGTCAAATCGTTGAGTGTGGAACGTTGGACACTTTCCATACTCAATTGTCGCCATCTTGGCTACGTAGCGGAAGGGGCGGGACCACGACCACTACTACGTAGATAACAATAAAACAATACAATACGTAAACATACCGGTGTATTTTCAGCCAACAGGAGGACACATCGTAGACGTAGGCGAAGACGTTGGAAACGTAATTTCCACTCTGCTTTCATTTTTTTTCTTCAACAAAGCAGGCAGATATTTTGTCGGGTAGCGAGCAGCGGTGAAATGTTGCGATCGTCATTTCCGGTCAGTGCGCCGCAGAGTATTCGATTTGAGACGACCCTACCCCGTTGACATTTACGCACTACTCAAATGAGTACAGACTGCACAAAGTGCACTATACTGAAGTGTACTTCAGGAAGTACGTGGATTGTAACACACTCTTAGTCTCATTTAGCCACTTGTTAGAAACCGCCTTTTTTAAGACACATAAAAGACAACAAAATTCATGAGTGGGATATTTGCTGATGCATTTTATATTGTATTGCAAAACTTTAAAATCTCTTAAGCTTGTGTTAACCACAGACCTTATTTCAGGCATCTAACTAAAAATACCATTCAAAAAGCCCATTGACTTCCAGACGAGGGAACCAGAAGTGCTAAAATACTCATTCCTGTCGCACTCTATGGTTAATATTTCCTCTTTCTTCTACTGTCTAATTTCTGCCTGTTTCTGTACTGAAAAAAGGAGAAACAAAGAACATTTGACTGCTAAATTGTGATATTAAAATAGATATTTTTTTCTCTGCTACACTGTTCCCCTTTCTCTCCATCACTACAGTAGATTGCTTTGAATAATATCAGTCAGTCTGTTATTACTTTCTGTAATCATCAACGGCCTCAGTATGACACTGATTTTAACAGTGCACTGGTTTTTACCATGTTTTCAAGTAGCTGCTTTACCGACACAGATTTACCACGGCAGTTTGAGCAATTGGACTGTAAATCGTGATACTTTACTAGCGTGAAATGCATACGCACTTAAATGAAACGCCATTATGTTCAGTTCTCACCCAGCCCCCAACTCTAATGAACAGCTGCACTGCCTGGAGGTAGTTTAGAGCTACAGTAAATGACAAATTGACCATTAATAGTAGACCATAATAAAAAGCTTGGTTGTCTCATGATGAACTGTATTTCAGTCCTTTCATTGGCATTGTTTTAAGAAATGTCAAAAAGCCAATACCAGACCAAAGCAGTGAAATGCATACATCTCAGGGTGGTTCATTTCTTCAGGCTCGGTGGCGGTATTGTTTTTGATGTTCTCCGGAGAATGATGGCTTCTTTTATTACCAGACAACAGCACGACAACATTCCTCATGTTGACAGGACTCCATATTCACCTCAGCGCTCTGGGGGCTCAGCTCGGCCATTTCTTCTGGAGCTCAGCTCAAGGTCACCATCTCCACTCGCACAAAAGCTTTTTCTCTCAGTTGTTTTGTGCGACTGCAGCCAGACAAGCTTAACTACATTTGGATTTTTTGTCCTCTCTCCCTCCCCCCCTCGCCGCATGATTGCATGTTATTTCGTGTCGCTGTCATAAGAATAACTGTGACAAAATCCCCACCGGAAAAAAAAAAAAAAGCAACAAGACATCACGCCAGAGGAGCCATGATGCAAACAGCCGAATCCCTGAGAGATGGTCGGCCCTGCAGCCACACAAACCACTGCATCAGTCAAATGCCTCCAACAGCTAAATCTAAGCACAACCACCCCACTTCTCCATACCCACAAACACTCACCCTCCCTAAAAAAGAAAAGAAAAATGAACGATATCATATCTCTTCACAGACAGCTGCCAAAAAGATATTAATAGAATTCAATAGCAGAAGAGATTGCGCACAAGAATCCTGTTGTGTGCGATTCATAAGAGGCAGACTTGTCCTCGAAGGTCAGCTCTGATGCAGTGTTACAAGGAGGAATGTATAGAAATGGTAAGGAGAAAGACATTCACAGTTAGGGCATTGATCTGACACACAATTATCCAGGGTGACATACAATGAATTAGAGATAGAAAGAATGAAAGAAAGAATATGAGAGAGAGCGACAGACATGGGATGACAGAGCAAACGAAGGTTGAGATGAACTTTAATGAGAGAGAGAGAGACAGACCTCAGCAGCACATCACAGCTGGGGTTTGGTTGCTTCCTGAGGCTTTCTGTCTGAGGGAAAAACTTTTTCAAATGACTATATCAAATTAGTCAAATTTTCACAAGACAAAAATAATTCTGTACATTGGAATAGGAGCTGATTACTGGAACCAATCTTCTCATTTAACTCTCAAAGCAAATAAATTTCCCAAATTGTCAGACCTTTCCTTTAAGTGACTTTAATCTAATCTCTTTATATCTATTACATTTTGAGGCTGCTGTTTGTGATGCACTTGTTCTATCGCTGATGTTTTGTCTACTCCTATTATAGATAGATAAAATAGTTGTAATAGAGCGCTCCAGGGCTGACGTATTTTTGTAGGCCAACCAGGAAGTTTGCATCTCCCTGGTTCCCTTGACAAAAAGCCAATGGGATTTTTCCATTTGGTTTTGGATTATTGCAGAAAATAAACCCTGTGGCAAACAATCGTTTATGATACTTACACGTTTTCTTCAGCAAGACTGAACAAATGAACACCACTTTTATGAATTTTGAAGTGTAAATGCAATCACCACAAGTATAAAGCTAACGTTGGGCTATAAACAAATTACACCACGGTCGCATGAACTTGAGTATAAGACTCACGGCGGACTGTAAAGGCGAACGACTCGGCGTGAAGATGTTTAGTAGTCTCATTAAGCCACTTGTTAGAAACCGCCTTTTTAAAGACATAAAAAGGGCGTCAAAATTCCTGAGTGGGGAATTTATTTATGTATTTTATATCGACTTCCAGACGAGGGAACCAGAAGTGCTAAAATGCTAACTCATTTCCAGGTTTTAGGATTCATTCCTGTTGCACTATATCAATTGTATTTTCATATCAGATATAACTTTAATCGTTGCAAGGGAGGGATTTGGCCTTGTGGAGCAGCAAACAACAACACATTAAAGACATTTTTTTTAAAAGGACCTATCATGCTTATTTTCAGGTGCATACTTGTGTTTTGAGTTTGCACTAGAACATGTTAACATGCTTTGATGTTCAAAAAAAAAACTCTTTTGCTGGCCCACTCTGTTTTGATTGGTCAACCGAACCAAACTCTTCAGACTCGGCTCAAGCTCCGCTCTAACTAGCTTTGTTTGAGGGCGAGCTTAACTAGCTGCTATGCAAGTATTATGCAAATGTGTTACTTGGTGACATCACCATGTTACGGAAGGAAAAGGCAGGACTTCAAGCAAGGCGTTTCAGACAGTTCAGGAGCAGTGTTTCTGTGGGAGAGAGTAACTCCCTTTGGTATGGACTTTGGGTTTCGTAACTCTGCAGATCTTTTACATAGATAGGTAGGTAGTTAGAGATAATCGGTTAAAATTCTTAATATCGGTTAACGGTTAATTATTAACATCCCTAACAAAAACTATATAACACACTAAAGGAAAGGGAAAAGGCAAAAAAGCATAATAGGTCCTCTTTAATTTCATTTTGACAATTTGGGAAATAGGCTCATTTACTTTCTTGGCAAGAGTTAGATGAGAAGATTTAGATTACTCTCATGTCTGTATGGTAAATGTATGAAGCTACTCAGCCAATGGGGTAGACAAAATAGCAGGAACACCTAACATTACATTCCAATAGCTCGAACTATGGCAACAAAACATACAATTAATTTGGCTCAAATTGCAACATTCACAAATTAGAAGGCTTTGCGTTGGAGTGGCGTTCCTGTAATTGCGTCCACATCCTGTATATTTCTTTAGTTTAATTGTAGGTTGAATGTGATTATGTTTGACCAGATTACTATCCATTAGCACCTTGCCTCTTTTCTTAGAGAGTACAGATTGCTATAATTCTAAGTGCCCACATTTTTTTTAATTGTTGCTCTTGATTAAACAGATGCCATGTATATGAATCCTCTGAGCCCAGTTTGGCATGCTGAAATGCTTTCACTCTTCGATTGGTGAATGTAATGTTTCTTTGCGGTATAGTGCTCCATTTAACTTAATCAGTGCTCAGCCTGTACATCGAGTTAATTATTATGTGTAGTAGCATTGACTCCCTCGCCTTTCCCTCTGCTGATCTTTCTCAGTTAGTCCAGGTCACGTGTTCTCCTCTAAAAAGTTGAACTTTTCTCCCTGCTATAGCTGCCTATAGAGAAGCCAGGCACAGCACAGCAGCTTTTACTGCAGCAGCAGCCGCTCTCTGTTCACCTTGCTTGCACTCATTGACTTTGATGTAGAAAAAGTTGTAGAAGTCTGAGCGATGCAGAATCGTGTGAGCGAGTTCCCCAGGTGACTAGACTGTGAGGAGGAGAGACAAAGCTGAGGGAAGCCATTACAAGGCAGAGGTCAGGACGTAAACTAAAGCCATCGTTATTTTGAACGTTGGGGAAAATTATGTGTTTGGAGTTTAAAGTGGCTTGCTCTTCTCTTTGGCTCTTATTTGTTTAACAAAGATCAAAAGAAGGTGGCTTGTTTTGTGGGATAAAGGGGATCCTGAATATGCCTGATTATGACTGTATAGAGAACCTATTATGATTTTGTGCTTTTTCCCCCCTTCCTTTAGTGTGTTGTATAGTTTGCATGTAAAAGGTCTGCAAAGTTACAAAGAACAAAAGTCCACGCCAAAGGGAGTTACTCTCCCCCACAGAAACACTGATCCTGAACTGCCTGAAACGCCTTGCTTTAAGTCCTGCTTTTTCTTTCGTAACGTGGTGATGTCACCAAGTAACACATTTGCATAATAGCTACCTAGCGGCTAGTTTGGCACGCCCTCAAACAAAGCAAGTTAGAGCGGAGCTGGAGAGGAGTCGATGAGTTTGGTTCAGTTCACCAATCACAAGAGAGCAGGCCAGCTGACCAATCAGAGCAAACTGGGCTTTTCGGAAGGGGGGGTAGGAGCTCACACAGAGCGTTTCATACAGAGAGTGAAAAGAGGTGCTGCAGCACAGCCAGTATGAGAAAAATAAAGTGTTTTTTGAACATTAAAGCATGTAAACATGGTCTAGTAGAAACCCAAAATGCAAGTATGCACCTGAAAATGAGCACAATAGGTCCTCTTTAATGTGATATGTTAGGGAATAGGGAGGCAAAATTGTAGAACCAACAACAACAACCTTTGGCAAATGTTGAAAATAGAGTTTGTTTGTTGAGAGTCATATCTATATTAGACACACAGGGCTACTGTAGGAGGTGTGAGCAGCAGCATCAATCACCATGAACATAAAACCAAACACACACCTTCAGGTGAATCCCTGTGGCCCATCATATCCTGAAAACACTGCAGTCAGAAAACAGATCTTCACCCAAGTCTGACTGTGAGCATGACAAGGGACGTCTAACTTTGCATATAAATGAGATTTGCATCAGTTTGTTCCTGAATATAAGCATTACCTCTTTGAGTGTACTGAGTAATTGATGTATATATTTCTGGGAAACACACACAAGTTTAACATACAGGGATATACACTTCACTTTCACTCATCATAATAACAAAGTCAATATCTGCATCAGGGCTATTTCATTCATGGTTTTGTGCCATTAAGTCACTATTTAACCTGCCTGGATTTACCTAGACTTTTATCATTTTTATGTCCATAGATAGTCAAGTGGGTAACACAAGGTGAAGTACATGCCACCCGTTATAAACCTATTTGGCCATTCTGTATGCAAAAAAAAAGAAGGAATTACCACCTTGCAGTTGTACACCTCCGCCAACCACTCTAAGAAAATAATCTGTAGAAAAACACATAATGTCCTGGCAGAAAATTACCAGGACATTTCCGTTAAGTTTATGGACATCTTCCTCAACCCTAAAATGTAACCTTCTGTAGCTTTACATTATAGCTAAATAGCAGGCCCAACCTTTACATGCTGGAGGGAAAACAGACATAGACACAGAAATATTCCTGGCATTTCTGGTAACGTTAACGGTCGACAACAGCTGAACTAAACAACAAAGCAGGTTTCCAATTAAAACGATACTGACCTAACGTTAAGTCCTTTACATAAATCATTTTGGTTAGACATTAATTGTTGATTTTTTACCACAAAAGTGTGAGAAAGGTTTCTCCAAATCTCCAAATCCGAAATTTGAACTAAACTTTGCGCTAGTGGAGGTTCCCACAATGCAATGCGTATTTAAAAATAGGGGTAAAACGCCTCTGAAAAATCAGAAAATTCCTTCATATTAACACGGTACATTGGCCCATATTTTTACGGACTTTTCTTAGAGTGCAGTCAAGCTGTAGTTTACATCCATGTCTGTCCAAAATGTCATCACTTCATAATTTTATCCTATTAGACATTTGTGTGACATTGTCATATTTAGCATATTAATAAAAAAAAGTGTTTTATGAGGTAACAGTGGCCTTTGACCACCAAAATCGAATCAGTTCATCCTTGAGTCTAAGTGGGCGAAATTTGATCAAGGTGTTCCTGAGATATCGAAAATGGGATAGATGTGAGATCACAGTGACCTTGACGTCTGACCACTAAAATCGAATAGTTCATCCTTGAGTACAAGTGGATGTATGTGCCAAATTTGAAGAAATTCCCTCCAGGCGTTCCTGAGATATCATGTTTACAAAAACGGTACAGACAGACGCACGGACATACTGACGGACAACCCCAAAACATAATGCCAGCACAGAGGCATAAAAAAAGTTAGAGGATTATTCAGGGCCAGTGCTCCCTCTAACTCCATTTATTGCTATCAATACCAAGAATTTCATGAATTTTATGTATAAAACATGTATACTCCACTTACAAAGAAAGCTCTTTATAATGACACATATAAAGCATAGACTTGACCATGAGCTGACGTTAAAGCTTAAAGGAAAAACGCTTAACAACATCATTTTAGCTTCTGGGGAAACCGGATGTCTGAGGGTCATGTATACTAAGTAAACAAACCATACATACAGTATACATGCAAGAAAATGTACGGTATATGGTAAGATTCCATCACAACAAAAAAATTGAATATGCAAAAAAAGACCACATGGTTAATAGAAACATTTCCCTTTTTATTCAGTTTCACTAGAAAGTGGAAAAAAAGAAAATATCAAACTCTAACTTTCCGTTCTATAAGCGCAACAGGCCGTTTGAAGTAGGAAATCCCTATGCGCTTGATCTACTGCATGCCCTATTGACCTGTCAGTTAACTAAGTCAATACATAAAATGAAGAGGACACTAGTGAGCAAAGCCATGCTGCTTATCCGTGCTGGATAATCACGACACAGAAGAAGCAATGTGTCGAAGTATTTTGGCTTCTACACCGTAAATTGAGAAATTACCAACAAATATAAGGCTGTTTTGCCGACTTTGTAAAGAGCAGCTGCCTTACTCTACAACGACAACAAATCTGGAGAATTGCCCGTTAGCTTACCACCCGGATGAGGCAGCTGAGGCACCAGAAACAAGTGGAGGAACATCAACTTTTCACCACACTGGCCAAATGCATGTAATGTGTCCCCAGGATCATCTGTGTGTGATGTATCCTCAGAGAGCTACGCTCCCTAATTAGCATCAAATAGCACCCCATGTCCCCAAAGTTCATTATTTATTATTATTTATATACAAGACAGATAAACAAATCAGAAGTGCCATTTCCAACAGTGTGTGTGTGTGTGTGTGTGTGTGTGTGTGTGAATCCTATTTCAAACCCAGTGTGATCTCATTATTGAATGTTACATGATGGGAATTTCTCAACATGTCCATCATTTGAGGATCCGTATGGGATTACACACTGGCCAACAGGACAGCTCCCAGTGGTGCGTATTAAATACGGTCCCCATTCAAATTTCACTCTAGTAGCAACGATAATAATGATTTAAAAAATTAAAATTAAATCATCTGTAGTGGCCTGGGTGTGTGGTACATGGGAGCAGTGATGGATTTTTTTCCCTCCTGCTGGCAGGAAACTAATGAAATATGTGATGTCTTACAGATGCTTCCATTATGTGGGACATCTTCTTTTTTCCCTCCGTTTCCCAGGTGTCAATAAGCAGTTTTCAGGCGTATGGGAGCCATCCACAGCTCACATTAGAAGCCCAGTTGTGAACCTGTCTTAGACATGTCATCTGGAACCATGCATTACTTAAAGGGCTCATTGATTGCCAGCAGAATCACTAGGCCTCTGACAGTCAGCTAGGCGTCCGCCGACTCCAGCAGCCTACCGCTGTTCAATCCTCTCCACATCAGTGCACCAGTCGATACGGCTTTCTATCGATAGGACACTGAGGAGAGAGGAATGGGCTTCCATAAACCTCAACCACCTGCTGGTACTCACAGCTGTCAGCGTCTTCAAACATAAACAAAAAAAAAAACTAACAGAGTACGCTGGAAACAACAGACGCCAGCCCATAAAGACGTCACCCAGCCGTGTTTTCCATTAGCCGGAGGTGTAATTACTGGCAGGCGATTGCCCGATGGCGGTGATCGAATCAGGAATTGATCATCACCGATCGTGAGCAGGCTCGCAGCAGAGGAGTGTCTCTCTTAACAAGATGAGCAACTGTTTACGTGCCTTGAACTGACTGAACCAATTAGGACTGAGTTGTATTCGCCACCAGTCAACAATCAGCACACCTCTTTTTGAGGAATTTAAGAACACATCTTGATTTCTTTTTCCCCTTGTGTGCAGCTTTGCTACGGAAGAGAAGTGGCGTGATTGCAGTGTTGTGCCTCCCTTTAAATTCGTCTTGGTTCCGAGGTGCATCTATTAAATAGGAAAAAAAAAACCTGACTTGCTACGAGCGCTGTGTCTTGGTGTACACACACAGTGCAACTGATTGAAGGAGAATGCCACTGATGGAAAATGTGCCAACTGCTGAAGGAAGAATGCAGTAGATAAAACGGGAGAGATGAATATCCCATCAGCCCCAGGCATGGGATTTAATTTTCCTCCATGAGCATTTCTACCTCAGCTTGGGAAATTGATCATTTATATTCCCACACCAGGTGGAAAAGTGGAAGGGCTTGTGTGCACACCGGTGTGTGTGTGGGTGTGTGACTGAGAGAGGCAGAGAACGCATGAAAGCATAACTAACCACACCGAGCCCAGAACAACGATTCGCGGCGGCGATACAGTTGTTACTCCGTTAAATGATTCAACAGTAACAGGATAAACAGAAAAACAAAACAAATATCAAACTGACAGGCGGCGGCGTAGCCGGGGAAAACCAACAGAAACTGACAGGTAGATTAACGCCGTCCCACAGGCCATTTAGCTCCAAAGAATAGCATGATCATATTAATCACGGCTCTTGATTGATAGCCACTCTTCTAGTTGACGTCTCCATCATGCATCACAAACCGCATGGTATACGCGCACGTGCAATCACTCCAGCTGTAGTGCTTCAGTTTCATCACAGCATATCTCGCCTCAGCTTGCTCGTCACCTACTCAGTCTTTCTGCAAAAAACATAATGCAGCTTTTATGTACAATACTGCAGATACACACACACATACAGCGTGTTCAATCATGTCCTTGTCAGCTTGCTGCTCATGAATAGACATCAGGTCTTGGTGGTGCTGTGCTGTGTACGGCGGCGCTGTAGGAAACAATCTCTTCAGCCACGCACGGTGACATTAAGATCACTTGACAACAACACACAAATACTCCCACGAGGCAGAACACGAAAACATATTTGCATTGACTTGACTACTCAGCTGTAATACCTTTGAAAGCTTTAGGGCCCTGCTGGGAGGCAAAAAGGATCTGTGTAGGTTTGAGATAATGACCTTGTTTAAAACAATTTCACTGCAATGGTTGGAAAATAATTCCCATTTTGAACAGCACAAACAAGGTGTTAATATACTTGAAAAACGTGTCGGTGCAGCTTTAGTAGATGTGGCCTTTTATTCTCATACTCGGAGTTGTTGGTGGTAAGAAGACGCAGCACCGAAAATTAAAGGTTTAATGAGAAAGGAGGAATAGAAGACTGGAATATCTGTGTAAACAAAACAAAAAAGGTAAAAGATGACAGCATTAAAAGAGGAGATGCTGAGATGGAGATTAAAAGGAAAAATATGCATGCTATTTGAACATGCTATTGAATATTAATATATGTAGTAGTAGTAGTATAATGTGTGGAAAAGCTGATATACCATTTTAGCATGCATGTGCAAAAATATGTTTGCATGAACATTGGCGAGACTTCAAACGATCATGTGTGCAGATATGCAGACGTGCACTGTAAGACATAACATTATATACATAGACCAGTGGTTCTCAAACTGTGGGCTGTGCCCCTCTAGTGGGGCGCAGAGGAGCGTGTGACCGGGGTAAAACGTGATGCACAATTAATATTTTGACATCTGAATCTTTTTCACGGCAGAATGGTAAACAAACCAGCTCTTTATATATCCATGGTATCGATGGTGTTCGTTCAGACAGACAGTCTGTAGGTTTACAGAATGGACACATATTTGACAGAGACAAAAAGAAAAACAGACGATGCTTCAGAGTCGAACAAGACAAGACGGCTCATCTGACAGTAATCGAAAGAAAATATGACAAAGTAGGGCTGCACCGAGTAGTTTGAGGTTTCATTCAGAACGTTGATATTCTAATTGTTATTAAACTTACAGAAACATTAGCCTACCTTCCAACTTCTCTTCCCTCCTCTCTCTCAAACACACACAGAGCGAGCAACGCGGCGCTCTGTCCGTCTCTGTATTGCCTCAGTCTTCAGTCCAAAAGTCAAAATGTATTGAAAAAAAGAGAAATCTTAATTATTTACAAAATTCACAACTTTTTATCAAACAAAATATTCTGCTTGTGTCCATATTCTTTGTCGATGAGCCTTTCAAAAACAACAGTTTCACCACGGTTAAAAACTGTTTTCTCTCCCGTACACATGCTGTATTAACAGGGCGGTCTACCAGCAATCCAACAGCACCATAAATAACATCGATATAAACATAAATAATAATGAAGGCGGTGGGAGATGAGGAGAGACCAGTTTGTATTTTATTTCTGAAAACTCTGGCAGCTGAAAGTATGAGACCCAACAAATTAAGAAGACATTTAGAAACATTACATCGCAGTCACGTCAATAAAAAAAGGCGTGAAAATATTTCTTCCGCCAAAAGAAGGAATGACAGAAATAGTTTGAGAACCACTGACATAGACTGTACATCTGAAGTGGACTGCCGCTTTGAAGCCTCGAGTTCAGCATTTTGGCCGTCGCCATCCACCAACCAGAAGTGACACGAGAGGGTGGAGTGAAGTACAACTGAACACTGAATAAGATGTTTTTAGGCAACCAAAATGTTACGATAAACTTTCATGAAAGGAAAACACACTGTGAAAGAGTTAAAGTTGTAAGACGAAGACACGGACAACTCACAGACCGGACAACGCCGTGGTAGCGACCTGTCAATCACAAGGTAGCCACGCCCTAAAGCATACCCTGCTTTATGGTCTAACTGACTCTAAATGGGACCATAATTTACTAAATGAACATCATGCTGTATTGAAGAAGACTTGAAACTAGCGATTGAGACCATAAACTCATGTTTACAATGTTTACTGAGGTAATAAATCAAGTGAGAAGTAGGCTGATTTTCTCATAGACTTCTATACAATCAGACTTCTTTTATCAACCAGAAGAGTCGCCCCCTGCTGGCTGTTAGAAAGAATGCAAGTTTAAGGCACTTCCACATTGGCCTGGAGGTAGCCCACTGATTCTATATACTATTTTGTAACTTACAGCAGTAGGAAACATGTACAGTTTGGTTTGGATATTTGCATCACAGTCTGCTCAAACATCTAACGTCTACAGTGTATGGACATTGTTACTGTGGTAGTTATAAGATATTAATGGGAGCAGGAAGAATATGTTCAGAGGAAATGTCTCCTCAAACAGCAACGGGCCAGAGAGGAGGATCACCACTGATCTGGGTTTGGAGGGAAAAAAGATTAGAAAAACATCTCCTTTTTTTTAAGAAGCATAATTGGTCTCTGCATCTTCTGATTCCGATTCAAGTGATGCCCTCGGCGGTGGCTCCCATGAGAGAGGCTCCCGGGGAGCCGGGCTAATCAGATCGCTTCGTTCTAAATTAGACCTCCGGGGAATAAAATGCCCAAACAAACTGAAACATTAAGTGTGTTTCTCCCAACAAGGAGCGACGAGGAAGATTCCCCCTAAAGTGCTGCTGCGTTTGGGCTACCTCGTCTCCAGCTCGGCTCTCTCTCATCTTGTCCTGGAAAATGTTTTTTGGTACATTTTTGTCCCCCTGTAACCCGCTTCTTTATTCCTACCTCCTTAAAATACAGTCCTGTCTTGTACAGGAACAAACAGAGCAGCTCCAGAGGTCCAGCAAAAACAGAAGACTCTCCAAGCGGCTGGCTGTCATTCTGCGGCCGACACTAACTAACTGAGAAGCCACTGAGCACTGCTATCCAACCGTCCCCACTCAGCCAAAAAGGTGTAATTAGCTGCTACAAATTGCAGGATCCTGTTTCTAATTATGTATGAATTTTTGCCCCCAAAAAGGGCTTACATACTAAAGAGGGAACTTGCCGTTGTAATGCATATATTAATGATGTCCAAAAAGTTACTTGTTAGAATTTATGCAGAACTTTGCTAAGTATCTTTGCTATGTTAATCACAAGGGATTCTCGACAACATGCAATTTGAATGAGATGTACTAATGAGAGTGAGGTGGGCCTCTGCACCGCAAAGGACCTTCAAAGACAGAATAGAGTAACAAGGCGAGCTCATGAGCTGCATTGTAGATTAATTATATATAACCTATGGAGCTAAACTTCATCTGTTGATCTTTTCGGTTTGACAAAACTGCAGTCATTCTTTTGATGCATGTGGAATCGGCAGCATTAATATCGTGTTCCCAAGTGAGAGCTGCACTGAAATTAAACTTCAGTCCTCATCAGCAATTTAATTGATGTTTTGGAGAATTCCAGCGTTATCAGCAGTAATTTACAGTATAAGCATGTAATCAAGCTTGTAATCGCTGCAGGGGACGGGGAGGTCACATGGAAATTTGCCCCCTCCAATTCTCGTAATGACCGGTCATCAAATGCTTCCAAAAGCTAAATGAAAGCTAATTTTCTTCACTCGATATTCAGGCTGTTCTCATACTGTTTTTCTCATACTGTTGAGCCACGGGGTACACTTGAGCTGTGGTCGTGCGTTGCTATTGATTAAATTTTTGCAGACTGTGCATGTGTTGTATCCCAATAATATGACACGATGGTGACATCTTCTCTTTTCACCCTCCTTGTTGTGAACAAGGAAGTACAAAGAGCGGCGAGCTACGCGTACGAAGGAGGTCGGGGTGGATGGGCGGGTCAAAAAACACCGGACTTTCCCCCAGGAGACGGGTGTTTGTGTCCCATGTGAAACCAAAAGTCAACGTTGATTTGTTTGTCATATAACTTCCGTACTTAAGTAACGCCGCTTCCAGAGTTATTTTAACCCAAACCACGATCTTTTCCTGAAGACACTGAACCCTAAGTTGCTCTCTGTGCGCTTTACAGAAGCCCACTGCCCCTAAGGATGGGTTAAATGCAGAGGTCAAATGAGCCTGCTGGTTAAAGAGTTCACACTGGGGATGTGACGGTGAGGAAAATATCCCATCGCTTAATAAACTTGTGACAACACCGGTGTTACCGATTACACTGGACATTTTACAAGAAAAGATGGAGGTCAATATGCGTAGCGCGCTTACTTTGATCTTTACCGTCGGGTGGATGTGTGTCTGGCCTCTCCGGTAGAGCTTTCGCTGCGGGGCCACAGGGGTCTACCTGGCGCCGCTGCGACGCGCACACCAGCTGTGACCGCTCCGTCCTCCTCACAGCGATTAACGTTACCTCATTAACGCTTCCTCATTAAAGTTATGGTTCTCTTATAGCATTAGGTTTAAATCTAAAATATTGCCAAATAGGCGCTTTTGCTTTTCGCTTCGACACCAAATCCTCTGCCATCTCAAGGCCTGTCAACTCTCTCTCGTCCCGTGTGTGTGTGAAATAGGACTCCTGCCACTCTGAGCTGAGACTCCGGATGGAGCAGACACATTCACTTTCAGTTTGTAGCGTCCATCGTACGATCTATCTCCGTCTATCTATTGTTATCATGCAGCTAATACGCCAAAATGAACTAAATGGGTTGTATTTCTGTTAGAAAAAAGAAAAACGACGGTGGTGGCGGTGGGCACGTAATGTAATCGGTGTGTGCCCGACCACCGTGTAACACCAGTAACATCGACTACCGCGACCAGCCTAGTTCACACTGTTAAATACTTATTTTGTGGTTTTTACAGTGTATGGTCTCTCTAACTGCTGGGCATCCCTACTGCCACCTTGGCACTCTTTCTACAAACCTCCCAGTCCTTCAGATCTACAGCCACCAACCGCTGAGTTTCCGTGTGTAACGGAGGTCAGTACAATGCCTCGGAGGTTACAGGCTTAAACATTTGGGAAATTGGCCTTGCTGCTCCTTGCATAATTTACATCACGACCGGTGTGAGGACAGATATAGCGAGGAAGATGAAAAGGTCCGGCAGCGCTCAAAAAAAAAAAGAAATCCATAATCTCAAAGCTAACAGTGGTTGTCAGAGACGGCTTGAGCACCTTGATCTTCATAATACTTGCCTTTTTTTCCAGAATCAGTGGCTACGACGCTCGCTCCCCCGAGTGTTCGAGGGAAACCAGGTTTGATATGATAATTCTGCAGCTCAGCTCTCCACTCTGCCATATGCCTGACCTCTCTGTGGGGAGAGGAATGCAGCTGGCTCTTCTCACTATTAATCAGCCTGATGGGGGAGGTGGAGGGTGGTGGTTGTGGTGGTGGTGTTGGGATGGGGAGGTACTAGCTGCAGCCGGATGCTGGCCAACCTTTCATTACACACACACACAACTGACTTCTACATGTGTGAAAACAGCTGGTTCAGCATTCTCCTGTTCTCCTTCCTCACCTTCTTCCCTCCCCTGCACCTCCTTTTCTCCTCATCTCCTTCCCTTGCTCGTCTGCCCTCATCTCCTTCCTCCTTTCATTTAAAAGCCTCGAACATCCATCACCCCTCAGCCCAAATACACTCAGCACGGAGAGCAGCGGTGAGGGCCCAGCAGGGCGAGTCCACGAAGTGGACGAAATATGAGGATATCAGGAGCATCTCCATCAATCAGCCTGCTCAGGTGAAGCCAGGTGAAAGCTCTGATCCCTGATTGATTTACCTGTTGGATCCACTTCAGTCATGAAGGAGAGATGGAGATGAAGGAGACTAGACAGTCTAAAGAGAGCGGTATAAACCTTGAGGAAACTGAGATATGGATTGTGCCGAGATGACTCACACAAAATATCAGGCATATAAGAATAGAATCAGTAAATATAGAGGAGAAGCATAAATGAAAATAGATGCACAGAGGAGAAAAGGTATCAAATAGCATAAAGTGGACATAAATCAGTGAATAAAAGAATGACAAAAAAACACCAAAAAAGGTAATTTTCTTTAAAATCCCAGCTCATCTGAATATTGATTTAATTATACAAGGGTGGTGTCCAATAACAGAAGCTGTCAAACAAAGATTTACTCATTCCAATGTCAGCAATTCTTCTGCAAGCTAATAAGGTTCAACTGAGCTTCAGAATTATATATTTTATATAAAGGAGCAGGTCTCACTTTGTTGTTGCTAACAGCTAATAGTAGACTGTACTCTGAAAGCACACTAATCCGGATAAAGTATTACTATCCTCTGCAGTGATATCCATGTAATATTTCTGTTTATACCTAAACTCAACTGCACAGTACATAATAGAACAATAAGTTGGCTTCTCCAACGATACACTGTTTTACTAGAGAGATGCATGATGATTAGCCGCCAGCCATGTTGGACACCAACAGCTCACAGCTACAGTACAAGTGCGTTATACCAAAAAGGTTACCCCACTGCTAGCCTTGTAGCCAAATCATTTAAATAGCCTAAATTCGCTACTTTTGGTAGTGGTCGATTGATGCATATTTTTGCGGGCCGGGCGGTGCAGATTGGCTCTTATAACGGGTCGGGTGGGTGCAGGTTATACAAAACCCTGACCCGCGCATCACAACTGGAGCACCTTTAACCAGGGTCTGAAATTAACTTTTTTCACTGCCTGCCACTGTGGCAGACAAGTATTTTTTCCACTCAGAAATTTTATCTGCCACTTTTGAAATCAATGCGCTAAATGAAGGAATAACATTTTAGATCTGATTTCATTCAATGTTCGATATATTTTACATAAAAAACATATGCATGGTAAATTACAGTGTTCGAATTACACCCTGGCTTCCGGGGAGTCCTATTTTTGGGGGTAGGGAGGGTACTGTACACAATACTGTACTGTACTTTGCTATTTTCATCTATAGTTGTTATTTGCATAAAAACACACAATTCAAATATTGCTGTGAAAACATCTCCTTCAAACAAATGGATTTATTCAAAAACTCAATTTTACGAGATTACATTTGAACACATCATGATAACGTTGTAATTTACCTTCACCCAATAGTCATTTTAGTGAGCAGAGTTTGAACGCCTCATAATTGTAACTCTATGGCACCTTCGTTAAAGTTAGTAGCTCTGTTATTTATCCAAGCAGGACTGTGCTGCCCACCGGCTGCTAACACGTAACGTTACTAACTCTCCTCCTGTTGATTTCAATTCAGACAGTGTCACATTATCAGGGAAAAAACAGGGTGCGTCCCTCAGGTTTAGTAGCGAAATGCTTTTGAGCGCTTTTTTTCTCTCCGCTGTCTCTCCGGTCCCAAACAAACTGAAAAATTATGCAATGGCGTGTGCATCATTGTGCATGCGTAACTGTCCGAAAACATCAGTAAGAGGAATCAATAGTCACGGAGGCATGAGATGCCAAGGAATCGGACAACTACGATATACTACGAATATAACCACTTAAATAAAGCTTTTCCTGTTCCATTCTGCCAACATGGTGTAAATGCTCTTGTTGCTGTTTTATGTGCTGTGTAACTTCACAATCTGGCACTGGGACTATCTATTTAGGTATCCTGGTGGATTAGCGACTATCTGTTGTCTCTTCTTGTTACAGACTGGAACAGCCATGTTTATTTGTGCCATTTCCAGTTTATGTTGGTCCCAGTCAGACCATAAAAGCTGGCTTAACATGTCAACACCTTGATGGTGTATTATGGGCATGTTTAAGCTAGTCTTGTATTATCAACGTTGTCATTTGTCACCAGCTAGTCATCTTGTTATGTCTGAATGTCTGTACACAGGCAATACTCCAGAGGCCGCCCGTGAATAGGCAGGGTAGCTATAAAGCAGCTGCGCAGCCTCCATATGGATGAAAGAGAAATGCGGAACAACAGGGATATCAGTGCAGAGAGTGATAGGCTCTGTTTCAGAATGATTGAAATTTAACAGCAATTTACATGTAAAATCCCTCACTGTGTGTTTCTGTTTTGCTTAATCAAGCTTCCCTACAGCCACATGAGGCTCGGTGCTATAGCTGACAGCATCGAAATGGACTCAGCTAACTCTTCAGTTCATATCGTTCAGACAGACTGACAGAGAGGGACAGAGGGACGGTGCTTTTGGATGTGTTCCACAGGCGTTATGAAAAAGCTCCCCTGTGTTTTTACTATTGGAAATATTTGCTTTGGGAAGGTCTCTTTTAACGGGAGGACACAGCGTCAGCCTCGGGGCACAGTATGATGACAAACAGATGGTCTGCTGTGATTTGTGTCTTGGTTGCTGGTGTGGAGGTGCCGTAGCTTTGTTCTGGATAGCAGGTGATAGCAACACGCTGTGGTGATGTTAGTATGCTGTGTTGGTTGTTTCTTACAGATCGTGTGTCATATTTTTCATGTTGTTACGCATGACTTTTTACATTTATTTTGCGACACAGGGTTTGATAAAAGGCCCTGAAAACGCTCAGCTTTTTTTATTATGAATGATGGGATCCTAGATGAACACTATTTTCTGCCAACAGTTTTGGTTATTTCACATCTCATCTCACATGTCTGAACACTTATGCACGGTTTCCATGGCAGGATTGTCCAACCAGCGGGCTGCTAACCTACAATACAAATGCTTTGTTTCTTTGCTGTTTACGCTCGGCGCTGCTTTGTCTCATTTCTGTTGCCTTACATTCAAAACGTGTGTTACCATGGTTCCGTTTGCTCTTGCGTCAGATTTTAAAGAAACCACACAGACGGCACCCGAGTATCTGAAGCAAAATCACCTCCGCGAATGTCATCTCGTATAAGGTGGCACGTGGCCGTGGAGGAATCCAAGAGAAGAGCATTGCAGAGCGTCCGGACATGGTTAGGATTCCTCTCAGGGAATGAGATATGAAATATTAACCTTGTTTTCCGTCCTAATTGGCTGAAGCTTCTGAGAAGGTGAGAGGTGAGGTTGAGAAAGCACTTTGAACACGGCAAGGAAGAAAATAGCAGGCGACATTCCTCATTAGCTCAGAGGGTGCGCTTACGGTAGGACGCTTCGACTGAATACGAGAGGTCACACTTAATGAAATTTTGTTTTTTTCTGGCAGTTCCCGCTCTTCATTCATTAGGCTGCTGCAGATATTTCAACATCAATATCCTCCTGTGCCTCCTGTGTCTGGGGACAGGCCTACTAACCTAGAGAAATACACTCCAAGAACACAATACGAAGATACTGACATCATATGAAACTAGAAAACCTAAGGAATGCATTAGTACCAACCATGTCATGCTAGCTTGTCGCCAAGGAGGCTAAATAACGCTCCAAACGTATGCTACATTTTGGCGAGGAAAAACTGGCATGGCCATTTTCAAAGGGGTCCCTTGACCTCTGACCTCAAGATATGTGAATGAAAATGGGTTCTATGGGTACCCACGAGTCTCCCCTTTACAGACATGCCCACTTTATGATAATCACATGCAGTTTTGGGCAAGTCATAGTCAAGTCAGCACACTGACACACTGACAGCTGTTGTTGCCTGTTGGGCTGCAGTTTCCCATGTTATGATTTGAGCATATTTTTATGCTAAATGCAGTACCTGTGAGGGTTTCTGGACAATATTTGTCATTGTTTTGTGTTGTTAATTGATTTCCAATAATAAATATATACATACATTTGTGTAAAGCAAGCATATTTGTCCACTCCCATGTTGATAAGAGTATTAAATACTTGACAAATCTCCCTTTAAGGTACATTTTGAACAGCGAAAAAGTGTGATTAATTTGCGATTAATCGTGATTAACCAAGGACTGGACTTTTAATAGCTTGACAGCCCTAATAATAAAGTAAAGGTACTGTATTGGATGATGATATTGCGTGCCTTTTCCTCTGCTACTGTGTTTCACATTAGATAAGCTGGAACTGATATTCATTGAGTACAAGTGTTTTGATTCCCTTTGAACTTTCTCAACTGAATTTTGCTAAAATATTTATTCATAAGTGAAACAGTTCGAGAACAAGGCCACACTTGTCACTCTTCAACATTTACTTTCCTTCTGTGAACACAAACCAACACACACAAACTTTGAGAGTAAACACAACGCCCACTTGCACTCGGTTCATTAATTTAATTCCTTGCTCTGCATCCAGATTTAGTTTCTGTACTGCTCTCCTTTGTGTTGACTTTAAATATCTTTTGGTATATCATCTTTATTTCTATTTCATTTTGAGGAGGTTTATAAGCCTCTTGAGGTTTTCTATATCTAACTTCACTTTTCACTTTTTAGGTTTTAAACTAAGCTATGACTAAAAGTTTCTCTTTAGATTTTTGTTACAGTACAGCAGGATCTCCATTGTCTGTCAGCAAACATCTTGACTTTAAGAAACAATATAATTGACATAGATGTAAGAACTTAAGGTAAATAAGGGCCCAAAGCCTGAACCTTTAATTGAATCCCTCCTCTTTCTCCAGGCAAAAACCTCCGCCTCGGCAACACCATTTATTTATTGTCCTTCATCGTGAATTATTACAGGGGGGGAAGAAGGGAGCCATTAATTAGACAGGGATGTAAGATGTCTCAATGCCAGCCATTTGTCTTGCAAGTGATTACTTAGAGAAGAGCTTTTTTTCTTTGATATGTGGCTGAAAGCCACAGTATTCTCAGGGACTTTTACAGGAATGAAGATAAAGGGAGGGCATCATTCAAAAACAGACAAACCTAAAGGTCAAGACTGGTTTATACACACAGGGACCATTGACCACCTATCATCAACAAAAACTCAGTGTTACAACAGTTACCACAAAGCAAGCACATCTTACAAAAAGTTAGTTCTAATTTTCTGTGCATTTTCCTACGAATGTCCACCAACACATGTCAATTTCTGAATGTTACATTCATACAATCTTTTCAAAATAAACTTCAAATGTCTTCACAGGAAACAACTTGGTTAGGTTTAAGAAAAGATCATAGTTTGGGTTTAAATAAATACAGAAGTGGCGTTACTGAAGGACAGAAGCTACTTGACAAATAAATCAACTTTGACTTCTGGTTTCACAAGGGACACTTGATTTCGTGGGATAAATACAAATTACAGTTAATAATTAATATAATAATAATTACTTATAATAATTAATAATAATTAATAATTAATAATAATTAATATAATAATAATTACTTATAGTAGGTATAGCTACGAACGTTGTATGAGAACAGCCTGCAATTAGTTGGCATCAAGTATTTATTCAGATAGTTGAAATATAAACACATTTCAGTCGCACTTCACGTCACAGCAAGACCACTGATCTAGTCTGATTCTGTACAGAAAGACTGCTGGAGTCAGTCTTATAGTGTCTTTTAATGAAATTGATCGAATGGTAGTATGATCAAATTTTTCCACATCTTTGCTGAGGATCCACTGGAACCCCTCTCGTGTCACAAACTCTTCAGATAAAAGACACACTACTGGCCTATGGACTGTATTTTAAGCCGTTGATCATAATCATAATGATGAATTAGTCAGTTAATGCGTCCACAGGAATAAATCTCTTTTTGTTTCTTATTTCTTATGGGTGAGTAAATAATATTTCACCTGTTTTATAACAACTGGAAATTCACACAATAGCGATCAGCTGAACAACAATCAATAGAAAACGTTTGAAAAGTTCCTTTACTTTGGGCAGCTTGGCATCCACTTACTTCTCTGGGAAGACTGCCAGGGTGTAGTAAGATTACAAAGACACAAGGAAAAATCAAAAGAACAAAAAAAAACAATAATACAATGGAGCAATCATAAACTTTATAAAACAACTTTTTCTTTGAATATGAAGTGAAGTTGCAACTTCTGCCACAGTGAACTAAATGTTAAAATCAACTACAGACTTGACACAACAGTGTCAGTGTAATCAAACTAGCCTGATCATGGCTATTTGTAACTTTGAGAGTGCTGTCGTTCGCAGCCTATAGACCCCTTTTCGTGTCGACGTCGTCATGATTACGTCACAGTGTTAACTGGAGGCAAAACAAAGGAAAGACTGGAGGCAAACACTAGCAATGGGCTAAAGTTACACATTGTTGTTGGGTTCCAGAATTGAGATATCACAGACATTTGAGATGATAAACTGTGAGGCTCTAGCAAGCTACAATATCGGCGAAGGGTTTTCAGAGATGGAAAGTAAATGTTGCTAATGGCTGCAGTTAGCAAAAGGCTAAACTATTAGCAACCTTTCTCTCAATCCATCACTTCACCGATATTGTAGGACTCTTTTTTTGATTGACTTTACTGAAGCATCGTTAACTATAGGCATCCAAAGATTTATATGCCCTCAATTGAGCTTTACAGCGCTGTCGTTGGCCACCAACACCAACTTAGCTAACTTAGTTTGCCAATTCCGCAATGCTGTCACGCAACACAGAAATGAGCGATAGCACTGTGCTTTCCTGCGCTGTGACAAAGGTGTGTGGATGAAGTATTAAGTTGTTAAATTTACTCGCAACCCTGGAGAGTGAGTGACAGTTTATATTGAGAGAAACTCGTATTTCCTTCAGCCATTGTTAAAAAAACAAGCCAACAATAACTGCTAGCCAGCGTTAACTAACGTGTTCAGAGAAAAGTTGTCTGCCTCCACTCAACACGTCACCCCATAAAGTAAGTCATCATGTTTACCAACAGAAACAGATCTCCTCACCAAATACTCTCAAGTATCCAATGAGAGCAAATACTAACAAATGTGAGCTCTCTGATCATGTGCATAATATTATCAACAGTGCATCTATCATTTCCACACTGTCCACACAATGTGGGTGTAAAAACACCCTCAAATCATAGCTGGAAGTCAACACTTTAATCTGGAAATGATGGCTTTGTTTCAAATGTTTCTAAGTCTGTGTATCCGACTTTGTGTGTTCACATATAAACCCCCACTGCCTGCCTGGAATTAGAACATGGGCATGGCTACAGAGCAGCGAAGTTATAAGCATACTAATCCTTTCAGAAACATGGGTATTGCTTTCGCATACAAGCATGATGTGTAGAAGACAATAAGGCGATGCAGAATTGGCTGTATTGTGTGCTTGGAATTTAGGACACTAGCCAGTCAGCCAAGCTCAATGTGCTTGATTATTGTAGTTCAGAACTGCTGAAACTATTTTAACTAATAAATCACGGATTCATTAATAAATGCCATTATTATTATTACTGCTCCCTGTGTCCCTCTGTCTGTGTCGATGTCTATGTCTGTCTCTCTCATTCTGTCTCTACCTTTCTTCTCTATCCCCGTCTCTCTCCGTCTGTATCTCTCTCCCTCTGGTTGCTGTATTGCTATCAGCACCAAGTCAGAAATGTTCCCGTTATTGATGCACACCAATGCACAGCCTCTGACAGGAGCAGACAGCATGAAAAGAGAAGCTGCTGAAATAAATACATATGTAATGAGGGAAAAGGGGCCGCCAAATGGCTTGCCAATTTGTGTTTGTCAAAGGCTGAGGCTGGGGTTGCATTGACTTACAGATCTATAATGGAGCCACTTCTTATGTCATTTAGAGGGGTCTACACAAGGCATCACACGTTCCCACCAGCGCAGTCTCTTTGGAGAGGTACTAGATTAGCGAGGTGCCCAGTTTTCTTCATTATAGAAAATTGTTTTGTCCAAAGGAGACTTGAAGTCACTCCGGCTGTCTTCGCGGGGGAAATTGCATGCCATTTCTGCCGACGGCTTTGCAAAGGTAAAAGATACAAGCTGGAGCTGCCAAGTTGAGCATTTCAACAGCAATTTCTGTCGCACGGAAAAGTAAAGTAACTGCACTCACACTAAGCTATTAAATTCTCCTGCGATTTTCAGGATGATTGCAGAGCATTACAGCCACAAATGTCCAGAAATATGGTTATAGCTTTATCTCAGTAGGTCTTGGTCACAGTGTGGCTGCACCCAGGAGGGATAGAAATAAAAATAAAAAAAGCACCATGGTTGTGTGTGCTTTATTTCATTCATCTTTCACATCCAAACATTAGTCGAAATATAGTCTTACATCTCCACAGCGCTGTGTCAGCGCTAAAGAAAGTTCTGGCTGCATCCCATTATCATTCTGGTACAGGAGAAAAACACTGTGGCTTGTTTGCATTTCTTTAAATCAATCACAATTGTCTTGGGCAGCGCTAAGCACAGGATGCAGCGATGGTGTCATTGCAAAACAAAGACAGCGGAAAGGGAGGAGAATGCCAACTAGTGTCCCCATTTGTACAATTAATTGCATTATGATTACAAAGACGCAAAGGACACAGAGCTCTTCAAGAGACATCAAGGAGGCAGTGGGATGTAGCCAGGAGGAGGCTACGATGGCAGACATTTTGCGACACGTTTGAGCATTGCTATTTGTAATTGATACAGTACATGTTTGCCTTTAGACGTGGCCAAATGACACATCTTACAAGCTAGTTCAATGCTGGCACTGTTTGGGACTAAAGCATAAATCTCACCTTTGTGACACTTGTCAAAGTTAGTTTTGGAGTGTGGGTGGGGCTCATTGTTGCCCCTTTTCGCCCTTCACCCACTGCAACCGTCAAGTACCAATGGGTGTTTTCTAGCCTCCAGCTTGGGGGCTGTAATGAACCCATTATGGTCTCGGACAAGCAACACAAAGGTGAAATTTATGCTTTATCGGAAGTGTTTTCAAAGGATGACTAACTGGTTGGTTTGGCAGAGCAGCATACATCCATTAAGCATTTCTATGAGACTGAACTGGGTCTAGTTCATTACCAGCATGTTGACCCTTTAAACAGTTCCTGAAGCAGATGCTGATGCTCTGATGTCACAGTAATTCAAGGAAGCTACAGTATACTAACAAGTTTTACTTTACACAACTAAGTAAAAAGGTGTGATGATGTTTGATCAGATTTTTATACTGGTGTAAAACCATTTTGTTCAGTGTTACCTTGTTGAGAATGTAGGACAGGACCAGCTCTGCTCCCTCTCCAGAGATACAGTGAAAAGGGTTGGTCAAAGAACTGTTATTTTCTTCTCTCTCAGAGTCATTATTTCCTCTCTGCTGAAAAGTTAGTTATGTAAGCTATTAAAATCTGTGAGCAGAGCTCTTTCTGTTTGAGTGACAGAGGAATTCAAACAAATGGGTAAATGAGTGCTATTTAAACAAAAGCAAAGCACATAGTTGTTCATGTTTGATGCGTTAACTGACACAAATGGTGAATACAAACAAACTCAAAGCTTTGTTTTTCCACACGTTTATTCCTGGAGTCTGTCAGATATCAGCCGCAGAAAACTTTTGAACAGCTTTACCATACTCCCATCGGTTGGGAGAAGGGTCTGAAATGAGCACCTGCCATCCGCCAAATGCGGGTAAATTGTTGGCAGTGGCGGGTGAAATCATCAGGCCATCCGCCACATTGGCAGGCAGGGAAAACGCTAGAGATGGGAATAGAGAATCAGTTCCTGTTGAGTACTGGTTCCTAGTTGTCCGATTCCTTGGCATCTCATACCTCCGTGACTATCGATTCCTCTTATCGATGCCTTTTGACAGTTACGCACGCTGTATCATGTTACAGTTTGTTTGGGACCAGAGCCATAGCGGAGAGAGAAAAAAACGCTCAAAAGCATGGCAATACTAAACCTGAGGGGTGCACCCTGTTTTTTCCCTGATAAAGCGACACTGTGAACAACAAATCCGTGTTGAAATCGGAAGGAGGAGGGTTAGTAACGTTACCTGTCAGCAGCCGGTGGGCAGCTCAGTCCTGCTTGACTAAATAACGGAGCTATTAACGTTACCGGAGGTGCCATTCAGTTACATTATGGTACATTCAGTAAAAAAGAGTATTGGGCGAAGTTATCATGATGTGTTCAAATGTAATCTCGTAAAATGTAGTTTTTTGGCGAGAAACTTGAATAAATCAGGTTGATTGAAGGAGATGTTTTCACATTAATATAAAACAGATATTAGAGAGTGAATTATGACCTGTTTGACTTCCTAACACTAGCTCTAAACAGCTTATAATACATCATAAAAACTATTAATGCAAAGATTTATATTAAATTGCAAATATTTAAATAATCATTATCACTTGAATTGTGTTTTTATGCAAATAACCACTATAGATGACAATAACAAAGTACAGTACTGTGTACAGTACCCTCACACTATCCAAAATAAGGCTCTCCCAGAAGCAACGGTGTAATTCAAACACTGGAATTTACCATGCATACAGTGTTTTTTAATGTAAAATATATATCAGACATTGAATGACATCAGATATAAAATGTTATTCCTTCATTTATTTAGCGCATAGTTTTCAAAAGTGGCAAACAAAACAAATACCTGCCTGCCACATTGAAACGCAGTGGAAAAAGTTAATTTCAGACCCTGGCTGGGAAGCAAAGAAACCATATAGCCTCTATGTACTGTATGTAATAGTAAGAAACAAAAGCAAGAAATTACAGCAAAGAATTCACTTGTTACCACAGATACATTAATGGATCTGTCAACACAATGCTAACATGCCATGGTATACAGGATATTGTGTTGTAACCTTGTCCGTACATTAGTTACAGTGGATTTGTATTAAACAATACCACAGTGGTGGTAGGGTTTTTTTTTTTTTACATTACATTACATCAAATAGACCACTTACATTCATCTCACATCCTGTACTGTTTTACCATTCAGCCCTGTTTCCACAACACAACACGTCTCACATCTGAGTGAAAAGACATGATGCTGTACATGGGAGACGGCTGTGATCATGTTTACTGCTGGGCTTAATTCAGCTGTGAAAATTGTGGCGTGACTGTTTCCTTCACACAATTTCCTCACAGATTCCATTCACGCCGTGTAATCATGGCCATTGGCCAATGTCAAACTCCTCTTGAGCTTTTATATTCCGGGCAAGGCTTGCAATTATTTCTCGAATTTCATACAGCTCAATCGGACTATTCACAAGCAACTATTTGAGCTGAGAAAACAGAGTTAAAGTATTGTTTTTTTGTTTTTTTAAAACCCATTTCTCTTGAGAATGAAGCCAAAATGCAGTTTTGCAAAATGACATCTTGAATATGACAATATGCTACAACCGTACATTATCAAATACTTACTCTAAATCACACACTTTTGTTGATGCATGCACATATGAGAGTGGACAGCAATACACACATTGAGCCTTGAAACGGAAGATTTCCCATTAGCTTCCTCTACCACAATAATCACTGAGGTTTTATTCTCCCCTGAATTCATTCAGCAGTGGTGAGCCAAGACGAGTAAGCAAATTACCAGCACTGCCAGAGGAAAGAGGAAATGAACATAAAACTATAAGTCTGCCTAATTTCCCTCTAAAACAAAAATAACAGTAATTGAAATGCAAAAAGATATTGCTTTTATTATGATAAATTATCCGAAGAAAATGGTTTTAGGATTTGTGCTACTGTTGTAGTCGGATCAGAACTGAGACAGATGAGGAACGGGGGCCTAAATTACCTAAAAGTGCCTCCATAACCAAAAGTAAAAGTGGATTAAACAGTGTGTTAGTCTGCTTGTACATAAGCTGCAAACATTAGCAACCCAGCTAACTAGCTTACAGTAACGACCTAACTGCGCGTTATAGAGAGCATTTCAGACTTTTTGACAATAAAGGTTAAAGGGACTATTTGTAACTTTCAGAAATGCTTCTTAACAGCGACACCTGTGGCCGTGAAATCAACGAAAGTCAGCATCGGGCTCGTGCTTGTGCTCGCTCTATGGACATGAACGAGCATCACTCAACACAGTGAGGCGACACACGTCAGCTAAAACCACAATATCACTCTATATTTCAGCTGCTTGGCAGTAATGTTAGCTGACCAGACGAAGGGCTCTCCATGAATCAATGCTGATTCGGGGTTCCGCAGCGAGAAACTCGTCTCCCTCCGCCCGCAGCCGGAGAGAGCAGGGAGACACCGGCACCCGGTCGGTAACGAGACGGTAACGTTTCTCTCTGCGGAGCCCCGTCACTTCACAAGACACGGAAAACCTCTGTTGGTCTGGTGAAGCTGCAGCATTTATTTCTGCACAAACGCCCCCTGTACATTCACTAGATATTCTCAGAGCTAAACTAACTCTTCTGCAGTGTGGAGTGAGCGCGCGTTCACGTCTGGAAAAGGAGCGAGTACGCGAGAACGCGCGCGCTGTCTGAGTGAAGGCAAGCAGGCAGAGGAGACGAGACAGCGGCCACACGCGAGAGCGCATATGAGAGCGCGCATGTGTCCCGACCCGGTACATTTATACGCTTAGAAAGTTACAAACAGTCCCTTTAAGTTTTAAAAATGCCCTTTTCTCGATGACGACGTATTTCCCCACTGTGTGAAAGCTGCTATATCAGAGTTTAACGTTAGCAGCTCTGTCCTGCTTTTTATTAGATTTGGGGAAGTTTACACTCTTGCTAGCGTCATGCTCATCAAACATTGGTTAGTACTCACCCTTGAAGCCTTAACAGTGAAACATACTGTTTGAAAACACAAACAATAATGCATAAATCTAACCTGTCGTCTTGTTTGTCTAAGTATGTTAGCAAAAGCGCTTTTAGATCAAAATAATAGTCTAATCTTCTAATATAACTATCTATACTCAGTCTTATGTAGTCATCAAGTGTATATTCTCATTTTAAAATGTCTAGGGCTGCAACTAATTTTATTTTATTTTGATAACTGATTAAGCTGTTGATTACTATTTCAATTAATAAATTATTAATCGGGTAAAAATTGTTTTCTTTAAAAATCAAAATGTATTCCTCATCTTCTTTTACAACACTTTTACTTCCATTAATAAATTAAATTAAATAAATGGACATTGGGGATGCAGCCACTCACTGAGAATAAATGTAACTAATATTATAGTCTCTTATTTTTATTATTCTAATCCTAATTATCTGTTTTTTTATTTTTATCTAAGTTACTGTCTTTTTATTTTATACATTTATTGTCTATTTGTTTAAATATTTGTTTTGTAAAGCAATCTGAGCTGCATCTCTTGTGTGAAAAGCTCTCTATAAATAAAGTTGATTATGTTTGATCAGATATTGCTCAAGCTTCTGCTGTAAAGAAATAAAGGATTCGCTTTAGAGCGTCTCCGACTAATAGGTACAGCATATTAAAAAAACTCCATAACATTACGTTATCCTCCAGTGTCGCTCCAACCTAATTTCAGCTAATTAGCATCAGCTAAATCTGCCAACTCCAGGAGATTTGTACAAACGCACAATTACAGATTAATTTAAAAACAAAGCTAAGGGACAGATAAACCTTCTGTCTGGTATCTCGCCGTTTTGTAATGGATCAATGTAGCCGAGCTCTAGCAAGCGTTAGCTTTGAAATAGCTTCATCAGGAGCCCGGTTACATTGAAAAAACAGACAGAAGGTATTTCTGTATGGTACTTTTTTTATTTTTTTTATTTTAAATGAACCTGTAATGGTGCGTTTGGTTCTGTACTTTTCTCCACTGTATCGTTAGTCTCTGCCTCCCCCGCTTTTCAAATGCTTACTCCAAAGACGAAGGAGACACGACATCATTCCCTGTAATTCATCACCTGAGCCACGTACTCATGGTACGCCATTTGCTGGCACGGAGACACAGCGCGGACTTTAACATCAAAAACCTACCGTTTTAAAAGTAACTAACAATCATTATAAACTGCATATGTGTTGTGTGAGAATGCAAAGTTTGACAGGCGTAGCAACAGTAACCGAGGGTAGGGGGCCTTAACGAAGGGTCAGCTAACTGCAGTCTCATTAGGAGGCCTTCCTGTGTCATCAGCCTGATGTTTGTGACAACAGTATTCATTTATTTTGCAACAGGGACCTGCAGGTTCTCTCTCAAAGCTTATTTTTGTTGAAGCTGTCAATATTCACAGCTGATGGAAAGTGCCTCTCAGAAACGCCTCTCACAGGCTCGGTACAAATGAGCTGATGGTGGAGTTGCCAGGGCAACAGGCACCATGATCCCTGATTGACGAACCACAATCGCAACCCAAACATCAGGAAGTAGCTGGTGCTGCATACGCAAACCCGCAAAGAAAATACACGCTCCTCCACGTATCTTCCTCCAGCTGCTGCACATCCCGAGCATCCAAATTGCGTGTTGTTTTTGAAGCAAATGGTAATTTCTCAGAGTAAATACAGTGAAGCAACGGTGTGTATTTTTAGCTCGTAGATAATCAGTCAGTCAGAGATGCATTATACAGTTTTACACTGCAGCACAGTCCGTCTGGAGATTTGACTGTGCATGGTTTACAAACAGCCTGCACTTTGCTTCAGTGGAGAGCGAATCGGATCCCTGTGGACAGAGCGAAAGAAGAATCACGCACACACCAAGTTCATATTTTAGGCTGTGCAGGAGTACCTTACATGATTTTTTTTTTTTTTTCCCCTTTCTGCAAGCTGGAAGGCAAGAAAAATAGAAAACCCCCGGCAGCATTTCCTGCTGACGGTATTACTAGGCCTACTCCCCCCTTCTCTCTCACACTCTCTCTCTGTCTGTCTGATTATCTCTTACTCGTCCTCTCTCTCTCTCTCTCTCTCTCTCTCTCTCTCTCCTCTGTCTCTTCTGACATCAGAGAAGCGTTGCAGCTTTACCAGAAAGCCATGTCATAATGTACACTGACTGGATCTCACGCCAGCACCCTCATCACTCCAAAAGCCCTTGTCAACACACATGCACACACGTAACCACACATGCTTCATACCGCCTCCCTTTTACCCCAGCGTTGTCGTGCTATCCATCTTGTACAGGAGCACATAGAGTGCAGTAGAGGGGGCATTACAGGAGATCTGGGACAAAACTGTCTCCATTCATTCCCTCAGCAGGGCTGTAAAGCCCCGGACGCCGGTTAGAGTCCCTGCCTTCCTCTCTGCACGTCTTCCTCCTCGTCTATCTTTTCCCTCCTCGTCTATCTCCCTTTCTGGCAAAGCCGGTGCATTGCGTGAGCAACCTCGTAACTCCGCCGCAACACTAATGGCAGCAGAGGCCTTTATCTGGCAGGGGAACAGGATCTCATCTACAGAGTTGCCCCCGGCTACGGCACACACAGAGACATACATTAAGCCTCACCAATACACTCCGAGAGGAAGGGAAATAGAATTCAATTTCAAAAGTAGCTCGCAGAGAGACAACAGGGGAGGGTATTGTCTGCGCCTTTGTTTTGCTTCTCCTCCCGCCTTGTTATGCAGCACCTCGAACATCAAAATTAATAAGAAAACATGATTTGCATTACGGTGGTCAGTCACTGAAAAACAAAATAAGTTTGTTGATGATGAGCAGAGACACAGCCCAGCGTCAGCATGTACAACACACAGCAATGTGTCACAATTTCCATTCGAATTTAGACATGCCGGGCTAAAATGATTGGCTCTTTAATTAATTGCATTATCATCAGCAAACACAGTGATTTTCTCCCAGCCGTGAAAGCTCCTGAGAGAAGACAGATATAATGTAGCTGAGGCCACTCCACTCAGCCACTGCAGGAGGAAATCAACAGGCGCGGGGCTGCCACATAGTCACAGTGCCCCCTACTGGCCGCCGCGGCATCGACACCCTGAAGGAGCATTACCCTTGGCACTGCATCCAGCAGCAAAAAGCCAAGGGCTGGGCATTTGTGCACGCAGCCATGGGACACTCGTAGCATCCCTTCAGAAAAGGATTTTCTGCCAAATGTTTGGTAGTCTGCGCGGTGCTCATGCATACTCAATTTCAGGGTTGCATTCGATATAAAACAGCTTTACATGATAGTGGGATGTGACTGTGGTAGCATTGAGATGGAAAATAGTCAGCCTTCCATGTAAAGCATTTGTGGGCTGCCAGGGGCGGGGGGGTTCAGAAATAGAGTGAGAGAGCACGTCTACGTCTGCGCCATAAAAGGTTCAGAGGTTTACAATACATGGACTGATCTGGGTGTTGTACAAGTGTTGTCCACAAGACTGAAGCTACAGATTTATGTTTTACTCTACATCAAAATAATCTTGAGTGAAATGTATAACTTGACAAGATCCAAATGATTGCGTTTTAGGAAGAGAATTAACCCTTTAAAAATAGGACTTACATTTTATTTTCAGTCCTTATGCTGAGATGCAGAGAGACAGACTCTGCTGGCAGGTTCTTCTGGAGACACTGAATAATGGAACAACTGCAAGGACACTGTGTGTTAGCAGCTGTGATATTTTACTGGGATATCGGGACATTTTGTGACTCACAGCTGGAAGCTACTGCCATAGAAAACTTGGTTGGACTGGATGTCTCAAACTAAAACTTGGTGAGGCAACAAGTCTGTTAGGAATTCAGTGTCAATTACAGAATAAATTAATGTATTTATGCTCTGATCTCCAGAGGAAAATGTTTACACTTATGGATCATGACTTATCTGTTTGAAAGCATTAGAATAGAACAATCAGATTCAAAGTGAATGTGTTCCTTTAACCTCTGCCTCACAGGCTCTGTGTCGAATACAGCGACTGTCCACATTAATACTACTCGAAACAGGCATGCCAGACACAGACTTGTTGTGCTAAAGCGATGCAGTTTGTTGGGCAACAGCAGCGGCAGAATGGGCATATGGTTGAACTGGGCAGAGCATATGTCCCCCAGTATTCATGCTCGAGTCTATCTCCACAAACATGACAGACCCAGGCCAACATCCCCGGGCAAACAGTCTGCTACTTGCTTCTTTCAGACAACTCCCAAGTGTTAAGAGTGTGCATTGCAATAACAGCCGACGGAGTGAGAATACTGCACTAGTACAAATGCTAGAAACACAAATAGACTGGGGATTACATGAGCTAAAATGTAACATGGAATAACTAGAATTACGCAGTTGTATGCCTGTGCTAGTCAGTCAAGTTGCAGTTTACATCCATGTCAGTCCAAAATGTCATCACTTCATCATTTTATCCTGTTAGACATTTGTGTGAAAGTGTGACAACTAGCATATGGATTCTTGAATTATGGCCAAAACTTGTTTTTGTGAGGTCACAAAGACATTTCACTATGGATGAACACTCATTGTGCATACATAATGTCCATCCAACATTACTCACTAGAATAGCTGGTGTTGCTGCCGAGCTGTTTTACTATAACATCCTCCTATGATTTATATATATACAGTACTTGGCCTGTAGGGAACATATTTATATTTTGAATTGCCGTTAAGCACACATTGATTTTTACAGGTAAAGAGCAATCTCTGGTGTCCACTTATGAGGGAAGAGCTCACATCGCCCATCTGTTCTCTACAGGCTAAAAGCATATAGAAGATATATTAGAAATATGTATATTTAGTATACTAGCTACATTATATATTAGATATATTAGAAAGATGTCTTCACTACTAAGGCTGAAGGAGAAGCTAGGTCCACTGCATTGACGACTTTTATTCACATGCAAGATGTCTTTTATTAATTATAACAGAACAAATGAAAGAAAGAACATTTAAACAGCTTGATAATTTTGAATTTGAGAAAAGAAAAGAGCAGAGGGATAAAGAGATGTGATGTGATGAAAGTTGATTTAATGAGCCACCAGAGGTCATTAAGATGTTGTAGCAGTATTAGTCACTGAATACAGAACAAGCCATGTAATAATGAAAAAATATTACATCCAAAAGTGAGATGTGCATCTACAAAAGAATGATTAACACGCAGTGCAAGGTAAACAAAAAATAATTAAAAACAAAACAATGATCATTATAAGAAATAAGAAATAAAACTAGAATTACCGCCTTGCAGTTGTATGCCTCCGCCAACCAGTTGCACTTTACATCCATGCCTGTCCTAAATGTCATCACTTCATAATTTTTCCTATTAGACATTTGTGAAATTGTCATAATTAGTATATGAATTCTTGAGTTACGAGCTGAAACGTGTTTGGTGAGGTCACAGTGACCTTAACCTTTAACCACCAATATTGAATCGGATCATCCTTGAGTTCAAGTGGACGTTTGTGGCAAATTTTAAGAAATTCAATCAAGGTGTTCCTAAGATATTGCGTTCACAGGAACTGGATGAACGGACGGACGGACAGCACGAAAACATAATGCTTCCGGCCATGGCTGTCGCCGCCGCGGAGGCATAAAACACATCCATATAAAGCCATCTCTGAGTTCAAAAAGCCTATACTCAAACTCAACCTGTATGTAATATCCATATTAACTGTTGTAGAAAGGTCATATATACATAGTGTATGCAAAGGGATAGCCAAGATGTGTATTGTAAAGCAGTAATCTCCTCCATCCACCCAGGTATGCTGTAGTAAATGTAAAGCATGAAACAAAAACATTATGTACGGCAGCTCCTGATGTAAGAATCCTCTTTGTTATGTCACAAAGTACTGTGAGCAATTTGACTTGCCGTTTCGTTGGAAAGTGCTGTACAAATAATCCTGCCTTGCCTTACATATTCTGCGTGCTTCATTTTTAATGAAGTTTAAATTAATGGTTTGTTGTTGGGTTTCATTTATATTTTATCTATAGCCTAATACACACTGCATCCATAATTCCTCGCTGTACCATCATATTGACCATAATTTATAGTAAAACTAGATCATCTTTGTGTTGAAAAAAATGCAACTGCTGTTAGTAATTTAGAAACTAAAAATAGACAAGCAACTACTGTTTTTGCAAATAATCAGTGTATATTTGAGTGAGTATGTGTGTGTACAAATATTCTGTAGATAAGGACAATGCAAATCAATCACAGTGACTAAAAAGATAAATAATAAAAATATGAAATGGGCATATGGCTGACATTTTGTCAATCTGTAATTCTTCTTCTGAAGTCTGCAGACTAGACTAGATGCATTTTTCTCATCTAAGGTGAAATAGGAATTACGGAAAAAAAAATACACTTCATGCACATTTCACTTGTATTGCTGCTCAATTGGTTTATCACAACATTATTTTGCAGCAGTGTTGTGAAAAAATCAATAATTAATGCACATCTGTAAAAATATGTCTTTGAGAAGAGATTTCAAAGTGGATACTGATCTGGATGACCTAATTTCCTCAGGCAGTCTTGGGACCACAGCAGGTATGGTCTTACTTGAAGAAAGCATGGTTTGCCACGGATCATAGAGGTGTTAATATTATAAATATACACAGGATGGACCCAGACTACGCCTGAAACACATCAGCAGCCAGTGTTAGAACGGTGAAATTAATTCAGATATTCATCAATTAGGTGAGAAATCTGTCTGTTTTGTACTAAAATAAGTATATATAGCCTCCAGACAGGTGTACAGTGGGCAAAAGGACACAACAAAGGCATGTATAACATTTGAAATATGACATATTGGTTCATAAAGCTAGGGTTGGTAATCTTGAGAAACTATCAAGAGTACACTAGATTTTAAAAATGATCCAACCAAAAAACCAAGCCCAGTGTTGCCAACTATTTTCCAATGAAAGTAGCGAGCAGCACTAGCTCCAAAAGTCCCTAAATCTAGAGAGAAAGAAGCCAAGTCGGCAACACTGACACTCCGTCAGTTCAGGTCTCCCTCCAAAGCCACTCCCCCAAAATTATCATAACGAATGTAAAAAATTAACATCGCTATTGTTAGTACTCACAGCTGTCAAGCTGGCAGTTAGGTAGGTAGACAGACCGGTACAGTAGGCAGGTAGGTAGGTAGACCAGCAGGTAGCCTGTCCAATCATTTCATGCCCGAATGAAATGATTGGACGGGACGGCTTTGTTTTTGTCAGAGCATTTGATTTATTGATTGCTATCCGGATGTAATGAGGATTTCAACAAATATAACAAAAAAGGTTTGTGAAGAACACTACCAACCCCAGCTTTAAACCCCGTAACAATAAGTAAGAAACAAAAAGCTGAAAAACAAACTGGAATAAGGCCTGAAGAAAAAGATAGAGAGCACTGGTTTGCTATTTCTTTGCACGGTGTACAGCACAATGGCTCTTTAAACTGGAGTAGTTTCCTGACAAGAGTGCTTGTTTCTGTGAAACCAACAAAGCTACCAGGATCTAACACCTCCTCCTCCCCAGCTGAAAGAGGAGCGCTGCTTCTCCTCTGTATGTTCGTTCCAGTCAGCAGGTTCACATGGACGCCGTCCAACTTCCCTGCTGTCTGCAGGGGAACAGAAGGTCTCTGCAGTAATCTGTTGCCATTTCCCTTACAATCCAGCAATTAACTTCACCCGGTGACAAAACAAAGATTTTTCTCAATGTGATCTAATTAGGAAGTGATTTTCGTTTTGTTAAAAAAAAACACACTGGCCCCCATGGGGATTCAAATGAAATGTAATTGAAGTTTAATGGGTCCCAGTGACAATAACAAGCAGCAATGAATATTAATATTTTAAAAAGACAATAGCGGGTTTAAAATCCTCAGAGTTGCTACAGTGCACCAAACCAAAGGCTGAAAAAAGGCATCTGCAAGCAGCAGTGTGACCTGCTGAGTGGGAGCAGAAAGCACACAAGTTTATTCAGACTCCGTGTCACAGTTCAGCTAGACTCAATGCAAAAACAGATGGTGTACTTAGGAGTAGAGACGACACAGAGAGACACAGATAAGCCACTGCAGCAGCCTCGCGCTCAGATTCTTTTTTAGAGCGGACTGTAATTATTCAGGGAGAGTCAGCTGAGCTCCATGCTGTTTGTCAGCATCGCCTTGCTTCACGCTCACACACTTCCACACATTCACGCTGGTAGATACCCAGTACAACCCTGGGCTGCTACTGTCAGCCACAGAGCAGCCTTACTGGAGAAACGGGGGGGTCATGTGCCTCGCTCAGGAGCGGGGATAACTGCTGAGATGGGCGGTGTTTACTTCCCAAGTTTTAAAGTTTCATCAAACTATCTGGGATTCACACCAGTTAGCTAGTCAGACGTTTCCTTCTCTAATCTCTAGATTAGTGATCCCCAAACAGGGGTACTTGTACCCCCAGGGGTACTTCTGCAGTTGCCATGCATAGAGCACTTAAGATTGTGTAAAATAGAAATAACTATTTGATAAATAGTTCAAATATTTAAATATAATGGATGAACAGTTGAATTAGTTATCTAAAAGCAATGGATAAATGGCTAAAATATAGTTAGCTAAAAGCAATGGAAAATTTGTGAAAATTAATGCATAAATGGTTGAAATATATAATTAAAGTAATGGATAAATGGTTGAAATATAAAGTGGAAAAACAAAGTTTGGAAACTTATGTTTGGTGGATTATTTCTCTGTTGTTACAATGCTAATGGTCATTGTATTTTACATCGTTGGAAAGCCTGTTTATTTACCTTCGCAATGATGTCCAAGTTGTAAGGATCATGCATTTGTGGGATGAGCAGCACAGCTGATTATGTGGGTAGCACCCAAGAAAAATTTGCCAAAATGCTCTGCCAATGGTAAACAGTGTAGGCTACCAGGAAGCCTGCAATGACTGCCCTTCACCGTCAGGCCCGTTTGCGCTGGTGTCTACACGCTATGCTGATTGTTGCACCGATGGAGTAACAGCTTTTGGTGGGGGCAGTGTCATGGTGTGGGGCGGCATCTCCCTCACTGGCAAAACAAGGCTTGTCATCATTGAAGGCCATCTCAATGCAGGGAGATATCGGGATGAGATTCTGCAGCCAGTGGCGATCCCATATCGCCTCAATCTGGCACCTAACTTCATCCTCCAAGAAACAACGCTCTCCCCCACAGATCCAGGGTTATCACAGACTACCTCCACAATGTGGGAGTAGAGAGAATGGAACGGCCTGCCAAGAGTCCAGACCTCAACCCAATTCAACACTTGTGGGATCAGCTTGGGCGTGCTGTACGTGTTAGAGTGACCAACACAACCTCGTTGGCTGACCTGCAACGAATCCTGGTTGAGGAATGGAATGCCATCCCACAGCAACGTGTGACCAGGTTGGTGACCAGCATGAGGAGGAGGTGCCAGGCTGTTGTGGCTGCGTATGGATCTTCCACCGCTACTGAGGCTCCTGACGGAGTATTAAATGAATAAAGTGTAAAATTGCCAATATGTCTTGTTTGTTCCTTGTTACTGATAGAGAGTTCAATCATCCAATCCACCAAACAACTCAAAACAAGAGTCAATACCAACAGGAGAAAACACTGTTTACCATTGACGGAGCATTTTGGGAAATTTTTCTTGGGCGCTACCCACATAATCAGCTGTGCTGCTCATCCCACAAATGCATGATCCTTACAAGTTGGACATCATTGCGAAGGTAAATAAACAGGCTTTCCAACCATGTAAAATACAATGCCAATTAGCATTGTAACAACAGAGAAATAATCAACCAAACACAAGTTTCCAAACTTAGTTTTTCCAGTTTATATAACTAAAAGTAATGGATAAATGGTTGAAATATATAACTAAAAGTAATAGATAAATGGTTGAAATATATAACTAAAAGTAATGTATAAATGGTTGAAATGTCCAATTTCTGCTACCTTAAATGGTAGTTGTATGAATGCAAATTTGACCAAACTGAAAAAAACATTAACAGCAAAATTACATTAAAAATTTGGTGTACTAGAACACTTTTATATCATTAATAGTGTTAAAAAACATTCCAGTTTAAAATCAATTCAAATGAATACATATTGATCATAACAGGTAGTGTCAGTGAAGGGGAATTTCAGCTCATCTGACAGGGCAGTTGGAGGGAGGAGGTTGGGAACCACTGCTCTAGATTACTATGTTCTATCCACTTCTGTACTGCATGTTAACTGAAAACCAGGATTACTTGAATATTTAACTGTGGTGGCCAGAATGCCAAGAAGTTTCAAAAAGGGTCTTTTCAAAAAACATTTAATTATATATCCCCACCACTTCCTGCCAGGCAGCAGCACCACCTTTCCATGCACTGAACTCAATTAAACTCTGCCGCTGACCCAGTTCCCTGGCAATGAGCTCGGGGAAGTATCTGACGAATGCATGTCTGCATGTGCCCAAAGGATTGTGGCTTCAAGGAACCCTCCAAGATCACAACTCTGAGGTAATCGCATGCAAATTCCTTACTACTGTCTGCAACAAGCTCAAAGAGACAGCAAGGAGAAATTCAAACATCCCCTTTGTTTTTCTATAATATACCACAGTGACTTCTGTCAAAACTACAGGCTAATCTCTTCTTAAATCAATTGGTTAAATCAAACACTCGGCATGCATACTGATTACCAAGACATTAACGTGCACCGACGGAACGTCTCCTTGTAGAGTAAGAAGCAGGCTTCAAAGAGAATCTATTAGCAGATGAAGTGGTAACGATTTTAGGACAGCAGTCCATTAAAAGCCATTTTCTTTAAAGAGCTGAAGAGAAAGCTCATGGGTCTATGGAGTCCAGTTTGGCTCCTATCAGCTCCAGTGTGGAAAAACAAGAGCACTGGGCCACTGGGACATTCCTGCGAGCATTATCAGCCCTCCTTAACTATTCTAAACTGACATCAATTGCTGTGCCGGCTTGATCCCTGCGGACCTTGTTAGCTCTATTTAATGGCAAAATGAGCCAACTTCTAAGTCCTGCTCTGGCACCGGGAGCTGCGAGTGCTGGCTGCACTGTTTCGTTAGGTGGTGAATATAAAACGATATCACACTAATTACTGAAGGGACACAGGTTTGGGAAGGCTAAACATTTGTACATTTGTTAGCGCAAAGAGCCAGTTTGTCTTGGCAGTCACAGAAAAAGACATTTCCATAAATATATAGCTATTACATTAATAAACGCCAGGGGCATCTGGCATTTGAGCAATTATTACCCATGATTAATTCTATGGTGTTGTGGGAATGACCTCTGACCTCATAATCATTAGCTTGTGTCTTTCGTGATCAAGGAATTGAAGCAAATTGCCCTGGTGCATCTCTTATACGACACTAGTTTTGATAGTGTGCTGTAGAAGTGCATCCTGCAATATTTTATTGAATGCTCGAATGAGATTATGATGCTATAACAAAATGTATCATCCACAACAATCAGCAAGCTACAAACGTATTCTTGCAGTGGGTCAAACTTGACTTCAGCGGCCACTGTGGCTACAAAAGGATAATGACACATTGAATATCCCTACATTTCCCAAGGTTCTCTTGAGTCAGTTGGTCATCATTAGGTGATCTGAATACGCCAACATGTAGTGTAACGGTAGCACAAGTAGAGGTGAGTCCTAAAGTCAGCAAACTGCCTCAGTAATATCAGTTACACAGCAACATCTATCTACCCAGTGTCCAAAATTAACTATTTGACTCACCGGTAAAGGGGACTTGTAGATGAAAAAAAATCCACCTGCCAAGCCTATTTTTTACGAGCCAAAATAATAAATTGCCTTTTGTGTCATATAAATGTGTTTCAGGACATTTCATTGACATTATTATGTTGAATACAAACTTAGAGAAGAGGCCAGAGCAAAAGTTGAAGCAAAATAGTTCAAATATATTGATGGTTAATCAATTGAAGTCTGAAAGCTTGGGTGGTATCTATTTTTTCATACCTTCCTGACATTTCACAAGGTATAGGCTACAGAAGTACATCTATTTTACCTATTTTATTACATCTATTTTACCTATTTTATTACATCTATTTTACCTATTTTATTACATCTATTTTACCTATTTTATTACATCTATTTTACCTATTTTATTACATCTATTTTACCTATTTCATTACATCTATTTTACCTATTTCATTACATCTATTTTACCTATTTAATTACATCTATTTTACCTATTTCATTACATCTATTTTACCTATTTCATTACATCTATTTTACCTATTTAATTACATCTATTTTACCTATTTCATTACATATATTTTACCTATTTTATTACATCTATTTTTACCTATTTTATTACACTATTTTACCTATTTCATTACATCTATTTTTACCTATTTTATTACATCTATTTTACCTATTTCATTACATATATTTTACCTATTTAATTACATCTATTTTACCTATTTCATTACATCTATTTTTACCTATTTCATTACATCTATTTTTACCTATTTTATTACATCTATTTTACCTATTTTATTACATCTATTTTACCTATTTCATTACATATATTTTACCTATTTCATTACATATATTTTACCTATTTTATTACATCTATTTTACTTATTTTATTCCTCAAGTGTAATACCGCTGTTTATATTTATTTATTACATCTACTTTACCTGTGTTATTCCTGTTTTATTTGCTTTATAGCTGTGTGTGTTTTACCTGTTATATCTTTTACCTGCCTCGTTTAGTCTTGTCAAGTATTTATTTTAAAGCACTGACCAGGAGTGGCAACTGTGAATCTCGTTGTATTTAATACAATGACAATAAAGCTTTCTCTTCTATTCTATTCTACTAAAACAATAAATCCGATGTACTTCAACATACACTCCTTTATTACTGTTTGTATACTGGTTTTTGTTAGGAAGTTAAACAGGTCATAATTCCCTCTCTATGATCTATTATATATTGCTTTAAAAACATCTCCAGCAAACTCTATTTATTCAAGTTTCTCACCAAAAAACTACATTTTACAAGATTACATTTTAACACATCATGATAACGTTACATCCATGGTTAGAATTTACCTTCACCATCCAAACCGCAGTGTTTGTTTTTAAGAAATCTTGCTGATAGTGAGTTTACTGTGTCCCAAACATATTTTCTATCGTCCCCTGGACGTCGGAACGCCATTAGTCTCAAGCCAGGAGTAACGAGGAGAGGAGCGCACCCGTGAATGACAACAAAACGTGGTAGAGACTCTCAGTGTAACCGAGCATAGTTTTTTTATTACGTGACTATATTAGTGCAAACGTTAACCCGCCAGTGTGGCGGATAGCCTGCCGAGATTTACTCGCCAAATTGAAAATCTACCCGTTTGGTGGTTGGCGGGTGTTAATTTCGGACCATGTATCCCATACCTATCCAAATGAGGCTGTTGTAGCTAAGTGTATTGCATTGAGAAAGTTGTGTTTTAATACTTATGAATTCAACTTTTCACATCCAAGATAAAGATTTAGTTATTATTTTTTTCTAAAGTTCAATAGTCTCGCTTTAAACACATCTTTAAACACAGTCTTAGGATGTAATAATACGGCACGAATATGTTATTTTGGTAGACTAAACTGCACCTATAGGTAAAATGACTTGTGTCATAAAGCTGGACGTATCTTAACTAATATGCATATCTAAAGGAATGCCAAGAAAATATGAGGTACATTACAAGAAATGAATACATGCTAGGCGCAAATAAATGCATGTCACTCTTGTCCGTAAGAGTGCAGAGCCATCATGAGCAGCAGGTTCATATGCGATAGTTCTCTGTTTCACAATAGTTTTTAAGACCCTTAGTTCCACAGTATATACTACTATCCACTTCTGCTATTAAGAGGGAGACAATGGTTGAGAATATAATGAAGATATAAGGAAGTGAACTCATTGCTGCCCTTTTGAGAGGCTGGCTGACATTTCCTCCACCTTACCAATCGGATCAGCACCAATGTCCTGGGGGCGGAGGCTTCTGCTCTTTGGTGAGCTTTATGATGCAATCCCCCCAACCAGATGCTGTTTTAAAGTTCGATCGGGCAGTTTGTCTTCACAAAGTATGTGTGTGTGAACTAGGGGGAAGAGGGCTATATATCCGAAAACTCTAGTATGTATAGACTTGAATTCAAATAGTTTCATTGTCGATTAATCCGTTGATTATTTTCTCCATTAATTGATTAGTTGTTCGGTCTATAAAATGTCAAGAGAATGGTGAAAAATGTCGATCAGTGTTTCCCCCAAAGTCCAAGATGACGTCCTCAAATGTCTTGTTTTGTCCACAACTCAAAGATATTCAGTTTACCGTCAGAGAGGAGTAAAGAAAGCAGAAAATATTCACATGTAAGAAGCTGAATTCAGTGTTTTTTTCCTTAAAAAAAATACTCAAACCGGTTAATCGATTATTAGAATAGTTGGCAATTTAATTAAATCGATTATTCGTTGCAGCTCTACATTCAAATCCCCCTCCCTTAACTCTCTCCTCTCCTGGCAACTGCTGTTGATGTGTCCTTGAAGACAAGCACGTAACCACCAGTTGAACAATAGGGAGTGGTGAAAGAAGTGTATGCAAGTAATAATGGCCATAACGATTTGAATCTTACAAGCCACTTGAAAACTTACTTGTGTATAAATATAAACTGTAGCTGCTTTCTGTGTCTTAGTAAACTTCAACGGTAAAAAAGAGCAATGTAGGTTTTATTTTCCTGGCTTCTCTGCCTGGTGAAACCTGTGGGGAGCCGAGGTGACAGGCAAACATGTTGATCACAGCTCAATAAGCAGCGCTGAGGTCATCAAGACCATCTCTAAATGAGACAGGCTGACCGTTACCGCGGCAACGGGCTACACCGGCGAGCAGACAGGAGATCTCCAGACGATGTGAACGCGTCGCTGCACATTTTCATGTTCATATGTGTGTGGCTGTGAGACTTTGTGTTTATATTTTAGTCAAGCCTGCTTTATGTGAGCGTCTGCTGAACGTCTGGGGGTGGAGGCGGTCCCCACGAGTCTGTGACGGTGCTCTAGTTTATCGTTTTAGACCGACAACTGCTGAATCATGGGGAGATTTTGTTCCCCCCTTTTCTTATTAAAAAGTAGAAAGTGACAGCAGATTACTTTAGCTTCATAGCTGGATATGAACAGCTACATGGAAACCACAGAGCCACCTGGGAAAACTTACAATATGTTAATCAAAAAAGGCTCATCTGTATTAAACTGCATATTATTCTGTGAAAATAACCAAATCGGAGTTCCCGCTATTACTGATAATGGAATTCTTTCCATAACTGTGATTTTGCTGAGGCCCAATGCCATGTAATGTCTTTTAAGTTAGAGAGGTTGACTTAATGTGCATTTACAGGAGCAGGTGAAGAGACGCTGAAGTCCTATTTGCACAAGACTAACGCTATTGGACACATAAAAGGGTTTAGAATAATTGTGGGGATTTGTTTTCAATCATTTCAGCCTTGTCTGTATAATGTGTGAAGTAAAAACAGGCAGGCAGACATATCCCGCCGTTCAGACGAGCCTTGAAAACACTATTTCCATGTAAATTGAAATCGTACTAATTTCCGTTCTCATTCCACTCCCTTTTTCAAGAGGCGTTTAATTCTCCTTTCATGAAAAATTAGGAGAGCTTTGGAATCTTGAATCTGTTCACAAGCATTTTTGACAAAATTCAAAAAATCAAGTTGAGTTTGATTTTATCAGAAAGCAACATTTTTAAAGCCCCATGCTGGATTAACACAACACATCCTGTCGTTCTGTGAACTCCCATAATTGAAGAGACACTTTACATTAGAACAGTATGTCTGAGTTTCCTGTTACTGAGTTTCATCAGCTAAGTGCAGACAACTGGAGAAGTAGAAAAAGGACTTTGCTAATTTAACCTGCTCCTCCTCGTGAACATCAGTCAACTCACACACTGAAGGAAAAAGTAAAGATGAACCTTACAAGAGGAAAGCCCCACAAGTTTTTCAAAAAAGAGCTCTTGTAATGTTACTGGTGATTTAAGTAGTATATGCAACTGTTTGTGTTATAATTAAATTATGCCATAATATTACTAATATTAAAAATAATAAGCCAGCTGATGAAGGTCATGTGTTTTTTTCCACAGCAGATCATTGCCTGCTACAGAACAGCCAGTGGCTAAAATGCCATGTGGAATGACTTTTATAATGAGGGAGGAGGGGAAGTATTTCATTACCCACGTCGCCTTGTAATATTAATCCTGTCTGATTCTGCAGCCGTGCTGGTAGCTCTGTGAGGCTGCAGGCTCAGCAGGGCTTTGAGCTACATGCCAATATGCTCACAATGACAATGCTAACATGCTGATGTTTAGCAGGTATAATGTTTACCATGTTAACAATCTTAGTTTAGCATGTTAACATTTTCTAATTAGCAGTTTAACACTAAACACTAGGGCTGACCTGAATGTTTTGAAGCTTCGACCGTTGTCATGGTAATCGACCTCCAAATCACTATTTTAATGATTCGTTGTTGTTTTCTATACAAATATGTACTAATAAAGTATGAATCCCAAAATAGCCAATGAAATAAGGAATAATCGCACAGCATTATTCATATTCAACATTAAATATTATTAGTTATGCTCAGACGGATATCGCTGTTTGTTGTGTGTAGAGGTGCTTGTGTGTACGGTAGTGCAGCAGCGGCACTCTAACGGTGGAAATGGAGACAGAAGAACATGTCAGTCTGCCGCGCCGCTCTGTGAAGATTCAAATTCCTTCGAATATTTCTCACCAAAGCTTCAAAGCCCAAAAAAATGGTATTCGGGACAGCCCTGCTAAACACAAAGTAGGCTACAACTGAGGCTGATGGGAATGTCATTAGTTTTTCAAGTATTTATTTAAAGGTACTAAATGCAAGATTGGGAGCATTTGGGTTGCCTCCATAAGGCTCTCGACATGGCGACGGCTGAGCCGCTAACGATGCTAACAGAGCTAACAGTGAAAACAACAGCAACACTGCTGACAGAGGTGACAATGTTTACCTGGGGGGGAACCGGAGGATGGGTGCTAGTCTTCCGCGACGATGCCGTCAGCTGTAACTGCTGTATGAGAGCAGTGGGGAGCGTCGGCCGTGAGATAGCCAGTGGGTCACGCTCACATGCACTAACATGCATTATAAGCATGCGCGACCGGCCCGGCTATGTCAACAAAGCACAGAGAAGCTCTGATTACAACACACACAGAGGAAGAGTGACTTCATTCTCTGCTCAGGTAGACATTACTCCTCTATATCTTCACACAGCAAATATAGTTTGCTGCTATATTAATGTATTATTGTATAGAGCACCTTTAATCAGAAACCAAAGTATTGGACAAATTGAGATGATGATGGCACGACATGAAAAGTTAAGGGATCATCATTTCTTCCTGAGGGGAACATGAATGTCTGCACTAAATATGATGGCAATCCATCCAATAGCTGTTAAGACATTTCACTCAAATGTCAACCTCATGGCAAAAGTCAGCTGATCGGTAGTCGACATCCTCTGAGCATCAAATGTCATGGTAATCCGTCCAATTATGTTTGAATATAATGTGCATAATACAGAGTATCCATTTCATTAACTATTCAGCGGTGGTGCAACCACTTTGATTAACGTTAAGTCCGGCGTGAACTGTATTTAAGCATCTCGTATTGTGAGTCATCTGGTTTGTGCGAGTACCCTAACAGCTGGTTTTTGACTACAGTGTGGTCTTTAAGTGTAGTGGTGAACACTGAACACTGTGTGAGCCTTCTAGGCACTGGAGAACAGTGCGTTTGTGTGTGTGTGTATTTGTGTGTGCATTAAGGCAGGGTCATCGAGGAGTAATAGGATTGCTCAGCCCCGCTCCCTCTCTCGACACCCCGGCAAAGACAGGCCCCCTAAATCATCCTCACATCTCTGAGCAAGATGGAGGACCTGGCACCGTCTCTCCCCGCCCTCCACCCCCTGCTGCAGCCATAACCGCTCTCCCCACTGTGGTACAGATACCGCTCGCAGCCGTGATTTCCCCTCAAACCTCCGGGAGGACTGGAATAATATCTACTCAGCATTCTGTAAATATCCACTGGGAGAATGTACTCTAGTTCATTGCGGCCGTGCCACAGTTACTTTATACGGGCTCGGCTGCTGATCCTCAGCTTCTGCTCTGTGTTCTTGAACTTTTCATCTCATGACTTCCTAAAAAGGAGGCAATGTGTGAGGTGAGGGAATCTACTCAGCGGCGGTTATTCATTATTCATGTTTTGTACTCTCTTATTCCTATTCAGGGTCACGGAGAGGCTGAAGCCATTTACACCTGATGTCTACACATGACACCCGCTTGGAAGGAAAAGTTTTAAACTTTGAGAAAATTACAATTTGTATCCTAAATAAGTTTTTTAATTCAGGATATTAATCTAGTCCAGTAGTTCAGAAAGTTTAATAAAGGAAAAATATATTTATTTGTATAGCCATTTGTATATTTTTTCATCCTGACCTAAGCCACTAAGAGTAAAATATAGCTACTCTTCCACCATTTTTCTACTACATTTTTCACTCGCTACTACCAACAATGACAAAAATAGAAATTGATTTCCTCTTTCTGTTCTATTTATTTCTTTATATGACACCTGCACAGTTTTTATATCTGTGTGTCTCCAGTCCCAAGAAGGAGCTGAGGTAGAACAGTGTAGTCACAGCCCAGAGCTCCTGTCCCACACCATCAAAATAATGGTCAGGTTTTTATGTGTGCTTTTTGACCTCAGATGAATAAAAAAAGGTCCCTTGACAACAAAGTTTACCAAGAACAAGATGACAATAACTTTGTCATATAGGACGCCTCAAAGAAAAGAGCCTGGTTATTGTGACAGAACAAAACAGATGAAATGCAGCACAGTGTGAGCAGATGAAGAGGACAGATTGGTCCAAGCCAGAGTGGACCTGGAGGGGATGAGGTATTACGGATATATACAAGGATGGAAAGAGTACTAGAATGTCAGACTCACGTAAAAGTACTGTTACATTAACAAAACGGAATACTTAAGTAAAAGCCAGAACAAATTGAAAGGGTCACTTTCAGTTTTCCAGACTTTAAACATGGTTGTAAACTAGGGTGACCAGGTGTTCCACTTTACGAGGGACTGCACAGCATTTCTATCCCTTGTCCCATTGAGACGATGTCCCACATTTTCATCTGCTCTAGTTTTCAAAAGTCAAACCGCTGCAGGACAGACGCTTTTTTTTTTTATTTGGCTTTTATCCATTGGCTGTGAAGAAAGCAGGGAAGGCTGTCATGTAAAATTACAAGCTAAAAATTGGTGCAAAAATGACATGAAACGTCTAACTTCTTTTAGTTTCGTTAACAAGAAAAATGCAAAGTTAAAAATGTATACAAAAATTAAATGAAATGTTCTACTACTTTAAGTTTAGTTGACAAGAAAAATGTAGAGTTACAAGCTAAAACTTAAATAGAAAAATTAAATAAATTGTTCTACTACTTTAAATTTAGTTGACAAGAAAAATGCAAAGTTACAAGCTAAAAATTAAATACATTAATTAAATAAATTGTTCTACTACTTTAAGTTTAGTTGGCAATACAAATGGAAAGTTACAAGCTAAAAATGGATGCAAAAATGACATGAAACATTCAACTTTAAGTTTATAACAAGAAAATATAAAATTACAAGCTAAAAATGGGTGCAAAAATGAAATGAAATGTCTGAATCTTCTCTTAGTTTAGTTGACAAGAAAAATGTAAAGAATGTTGTATAAAGCAAAAAGCTGAATAGTTCCACCAAAATGCCACAACATAACTCACCAGCCTGAGTTTAACCACCAATATATATATATATATATATATATAATATAGCAACTCTTTCATACAGCCAACACACACATGTGTTAAAAAATGAAAAAGTTACACCACTGAACTCACCATTAGAAGAGCTGCTCTTGGCCTGTCTCTGTGCTGGATCTCCTGAGGACCTCCTGTCCTTCCACTGGTCCGTCCATCCATCGAGGTCTCTCTCAGAGGCCAGCTGCTCCTAACGTTCTGCGTGACCCATGCTGAACCCTTGACCTCGCGGTCCTAATCTCGTTCCAAATCTCGCGGGATTTGGGGGTTGACCTCCTCCTAAATTAGGCTGCTAAATCCACAATTAAAGTATGCAAAAAAAAAACAGTTTTGTCTGTATAATCTCACATTTCAAAAACAAATGCAAAACATATATTTATATTTTCTTTTCTTTTTTTTTATAAAATGTTGTCAGATGGAGGGTGGGTGGGTTCCCCTGCTGATATATACCACTTTATTCCAACACAGCCCTCTGGAGCAGGGGTCAGCAACCTTTACTATCCAAAAAGCCATTTTAGGCAAAACACAGTTTACAGTCTAAGTATATAGTATATAAGTCTAATGCAGTGAGGGCCAAAGAGACAATGTACTACGGAGTATTAGGACCACTTTGAGGGAAAAAATCTGAGATTTCCAGAATAAAGTCATAATATTACGAGAAAAAAAGTCATAACTTTACGAGAACAAAAAAGTTGTAATATTATGAGAATAAAGTCATAACTTAACGAGAAAAAAAGAAAATAACACGTAAAATTACTACTTTATAATATTATGACTTTATTCTTGTAATCTCAGATTTTTTTTTCCTCAATGTAGCCCTATTACTCCGTCAATGCTGGTACATTGTAGTAGTTCTAGTTTTACTTAAGTAAGGAACCTGAGTACCTCTTCCACTACTGATTTTATTTATGAGGAGAGTGACATGAACTGGTGATGGTCCTGATAGGAGTCATTTCTACTGAACGTCCCTGACCTGCTAATGAGCTTCAGAGAGACCTGCATCTCTAATGGGCCTGTCATATAGAACGCGGTTTGCGCTGCGCTGGCCGCTGGGTTCAAAAGTTTAGGGCGCCAAAAGTTCAACCAGTTTGCTGCCGCGGTTTCAGCTGCGTGCTCCGCTACGCTTTGCCACATTCTATGTGAAAGGCACGTTAGAAAAATGCCGTGTTTTGCTCTGATAAATCAGCGTATTGGAGAGAGTGCTCATGCTTTCGTGAAGTTGACTGCTTTGGTATTGTGTCACTGACTGTCTGTTCCCATCTCAGCTCAATTCAAAGCTGCTTTAAAACTATCAATTAGACGGATTTAGTCAATTATGACAATAATTAGTTCAACGATGTCAGATTTATCTTATCTATGCCAGATAATTAATCAATGTTGGAATGTATGAACTGTTTGTCATAGTTCATTCAAGCTTTGCAGACTTATTTGCGAGCGTTATCTTCTTCTGGTGATATGATGGAATTTTTAATTTGGAATAATTGAATAATCGTGATTTTATTTCCACTCCGTCTCTCAGTCTTTGCTTCTTGTTTTTGCAACAGCAAAACCTTCGCTATCCTCATCACCATGACAACCAGAAGCGGATGAGACTATCTTAGCTTTCTGCCATTGTATCTCACCAACAAAGTTGCTGCTGCACAACTTTGATTTGGTGGGAATAATGTAAAAAGAGATAGGATAACTCATAGTGTTTTGCTCCGGTAAACAGAATTTAACACATCAAGCTACTGGCTTCCTGTTGGGTCTTATCAGCGGATGTTTTGTCTCTTGGGTTTATATGTTGAATGAGCAGAATGGGGAGGTATTTAGAAAGGGACTGCACAGAGATCCCATGGTTCAATCGATACGTTAGGGCCGGGGAGGAATGGAGGGGGAGATGGGATGGTGATGGAACTGGCGTGACTTACAAGATCGTACTGTTAAAGAATAAAAAAAAAAAAAGAGTTGAGAAACCATCACAGTCAAGGTTTCCGGAGGCAAAACGTTGTCTGCAGCGTGGAGAGCTGGGAGAGATTAAAGCAGCTGGTTCTTTATTTATCAGGAGGGAGGAACGCTGCTGTGCGCCTGCACCGCTGTCAATCCATCAAGATCCTTGTCAGCTTTTTCCTCTGGCGGTGGTGCTCAAACAGCAGTGCCACGACTAATGGAAACAGGAAATCAAACCATTAATGGGATTTACTGATGGCCGTTTTAATTGCCTCTGAAACTAAAAAGTGGATTAATGAGAATAATTGTTTTTATTGTAATAAAGTGTCCAAAACAAAAACAACACAGACACACAAAAAGGTGTTGTAACCTTGTAATTGTTGTATTTAGAGCTAGACCACAGATCAGAAGAGAGGAAAGAGGAGAAACACAAAATAAAATTGCACTAATCCAATGCTGAATTACCAACTGGGCAAAGTGGGAAACTGCCTCGAGGTCCTGCACCCTCAGGGACGAACCCTAAACCCCAAGTTTACTGTGTGGCAGCTGGTTTGTGGTAATTGTCATATTGAGGGCCGTCACGTGGGTCCTGCTTTGTTACTTGATCTTGAAGATTTGTGTCTCTGCTCTAGTTTTAAGACCTTCATTATGTCAGTTGGCTTTATGCCTATATGTTAAATATTCCCCCCAAAAAATCTTTAATTTCCTGTAGTGGGCGAGTCCGATAAAAAAAAATCTGGGGCTACACTTGACTCACTGACAGAGCGTGAGCAGTGGGATGGGACATCCAGATGTGCAAAGCTGATAAAGACCAATCTACACAGAATTGATACTTAAAGGGGAACTGCGCCCATTTTTAAAATGCATACATGTTATTCCTATTAGTCTAAGACAGTCTAGAAAATATTAGTAAACATGAACAACTCTCCTCCCAAATCCTGCTAAAACTCAAGCTTGTGATGTCATAGGGTATACAGTGTGGAGCTGCTCCATAGACAATGAACAGGAAGAGATGTTCTAGTTGACACTGAGAGCAGCCAGTTGAATGATCTGAGTATATAGGAACATTTTCTGTTTCACAACTGAGAACACTACAATAATACGACAATAGGATAAAGCTCATTTGGGTATAAAAAAAGAAAACAAACATTCTGTGGGTTCATAAAATCAGTCTCCCATTCATTGTCTATGGAGCACCTCCAGACTTTATACCCGATGACATCACAAGTTTGAGACTTCTCTGGTTTCTGGCTTTGAGAGAGAGTAGCTCATGTTTACACATATTGATTGAACTTTACTAGGTCATGGAAATAACATATTGGACTTCTTAATTTATTCCCCTTTAATACAGACATGAAGGAGGTCAACACTTATGCAAACAAGTATTTTATATTTGTAATTGATTTAGATCACGCCTCAGAGTCCCCCAGGAAGAGCTGGAAAACGTTGCTGAGAGGGACATCTGGAATTCCCTGCTTAGCCTGCTGCCCCCACGACCAGTCCCTGGATAAGCGGAAGAAAATGGATGGATGGATTTGGATCACTTTGAAAAAGATCTGCTTTCACTTTGACATTCAAGGTTGATTTTATGTTGATCAGAGTCAAAGAAGTCACATTAAATTGATTTAATTTTGATTCAATGTATGATTTTATGTTTAGTCAATGCTGTAAGACAAAAAAAAAAACATGTAGGTCTGCAACTAACAATTATTAATTTTCTCAATTAATTATTTGGTCTTTAACGTGAGAAAATAGTGAATAGGATGAGTATCAAGCATGTTTCACAATTTCTTTGTTTAATTTTTTAGCAGTATGTTCGAGACAAATGATAAGAATGGGATAATGTACAGCGAACGGGTCATTGTTGTGAAATAAACCCCTTTGGGGCGATGTAAGACCCCTCTACAACTTCGCCCTGTTGGCTCGCTGTACATTATCCCTTACTTATTACACGGCTTTGTTGAATACTTGATTCTGATTGGTCAATCACGGCGTTCTACTGTCTGTTATTTCTTTATAGCAGACCGTTGCTATGTATAGCAGACCGTTGCTATGGGTGCAGTTCTGATCTTGGACTCCGGCGGACTGTTTTTGTGTCAAATAATTGATTTCTGAAGTAAGTAGCCGTGTAAGAAGCGGGATAATGTACAGCTAGTGGGTCATTGTTGTGAAAGAATCCCCTTCAGGGCGATGAGAGACCCCTCCGCCCGCATCGCCCTGTCTGGGTTTCTTTCACAACAACGACCCGCTAGCTGTAAATTATCCCTAACTTAACAAACAACCAGCACTCAAAATGTACATTATGATTTTTTTTATTATTATGAGAGAAATATGACTTTACATCACCCCAAAGGGTGAGAATAAAACATAAATAAAACATTCTTACAAAATGTTGCAATAGATCACAAATGAAACAATTTTTTTTTACACTTGATTTGTTTTATACATAAATCATATTTACATATTTGTCTTTGCCCTTTTTTTTTTTTACAATGTTGGGAATGAAACAATTCTGTACCACTTTTACAGTACAAACATTTCCTTCGTTTCAAAGCAGAGGTATAAAAGCTCTCCTCTTGCTCTCTCCTGAGAAGACGCCGGGTTCTACTCTAGTGCATTTTATCGTTAAGATTTAAGGCTACGCAGGGTTCACCTGATGGACACACTCGTCTCGTGGACAGCCCTATCATCATCGGGGAGGGAGTTCATTTTCCTGACTCGTGTCTGCTGATTGTCCTTTACAGAGAGAGGTTTGTGGTTCTGCCCGGTCGCTCCCTCCGACCGTTAGGCCTTCTTTATTTCCACATTAAAGCTGCTGCTGACTGGTTTCACTGAATAACCAATTACAGTCTCTGACAACTTATTTGTTTCTGCAGTCAATTACAAATGCCGTGGGGAAAATGTCACAGAGTGTGAGAGCCCACGCTCATCACATTATCTCTGTACGGCAGTGACCCGCTGAGCAAAATATGTCAATATCTCGCAGCAGGGAGAATATGTACAAAAAAAAAGAGAAAGAAATGTAAGAAATAGTTTCATACTTTCTGGTTGTTGTTGTTGTTGTTGTTGTTGTTGTTGTTGTTGGTGTTGGTGTTGTTGGTGTTGTTGTTGTGTGGGAGGGAGCTAATTTAGTCATAGGTGCAGTGCTCCCTAGTGGTCAAAACACACCTAAAGCGACGAAGAAAAAGAAAAGAAGCCCATTCCTCTCCGTTTCTTTGACAGGATTACACCAAAGCCATAAACAAAAGACATGAAGCAACTAATTGGCTGGCCCCGTAAGCCTCTTAGAAGACACACTATAATAAACCAGCCCGGACATGAAGTCAAATCCTCAACACAGTTAACAAACAAGCACTTAAACACGAGACAAAAGAGGCAGCAAGAAAAGCAGTTCAGTGGCGCTGCTCTGTGATTCACTGGAAAAGGGTTCTTCTGTTTTTTTTTTACTTCCTACCTGTCCAGCAGGTAGTGTGTGTGTGTGTGTGTGTGGAACACAATGTGGGCTTAGTGGGGATAAAACACAGGCTTCAAAATTAAGACAGGTCACCTTGGAAACATAGCATAAAAGATACCGGCCCCTATTTTCATTTCAACACTAACAAAAAGGTCTGTTATGTACTTTAACACATTATTATGTCGCTTTGGATCATTGTTGCTTTTCATGAGCATCAGTGCCCTCGATTAAAAAAAAAATCCACAGAATACAAAGATCTCCTTGATTGATATCTCACACTGATAATCAACATATTAGGACCAAAGTGCTCAACAACACTGATGAGTGTTGATTAATTTGAAATGATCAGAGACTCAGGCGGTACCTGCTGAGCAGGTTTAGTCATTAGACGTCCAGACGGGGACACACAGCGTCATCTGGTTGGGTTTGTCCTTTCTCACTTTCTCTAACCAGCTAAATCAACATCCTCCACTTCCTGAAACCATCATCCATGTGCATCTACAGTGCAGAGTCTATTATCAGAACTGAACGAAGGGGAAGTTGAACTCTTTAAAAGACAGAAGCCATTAGTATGCTACTTGCGGAGTTACATGCAATTAAAAGACGAAGGAAAGCTCCACTCCTCAGCGCTCAGATGAAGGATGAGGGCTGCATAAAAGCCCATTGACAGGCAGATAAAGCAAGGATCAAGCTAATACCCATCCACGGCTCCAAAACACACTAAAGGATATGAATTGATCCATTAGACGCCGGAAGATATGTCTCGGTCCTTTCATTACTGTTGAGTCTGGAGAAGGAGACGCACACATCTGAAGAGTTTCACTCCAAAATGGAGATATCCATTATTCAAATAAATTAAAACCTAGCCAAGGAACAAGATTGATGGCGTAGAGTCTTTATAGAGGATTACTGAAGGTATTTGAATCCCATTTTGATTACTAACTGGAGGCCAATGGGCGTAACCAAACCTGATTTTCAAATAGGGAGTAAAGGAATGCTATAATTTTCTTTCAATGTGGATCTATATGGTAGCATTTCTGAATGAAAAACTGTTTTTTTTTTTTAATTGAGACACTTATTTCAGGCAGATTGTCCTCTGTGGTTTCAGTCTTCTATTAACCGTCAATAAAGATGATTAGGAGTGGTGAGTTTCCAGTTCCACATGGAGCTTGTTGGCATTCCTATCTGTTTCCAAGTGGCATTTGGGGTACGTCTGTGTCTGTTGGTGTGGAACGTAATACCAGGACGGACTGTTGAAACGTCGGGGCCACAACAAACACACAAACAGAAAAAGGCAGTGGAGCCTGTGACACAGTTGGCAGAGCTTGTGAGGCAGCCGACTGTGAAATGCTTTCAATTTGATACTCACACATTTATAATTCTTCGAAATGAATCTACTGTCGTGTAACCATGGTGTCTTTGGGAAAAGAAACTGTTGTTGTTTTCTTCTTTTTTTGGAAACAGAATACCCAAAAATGCTATTCCATGTACTACAAGTATGTACGCCTAAATGCACACCATGACAGAATCCCTAAAATATTTTACTTTCCAGAAACTAAAAACTGTGGATTTTAAAATACAAAAACATTTTTTCAACTTTTTCTTGCATGTGATGTTAAATTGTAACGATACGGGGAAAAAGTCTTTCTGAGGTGATTTTAAAGGTGCTAAAAAGCCTGGTAGTACACTGAAGTATTACGTACGCAGATGGATGTATTACTACTTGGCAGTAATACATTCATCTGTAATGGCTGTGATGAGTTGATGATGACGAGGAGGAGGAGGAGGAGGAGGAAGAGGAGGAGGAGAGCCACTTCTCTCAGCAGAAGAAGATCTCTCCATCCAGAGGAGGCTCTGGGAGGTGCTGGGGATCTGGAGGGAGGAGAAGAGAGGAGTCAGTGTCATTGTCACTAGAGAGGACTCTTACTTCCTGTAAGAGGATTCTGGTGTCTGATTATTCTCCAGGGAGAGTTAGTGAGCAGCGCCGCCCTGCTTCACACTGATCAAACCTTCAGCACATTGAGGAGTGAAGCCGCCTCAGTGAGCAGCCTAATGTGCTGCATGTTCACTCAGAATGATCGCTTCATATCTAGAAATGTATTTTCACTCTCAAGCCTATCAATGAGTTTCATATTAAATGTATTTTGTGTGCATCCTGTACTCTTCATGTATCGTTGTGCTCAATGTGCTGCTGTTCTATAAATACAGGGAGACAGGTATTTCAAAAATACCAAATGTACATACAGTAACTATACAATATGTTCATAAAGTCATACCCAGGTGTAATCAGAGCCAATCAGAGCCAACCAGAGGCATCTCCAAACCAACTTCAGGGTGTTAAAGGTGCTAAATGCGAGATTGGGAGCATTTATGTTGCCTCAGCATTGCTCTCAACATGACGACGGCCAAGCTGGTGGGTCGTAGCTAACAGTGCCAACAGCGTTGACAGTGAAAACATTGGCAACTCTTCTAGCGGTCGTTTTCGAAAAAGCACCGGAGTTTCCGCCCTTTGCTTCTTTACTCTTTGCGTGAATTACTACCAGCTTCAAACTATTATGTAAATGTGTTAGTCAGCGCGTATGCTAGGTCCTTACATTTCTAAAATTAGAATTACTGAACATATACAGTATTATCTACTATTCTTAAAAAGAAAATGGGATACAAATACCATATCCAAACTCATAAACTTTTATAGGCAATAGCTTCATCACAACAAAGTCAAATGTTAGGCCTGCTGCCACTCATCCAAGTCAACGTCAACGCCAATTATTTGGCTGGTTGTTTGAAATATTTCCATCCCAGCTGAAGCTTAGTCCCCCTGAACATTTATCTCTGTTCGCCCTCCTAGTCACACCTGATCTACAGTGCATTAGTCTACCCAGCATGCACTGCACCGTGAAACACAAAGGGAATCCTTGAAATGTTGCGCTCAAACGTGGGATCAATTTGTCGCTCTGAAAACAACTGAAGACTTGACGTGTCCCTTCATCTAATCTGAAGACTCACTATAAGACAACTGAATAATTAAACTAAACGTGAACCCGCCCGCTCTCCCTCATATTCACCATTCTCTACCTGCTGTCGGCGTGCTCCCCCCTTTGCCCTTCTTCTTCTTCTTCTCCTTCTCCTTCTCCTTCGCCTCTTTGCTCTTGTTCTTGGCCAGCTGCAGCAGGCTCTTTGAGATCTGGTTGTTGGCGTCACTGCCTTTGAGGTTGCTGGAGGATGAGGTAAAGGGATTGAGGCCTTTCCCTTTGGGCTTAGACCGCTGGGGCTGCAGCCTCAGCAGGGAGGAAGATGAGGAGGAAGAGAGCTCCGACGGGTCCAGCTCCAGAGACTGGGAGCTGCCGGGGAACTGGGATTCATCCGACGTTGTGGAGGGAGTCCTCTGGGAGTAAAAATTAAGAACAGCTGTTAACTACATCTGTAAGTGAATATGTATGAAAGGTGCATATTTTAAGTGCATAAGAGATGAGCATAAATGTTTCCAGAAAAGAGTTTAATGGTGGAAAATAAAAAAAAAATACAGGTGTTGGCATAAAAGCCTGGTAATATACTGCAGCTCTGCTGTTTGGCTTGAGATGCAGCACTCTTTGCTATAGTTAAACGGTTTCCAAGAGCTTTTTTGAAATCACTTTCAAGAGGACCCAGGTTCAAGTCATCCATAAACACCGACCCTGCTGAAGAGTCATTGAGCAAAACACTGAATCCCCCCCCAGCTCACTGAGTGGTCCCCTGTTGCTACGGGGCAACAGAGAGGCACAGCAGATCATCTCATCATTATTGTTGTTAGCATCTTTAAAGAGTCCCCGCTCACCTCAGACAGCCGGAGCTCCTCCATCTTCTCGAGCTGCCGCTGCACGGCCTCTCGGTCCCTCTCCAGCTTCCTCTGGGCGTCTCTCAGCCTCTCCAGGTCCTTCTGGTACTCCTCCTTCCTACTCTGCAGCCCCTGCTTCTCCTCCTCCAGCTCCCTGTGCTGCTTCAGGACCTCCTCCTCCTGCAGTGGTTAGAAGGTGCGTTGATGGATTTATTGAAATTGTACAGTAGAAAAGATACAGTATGTTTTCAGAAAGTTAATTAATGATTGTGTTCATTGGTATTACGAGTCTGTAGGTCGAAGGCTAGTGCTAAGCTCCATTAGCTGAGATTGAATGAATGAAAACTGTTTGCAGCCTGGGAGACGGGAAACTGTATTTAAAAAACAAAGTAAAACATTCATTTTCTACCTGAAACTTCTGTTTCATGTTCATAGATAAATTAATTATCGATGCTCATTCAAGCTCGCATTTAGTCATATGTCTCCACTAGGGCTGTCGAAGTTAACAAGATAATAACGCCAGTAATTTCTTTAATGCATTAATGCAACTTGTGATTTTTAGGTTGTAGCGGGCTCAGTTTTAAAGCTAGAGTGAAGATAAAGGAAGGAGGTTAAATAACGCTCCAAACTTGAGTTAAGTTTTGACAAAGAAAAACATGGCCATTTTCAAAGGGGTCCCTTGACCTCTGACCTCAAGATATGTGAATGAAAATGGATTCTATGGGTACCCACGAGTCTCCCCTTTACAGACATGACTACTTTATGCACTGACAGCTATAGTTGGCTGTTGGGCTTGAGTTTGCCATGTTATGAGTTGAGCATATTTTTTATGCTAAATGCAGTACCTGAGGGTTTCTGGACAATATTTATCATTGTTTTGTGTTGGTAATTAATTTTCAATAATAACTATACACATACATTTGCATAAAGCAGCATATTTTCCACTTCAATGTTGATTAGAGTAATAAATACTTGACAGATCTCCTTTTAAAGGTACATTTTGAACAAATTTTCAATTAATTGTGATTAAATATTTTAATCGATTGACAGCCCTAGTCTCCACCTATCCACCTCACTAACAAATGCATTTTAACCAGATTTTAAAAGTACATCTTAGTCCTTCAGAGATAAATTAACTCTTCCTGAACACAAGCTTCCTGTGTGTCAGGAAAAGAAAAGTAAGAAAAGAGAAACGTGGCAGTCTAGATCTCCCCGAGGTTGGGTAAATGATTTAGTGTCTGAAAAACTATTACAGTATTTTACAATTGCTTTGCCTCAATTTTCACAAGAGTTTCAATCATTCTCAAAATCCTTCTCAAATCTTCTGAGTCTGCAGAGGCCCGTTCCTCAAGATGATACAAACAAAAATGAGAAAAAAAGTGGCATTCAGGCAGAAGTCAGTATTTGAAAGTAACTTTAAGGACTTTACTGCTTCACTTTACTTTTTCTGTGCTGTAACAACACAGTTTTTATTCATGGTGCTAAACCTGATTTCAATCAGTTGTAAGTTTAAATCATCTAAAATACAGGAAGCTAAAGTAACACTATAAGGCTGGAGAGAATACTGTAACATCAAACCACAATTTACACGACTGTAACAGACTTTGATTACTGTCAACGTCTGAAAGTAAGTAAGTAGACAAGAAATTGCTTTCGTTTTGTAGCAAGTCAGTTTGGCTCTTAGCATTAAAACTGAGTCAAGGCAATTGTCAAATACTACAGTAGACTTCTGTTACTGTATGAGAGTGGCATAACATGAATGTGACAACTAGAATTACAGCCTTGCGGTTTTATACCTCCGCCAACCAGTCAAGTTGCAGTTTACATCCACGTCTGGCCAAAAGGTCATCATTTTATCCTGAAATTGTCATGATTAGCATATAAATTCTTGAGCTATGGCCAAAAACGTGTTTTGTGAGGTCACAGTGACCTTTGACCACCCAAATCAAAGTGGACGTTTGTGCCAAATTTGAAGAAATTCCCTTCAGGTGTTCCTGAGGTATCATGTTCATGAGAATGATATGGACGGACGGACAACCCGAAAACATGATGAATATATAAAAACACAAATTTCAATTGCAGTTGTTGGAAAACTGTGAACTAAAATTGCATATTTATGAGGTTGCAGGGCAGGCAGCCTAGAAGGCCTCTGCTCCTTGTTGTTTAGCCGTTCACAAGTCATCAAGAATGTGAGTTAGCTGGCTAAGTATGCTAGCTTTAAGCTAATCTTTAAGCCATTCTTAAACCTTTCTACCACTACTGCCATGTCTTGGCATTCTCCTTAGTTTTTATTTGACCCTGCAGCTTTTATCTCAGTGAAAATAAACTTAAAAAGACAGTTGTGGAATTGTTAGGGTTTTTCCACTCAGCCTGTCTTCACTGCAGGAAACCCTGAATGTCTTGCACAATACTACGACGTCATTTATCAGGTAAAATCCTGTACAAGGCTAATTACTACAGCATGAAACCATGCCACGGGGGTTACATTAAGAATTACAGCTGTCCAGAAACACATTAATAACTCATAGTTACCTGTACGTGCATCAGCCCCTCCCTTTCACTCAGCTGCTGTTCCCTCATCTCCCACTCCTTCTCCCTTCTCCTCTTCTCCTCAGCGTGAGCTGCCTGCTGTCTCTGCAGGGAGGCCACCTCCTGCCGCTGCTTCTCCAGGCTGCGCTGCTTCTCCTGTTCAATCAGCGAGCTGGGCCTCGAGGACGGCTTCGTCAGGGACGTGCAGGAGGAGGAGCGCTCGCTCAGGGCCTGCCGCTGGTCCTCTATGAAACTGTCCTGCTGGACCACCACGGCCTGGGATAGACACGACCAGAGATAGATTAGGTCAGACACAGCACTCAATAACATCAAAAAGCTTCACAGAGCTGCAGCATTTCAACTCTGATCTGGAGCACATGTATACATTATGTGGAAGCCATCTTACCTGCAGAGTGCTGAGCAGGAGATGCAGATTGGAGACGCTGTGGAGGACCTGCTGTTGGAGAAGAGAAATCACTGAGCATCATGTAAACTGAAAACATCCTGGTATCTGTTCTTGTCCTGTCCTTTTCTGTTGTCTGTTTGATGCGGTCTTTCTTATTAGTGCACTTGACTTCGCTTGTTAAAGTGCCACCATGGAGCAACACTGCTTCATTTTAAACGTTGACTTTTTCTTTTTAACAAGCTCCGGCCGTGGATTTCATGTAATATGAATTCACCAGCGGACTCGTAGACAAAGCCGGCATTAAACCCGACTTGATGTGTTGAAGTGATGTGACCTTTTCTCCATTCAAATGCTGACAAAGAGACAAGGCCAGCGAGCGTTCAGCTGCCACCGGTGTTTACTCGGACACAAAATGCCCCAATTAATGTTCGCAGAAAACAGCATTTATGACACAGGACATCTGCAGGAAGTGTCGTTGCATCAAATATAAACACGGCATGGTGTCCGTAAATGTCTGTATAACAAATAGGGGGTTGGAGAAATAATCAGAATATACAGGAGCAGCATGTTTTGCAGGTTAAAACAAAACGGACTCTGTATTTTCTGTTAAATAGTTTATTGGAACTGTCCTTGGCCTGTTTAACTATGAATGCAGAAGTGTCTGAATTAATCTGTGTTTCTACATCTTTTCAGAACTTCTGCATAGTTCATTAATTTATAGAAACAGTGTTAGCAAACACATCGCGTATCTGCTTTTCAGCTTTCGGAACAGAATGGAAACGGTGAATAAATGCGGACATTTTGGTGAAATATCTTCACAACTTCTGGATGGATTGCCATGAAATTTGATACACATGTTCACAGTGCCCAGAGGATGAATCCTACTGACTTTGGTGGTGCTGATGTTTCCTCTTACACACCATGAGGTCAATATTTTCACTTAATTCGTAAAATATCTCAACATCCACCAGATGGCACAACGTCTTGTACACACATTCACGGCCCACAGACGCTGACTTCTAATAACTTTGGTGATCACCTGACTTTCCATCTAGAGCAGGGGTTTTCAAAGACTGAGACTGTGGGCCTCCCCCCTTAAGCCAAGTTCACACAACATGACTTTCAAAGTCGTGAGATCGCTGTTCTGTTCACACTACACAGTCTACTTCTGTCTTTAAATCGTCGTGGTTTTCACACTAGATAATCGACCGGCGACAGGAGGTCACACATTACAAGATCTTTCAACAGGAAGAATCCCCGATGAAGTCTCCAAACTACATTTTGTCAAGAAAACACACGCGAGAAATACACGGTGTGAATGAAATGTGCTGTATAAGGTTTACTTGCTTGGAGAATATTTCTGTGGCATTTATGTGATTTTTAAACTTTATGTTTTTATCCTCGTCAATTCTACTGCTACTGTACATGCTTTATTCTCATGCACAATTGATTTCCATCTTATTTTTCATTTTAAATTGGTCTTAAAGCTTGCTCTCATAGAAATGCTTTTATTAAATAACTTCTTCCTTTTACAGTTTACTTGCCACGTGTTTTTGTTTGCCATTTTGTTTTTTAATTATTATGTGTATATGTTTCAAATGATGACGAATGTAATGTGTCTAACTAATACAAACATCTACAGCACAACAACTACTGCTGCTGCTGCTGCTACTGCTAGTGTTTCAGCTGATACATGTATTGATGCTGCTGATAATGATGATGGTGGTAACACAGAGTTTGGACAGTTTCCATGTCAACAGCAGCTCTAATGGAGTTAGAGACAGGAAGTCAACGTTACCTCACTGTTCCTCTTCAGCAGCAGCAGCAGGTTGGCGTTTCCTCCCTGCACACAAACACAAACACACACACACACTAAGTATTGTACAGAGTAATGCACTCACATACACACACATCTTCTGGTGTGTCTCATTGTACGTGCGCGGTGCCTACTGTACAGTGTATATGACTGAATGTGATTATAGCTGCACATGTGGGTGTGCTGTAAGAATCTAATTGTATACGGGTCTGATTATGTATGACTGATACAGGAATACAGCAGTCTGACACTTACTGTATTTTAAATAATGATGATGGCTTAAACGTGTCTACAAATTTATTTCCCATTTACGAAGAAAACCATAAAAAAAGGGGAATATAATAGAAAGCGGAAAGCTTGAATTAACTCTTGTTGTATCTTTAATGATCATTCTGACTCCTGCAAACACTCCCTTCTTTTACTGCTGAACCCCCGTGATCTTTGGCTCTACGCCCAGGATGAAATGTAAATAAAAATCAAGCTCTGCTCTTTTGTTCGGATAGTAGAATTAACAAGGACTGGCCTGGTGTCAAGTTGGTTCAGGGACAAAAAAAGAGAACGCTTTTGTGAAACAGCGTCGTACAGTAGCTCGCCGCACTAAAACATTTAAGAAACAATTATGTGCTGCTGGATATCTGCAGGATAAATGACTACAAAGGCCAGCATCAGTGCACAACTACAATAGCAGCATCTAAAGGCCGCCCATTAATTTTCATCCGCTATTGAATTCTTATACAACTGATGGTCGCCATTGGCAACGGGCCCTTTGCGGGAAGAGTCAAGAGGCTAATTCACTGGTGGGAGAGAAGTGGCTAAATTCATCTTAATGGTGTTGTTAATGTTGGAGGACAAATGCACCCCCACACATGGCCTCAGGTTGTGGCTGAGGCGTGGGGGCGTAGCGGCTTCAGAGTCGAGAATAATTGGCTGCGGGGATGCCAACCTTCTTTAAAACGCTGTCGGACTCCGTTCTGCGCAGATCTCCCGCCGTATCGTCACACTCGTCGCCGTCTCCACCTGACATGAAGGGAAACCACAGAGAAGAGGATGAACCAGGCAGCAAATAATCCATGTTGAGGTCTACTACTGCAAGACAATATGAGAACAGGGGCATAGTAATATGGAAAATGTGTAATGTATCTTTTAAATCTAAATTTAGTGCTGATTTTTTTGAAGATAAATATAAAAATTAGTGGTGGGAGGAAAAAAAATCGATACAGCATAGTATCGCAATATTTTGCACGGCAATATTGTATCAATACACGGACGTCAAGTACAGATCTTTTATTATATAAACTATTAACATCTTAACAAACCGACGGCCCGCTGGTGGGCCTTGGCCACTATTCTGTCTTTCAGAAAAGGTAGCGGGCTCAATCTTGAAGCTATAGTGAAGATCCCGGCATCATATGAAACTAGAACTAGTTAGTTTGTCGGGAAGAACGAAAAGTTGCGATAAATTTTGGTGAGGAAAAACTGGCATGGCCATTTTCAAAGGTGTCCCTTGACCTCTGACCTCAAGATATGTGAATGAAAATGGGTTCTATGGGTACCCACGAGTCTCCCCTTTACAGACATGCCCACTTTATGATAATTTGGGACAAGTCATAGTCAAGTCAGCACACTGACACACTGACAGCTGTTGTTGCCTGTTGGGCTGCAGTTTGACATGTTATGATTGGAACATGTTAAATGCAGTACCTGTGAGGGTTTCTGGACAAAATGTGTCATTGTTTTGTGTTGTTAATTGATTTCTAATAATAAATATATACATACATTTGCATAAAGCAAGCATAATTGCCCACTCCCATGTTGATTGCTGAAGAGTATTAGATACTTAACAAATCTCCCTCTCGATTGTTTGACATAATGCCTCTGATGTTTATATTTGTTTCTGCTTTTTGAACTAAATGAAGTGTAAAATATAGTTTAAAAGCATCACACTGATAAAAACGTTGTGTAGTTCTCCAGGTACTTCTACTGATGTAGAAGTCTGGACCTTTTCATGGCTCAATATCTGCCACAGTGCCGGTAGAGTCCCACTCTGAGCTTGCCAGCTACCAGTTCAGAGGTATCGCCCCGGGCAGTGTCTCCCTCAGGAGGCATCAGCTCTGCTGTCCAAGTCCCCGTCTAAAATGTTTTATCCAACTGCACTGAAAAGGGGCATTGTGGGAAAAGCGCTGGGTGTGGTGCCCTGCTGTTATGTGACCGCTAAAAACCCAGCAGTGTCACCACACATTTGCAGTTTCAGCCATTGAGTTGATGCGGTTATCCGCAGCAGCAGGTCAAGGTTCAGTGTCTTTAGTGGCTGTTACAGGCTTCAGACTACATGGCCGGTCTGCACACATCTCTCCATGTAAAACAATCACGCAGCAGCAGACTCACTCTTGCTGCTGTGCATCTGATGACTGTCGAAGCCTCCGAAGGTCTCGGCCCGACGGGGCAAACACGGCGCCGGCCCCGCGCCTCCTCCCTCCTGGACGCTGGCCATCGCTCCGCCCAGGCTGCCGTTCACCAGCCCCTGTAACGTCTCCACTGTGACACACACACACGCACGCAGAGGCAAACATCAATGTCAGTAAGTGAATTATCCTGGCTAACTGTGTTACAGTTCAGCTCTGCACTCATGAATCCTACAAGGCACTTCTGCTTTCAACCTGGTATTGGCTCCTGTTGCTAAGCAACTATTGACAACCTGTTTGAACCGCAGAGCTCTTTTGCTAAAAGTTTAAATATCTTAACCATCTGAAATGAGACATATGCAGTATTGGTATCCACATATGTATATTGTAGAGCGTGCAGCACTGTGACCTTTCCACTGAGAATAATGAGAAACAAACGTTGCTGGTGGATTACGACTCGCAGTAAAACACGATAACCTCGGCAGAAGAAATGACATTACTGCTGCCAATTCACATATCAAATAAGGACAACTACTGCCCCGGGCTTTAGAGGGAGGTGGAAAATACATTCTGTAATGGTGCAGCTAAACCTTCCCTGCTAGTTTCAAAAGTGGAAACCATTAAAGAAGTTCTCCTTCATACATCTTTCCTGCATCAGAGCAGCAAACAACTCTTCGTTGAATGTCAGTTACACAACCTGTAGAGTGTGAAACAGATTCCTGGGATTCTGTGATCGATTACTGTACACCTTTTCGTGGAACACAGTTTGCCTCCAGCAGTACGGAGAAATCATTAAGAGCTAGCTGCATCTGTGCAGTTTCTTAGTCTTCCTCACGTAGCTCACAGCTCTGACCACCTCTCAGCACCAGCAACAGTTTTTCTAAACGTAGAGAGTGTTTGTGGTTTAAAAGGTGGACACAGGATAGCTCGCGGTACATCCAATACACCAAGAAATAGTGCTTTAGAATTGCACAATACTGCACAGCAAAAAACAATGAATTGCAATGTTTTTCTGCATCTTTTTCAGTCAACAATAGTTTTTCTAAATTTTTTTTTCAGACCAGGAAATTATAAGAATGCAAAAAAAGGTAACACTTCATTTTACAGGTCTACAAATTTCATGGTAGTTAGTCAATAATTAGAAAGTAACCTATTTTGAATTTCTTTGGAATTACTGCCAAATTACCCCAAGATTTACCTCAAAATATATCAAAAATTACTTTGTTTGGCTGTCTTGACTTGGGACTTGACTCTGGACTTTTATTATTATTATTTTATATCTATTATAAAAATGATTTTATAATTATATTCTGCTATTTCCCAATAAGCAGTAATAAATAGCTGGTAATTTATTTAATACATTTCCAGGAAAAGAATACAAAGTTAATTGATATGTTTTATTTCCATGTCTGCTGATAAATAGATAATAATTGGCAAATAAATTATTTGAAATTTCTTAAAACACTCCCTGAATCATCACATCAGCTACCAGGTTACATTTGTGTAGACAATAAGTCACACGATGGTGAGATTTGTGCCTGATCAGAAGTGTCTTCTATTAGTTTTGGTTTTCCACCTCCGATTAAGAGCAGCCGCTTCTCAAGCCTAAGGGCCCTATTTTAACCATTATACGCTATTTTGGCATATCATTATTAAATCATGTTTATAATAATGGAATTTTCGATACATTTTGAGGTAATTTGCTAATTATCACCTAATTACCATGAAATTTGCGGACCTGTAAAATGAAGTGTTACCCAAAAAAAAAAATGCTAAAATATTTCTTCTACTAAGTTGAGAGTCTAGTAAATATTTCATTATCTGAAAAATATATAAATATATATATATATATATTTTTTTTGCAGCAGTTTTATTTTTCAGTCTTGGTAGATTTCCAAGATTATTTAAATTTAAAGTCAACTCCATGTGCAGAAAATGTGGTGTGCTTCTCTGCCTTTCTCCACATTTCACTCTCTCTTTGTCACAATATGCAGCGTCTCTCTCAGTTCACGCTGCTTTCTTCTCATACACATTTGATGAACAGGGCTGCCAAAGCACCAAGCAGAGCTGGAATAAAATCCTAAAACACACTCTGACTCCTTTAAAGTCTCCCATACACAGGGGGTAAAGGGCTGAAAATCACAAGCGTAATTAATAATATAAATGAGAGCTCTGCTGTGATCGGTGTAGATATTTCAGTAGCAGGGTCTTGCTATTGTGCATGTTGGCTCACTGGCTTTCTGTTACACTTTGTGGAACAGAGCCATTGCTAATGTTATTTGTAACAAGTGAGTGCTATTCCTACTATGACAAGTCAAAATGTACCCTATTAAAAAGGTCTATAATGCAAAAAATTGCAAACTCTGCTGTTCTTTTGTTCTTGGATAGTTTAGATTAAAGCACATGTAATGGATTACATTATTGATTAAAAAGCATGTTAGGAAAATTGCACATAAGGTGCTGAAGGGGAGACGTGATGCAAAACAGTGTTGTAAAAACAATGGGAAGATAATTATTGTAGCGTGGTTTTACAGACTTATACTTTTAAAATGATATCATCATCTCCAATGTGGTCGTCGTGTTTTAACGAAAAATAAATCCTCTTGGAAATCACGGAGAGAATACTCTCTTTGTAACTCCAGAACTTGCCTGAGAATCATTACACTTTCAAGTCTGTTGTCTCATTATCAAAGTAATCCAGTGAGAGTTGTCTGTACAGCCATGGGTACACTGCAAACAGAAACTACTAATAGCTAATTCAGCATGCTGTATTAAAACTAAAAAAGGGCCCAAGCTGTAGCCCAAAGCTAACAAACTGACTCCATGGCACCATTATACTTCCTGTTTACTAGGAGGGGCTGGAGGTAAGGGCGCCGTTTTGATTTTGTCTGAGAGGGGCGGGGTTGGGGGTGTTGGTAGGGGGGCAAAGGGACAGGGCCTTAGTGTTGTCTAACATTTGTGAAAGTTGACAGAAATTACATTATTAATTGATGAAAACCTCATTCGTTCATGTGACATATGACTATAAGGAAGTTTCTCAGCTCTAGGTTATGTCTAGAAGGTAACACACAAATTGTGAAACTCGCGAGATGGTTAAGGTTAGGCATTGACCTTGAATAGTTAAGGTTAGGCATTAACCTTGAATAGTTAAGGTTAGGCACTTTAGGAAAAGCTCGCTGAGTAACAGCACAGACATTATAATCACACTCTTCTTCCGTCTTACCTTCCTCCAGGGCGTCCTTCATGATAGACGCCCCCCTGGGCGGCTCCAGGGCGCACGCTGACCTGAAGAAAGGCTGGACCTGCCTGTCCTCGCTTGGGCTCAAGCCCTCCCACATCCCCCTGAAGAGCCGCACCTTCTCCTCCAGCAGAGACATGATCTCTGTGTCCTTCTGCCTCAACAGATCTGAGCGGCAGAGACAGACAGGAAGAAAAGGAGACAGACGATGAGGAAAACATTTCAACTTCTCGCTGTTTTTTTTTCCACACAAACACTCTAAATGTGTTTCTCTCACCTCTCATCTCCTTGGCTTTAGTCTCCAGTTGTCTCTTGTCATCTTCCGTCTCACTGGGAATCCCTTCATCCTCGTCCTTATCCCTGTCCAACCAACCAAGGAAAAGAAAAAAATCAAACATGATGTATTACATCTAGTAAATTATAGAGGATTATGACACGGCTTTGTTGAATACTCGATTCTGATTGGTCAATCACAGCATTCTATGGTCTGTTATTTCTTTATAGCAGGTCGTTGCTATGCATAACAGACCGTTGCTATGGGCGCAGTTTTGATGTCTGACTCTGGCGGACCGTTTTTGTGTTAAATTATTGATTTCTTAAGTAAGTAGCTGTGTAATAAGCAGGATAACGACAGCCAGCGGGTCATTGTTGTGAAATAAACCCCTTCAGGGCGATGCGGGTTGACCCCGACGCAAAGTCAGGGTTTATCTCTCAACGATGACCGGGTGGCTGTAAATTATCCCTTACTTAAACATCTACAAACCATCCTCTACAGCATTTCAAAATCGACATCACTTACAATATCTATGTATAAATCTACAAATAGGGATAAAACAATAAATGTCTGAAATGAATGGCCAAAGATGTTGATAGTTGAATAACAAAAATGCAAAAGAAATTCACTATTTTCTGACATTTTACAGGCTAACCCATTCTTTTAGAAAGGATTAAAGAAAATAATCATTAGCTTCAAGTCAGGGCTGAAATCAAATCAGTATGTAAAACACCGACACCACAGGACAGCACTTTCAGAAGACAGGGATTAGACAAGCCAAGTATTTGATGTATGGGATGTTTTTGGTTGAAGAGACAGACGGAGCATCGGTAAAAGAAGTGTTTTTGTTTTTATCTCCTTCATTCCTGCCAATAGCCTGATCTCAATTTCGTATTTTGACAGAAGTCAGACAGGGAGAGAGAGACGGGGTACTAAATCTCTCTCCTTCCCGCTGGCTGCAGTCGAATAATCCTCTGCTTATAGTGAGCTGCCCTTGAAGCCAATCCAGCATTAGACTGTCTCTGAGTACATCCCATCCCCAGGTAGAGTAGTGTTAATCCCCCTGACAGCAAAGTGCTCTGTCGCAGCTTATCGTTTATTACTATCTAGAGAACCGGGCTGGGTCTAACTCCTGGGTTACAACACAGATATACTATAGGTGAACCCTGAGAGGCCAGTACTGAATGTAAAGCTGTTTGAGTGCAGTAAAGGTTAGTAAAGGGGGCAGGTTAGGTCAGGGGTTGAGTTTGGGCGTATATGCTGAGGTACAACTTTGAGTAAAATATGTCAAAACTGTTCTTCTGGCTACAAAAGCATTTCATCTTTGAAGTATTAGCATAATACCCTAAATGTTTTGAAGTAAAAAACACATAAATAAATCCCACTTACATGGACTGCATGACTTCCTGGATGAGCTGCATCCAGGTGTTGCGTTCTTCCTTCGAGCTGGCCAAGACCTCCATCATCTCTGGCTTCTCAATGCCTGCCGTGATGAGGAAGAGGCCGCGCTCTTCGTTAGCCACCTCCCGCACTATCAGCTTCTGGAGGGAGATGACCGTGGAGCGCTGGTCCTAGAGGGAGAATAGGGTGTAAGATAAGAAAGGAGGGGAGGGATTGATGGAGGAAACAAGGGAGGAGAATGAAGAGAAAAAAAATAGATGACAGTGGGAGGGTCGAGGAGGAGAGGGGGAGGAGGGAAGACAGATGTTGAGGATGGGGAGAGGGTGGGAAAGGCAGGAGGAAGCGTGGATTTAAGCAGGAGGGAGTGGAAAGGACGAGGATAATGGGAGGAGGGAGGAAGGGGGAAAGGAAATCAGGGGAATAAAAGCAAAAACAAGTGTAGTGAAGACAGACGGATAGATAGAAGAAAGCAGTTGAGCGTTGAGCAGTTGGGTGATAGAAAGGGAAGATTGAAATAGATGTGGAGTAAAGAGGACAAAATGAGATTCTGGTTAATGTTATCATCCACATAGGAGTCAGCTGATGTCTAGAGCCTCCGCAGTCTTTGCATCATTTAGGCTGCACAAACTGTAAAGCAGAGTTTAGTACGCTAACACCACAAACCGCTGCTTCATTTCTGCTCCATCTAGTAAAACTCTGGAATTGTAACCACATCCCAACGTTTTTACAGCAAACTCGTCTGAGGTTTAAGGATAGGTTCAGATTTGTTAAGTCTGTCTTTATACTGTGACTATGCTGTGGAATAACAGGAACAAAATCAAGATCCCTCGCCCTGTGCAGAAATGCATTTTAAGTTTAAATCAAGTCAAATTAAATGGGTATCTTTAGTGTTTTTTTAACAAAATGCCATCTTTGTTTTACTATCCTTCAACTGCAGCTCTCCAAAGGAAACACTGGTTGTGTCCGAAATCATTCATTCATTCACTACTCCTTTCTCACAATCCAGGGAGTTCTATGTAGAGGACTATATAGTGAGCTCATCAGCAAAATGAAAAAACACTTTCGGACACTACACAGGTCATTTTCTCAGCGCCGTTAATTACGCACAGTTAAAACATGCCAGATTAACGTCTGCTGCTGCTGGTGGACCATCCATAATGAATACTGACATGTATTTTTGAGATAAATACATATTCTAGTCTATTTTGGCTCTGAGTGAATTTAAGTTCCTCCTGGTAAGCAGTGATGCAGCGTATATGTCTAGGGCTTTTTAACGTGAAAGGTACGACTTAACAGCTGTTGTGAATGTGGGGGCAATAAGCGTATTTTCCCAAATGAATAAATACAAAGTATTTTGTAGCCGTTTTTTGTTTTTGTGATGCGCTGCTCTGCTCTCTCTCCTCTAGTCCGTCTGCTATTTTTCCTTCGTCTCAGTACATGTTGGCATATAGAGCTTGGTTAGTGTCCATCGTTGTACTCTACTTTTCACGATGCATTGTGGGATACTTTGAGTTCACTATATAGGGTATAATAACTCTTACTATACATTCAGACAGCACTACAAAAAGGGCGAATTCACTATATAGTGAGTAGTGAGTGATTTCGGACACAGCCACCGTCTTCATACAAAAAAACACTCTGGATGATGCCCACTTGATTGGGCTCACTCTGACTCCTGGAGCCTCATATCAGCCATATTTAGCTTCACATGAATACTTTCCATCGTCTGTCCAGGTGACCTTTGACCTCATTGCTACGGGCTGCTTGTACTGTTGCTGATCCTCAGAGCTGAAGTTTATTTTGCACAAAACTCAACCTGGTTCACACGGCCGTCATCCATTTAGAACCACGTTATTCCTCTTTTCAATGTCAACAGCCTCAACTCAAACATGCCTTAATGATGGATGTGATTCTAATGCCACAGGCCTGCCTCTGTTTTCATTCCCCTACTGTGTGTATGTGTGCCATGAAGCTGTGAGTCCTGTAAACACGGAAAAACTCTAACCAACTCTAGCCTATATGATTTATCACAGTTGGGTTAGATGCCGAGAGCCAAGCAGCTTTATTAGGTGCAGCTAGCTAGCTAGCCAGAGGCAGGCACCATGGGTGAGCTAAGCAGGCCAGCTAATGCTAACAGCAACAACAGTGGGATAGGAAAATATGACAACAGCATCTCTGGCAGCGCTCATAAGACCTTCATTACTGGCGAGATGGAGGGAAAACAGAGGGAACAGCAGAAGGAGGGAGAAAGAGGAGAGAGAGATATGACAGCAGGATCCTACCAGCATGGCGTAGACGTATTTCTGGTCTTTCTCTTGGAGGAAGACGAAGACGTCTGATAGTAGGAGAGCATGGACATCTGGAGAACAGCCAGGAGAAAGGTAGTTGAGGTTAGATAAGTGAAAAGTTAAAATACATCCTTACATATTGACAGAGAGAGAGAGAGGATTCGCTGGTCAGTTAATGAGCAGTGAAGCAGTCACAGAGTGTCTCCTCACCCTTCAGTCTTCCCTGGCAGCTCTTCAGCTGCAGCACGCCATCGTGGATCAGCCTCCTCCTCAGCAGATCCTCCCTGGCAAAGATCTGACCGCTCTTCATCATCATGATGGACTTGCTGTCCAAGCGGCCGTGAAAGTCCTTCAGACGGCGTCTTTTCTCGTGATCGTTCACCTTGTTGTCGACCGACGCGATCACCTCCTTCACAAGCCGAACAGCGTCTGTCAGGTCCTCGTGGTCGTCCTCGCTTTCTGTGTTCGACATGTGAAAAGACAGGTTAGACAAGTAACAGTGATTTCTATTCCTTAATCCTATACCTGACCTGTAATCAAAGCCCTAAAATAAAGGAATAGTGTGGAACATTTCGGGTGATCTATTAGCGGAAATGGAATATAATATTCATAACTGTTTTCATTAGTGTATAATCACCCTGAAACTAAGTATTGTTATGTTTTCGTTAGCTTTTTCATGGCTCCAAACTAACACACACTTGAACCACACACTTGGTAGAGTGGCACAGCTGAGGAGGGTTGTTTGGCATTTAACCATGCCTGCATTTCCACTCACTGAGAAACCTCTTATTGGAAATGCCATTGCAGAGTAATGACGGCCTTTTAATGGTTTTATTTGGACACACAAACCTCTATTAAGTCACCTAAACTTCTTTCATGTGTGTTGAGTTTTGCCTCTTTAATTTTGACATAATCTTTTTTCCTACCTGCATAATTTGAAATGTACACCAAAATACTATTTAATGCTATTCCAAGATCGCACCTGTGCTTGTGGTCCCCAAAATTTGGAGAATCATCCGTCCTCCTTTAGAAAGGGGACGACGTTTCCTTGTGTGCTAGCGGGATTATTGTACCTTAAATATAGGCTATACACGGTTCTGCCCATTTATCTTACAGGCCTGTTGGAGTCATTTATATGCAACATTGGCTCCACTGTCTCACTGAACAGTTCCTGCTCATTAGGTTAATTACAGTAGCTATTCTGAATACATCTTTTCTGAATACAAGTGTTCAGAAATTACTTAGGTCCATTCAACATACCTTAATGGGATTTTAGGATGTAGAATGAACACTCATGATTATGCATGATTTTTCCTTTTATTGCTGGTTACATGGTGGGTCTTTTTGTGAATGTATTATGGTAGTCAGAGAGCAAGATGTCAGAATAGATGAAAAGAAAATGGACACTTATTATTAAAACTCCCATCCCTGACCTAGTGTTTCTGTATCTGATCAGCATATCAGAGCCGAGGGGCTCTTGCACTGAATGTCTCACCTGTCAATCAAACGGTGTTACCAGTACTGCTCTGACTTTTTCCTTAAAGCCCCTGAAAGTTTCAAAAGTGACATATTTCTCTATAATATTAAAGATTTATGACTGAAGACGACAGAATAGCTGTTTCCAGCCTTTATGCTAAGCTAAGCTAACCGACTGCTGGCTGTAGCTTCATATTTAGATGACAAAATGAGACGATCGACGTCACTCTCATATCTAACTCTCTGCAAGAAAACAAATAAGTGTATTTTCTAAACATGTAGAACTATTCCTTTAAACTTTTGTCAGTGTGGTTTACATTTCTGTAGGTGGAGGTGCTCTTATCTCAGTCTGTTGAGCAACTATCACTGCTCATACTAACTATGTGGCTCACCTAGTTATCCTAAATAAACTGAACATTTAAAAGCGTTTATTAACTGGATAGAGGTTGACTCACTGTTAAAGGGTAACTGCAGTATTTTCAACATGGACCCTAATCCTCTAACTGACTAAAAGGGACAACAATTTCTGAAAGTGGTCCAGCATTGAGGGAGAATGCTGTAGTTGGCTCACTGGCTGCAATATGGTGCTATTGGGGCAAGCTGGCACCGTCATTTTACGTCCACTAAAAGTGCTTGTTTTCTGATTGTTATTATAAGTGTCTGACATTATAGAAAGAGTCTCGCTCAAGGAGAAGTGTCTGGCGAAGTGGCGTGTTGCCGGAAGACAACGGTGGAATAGTAGAATACATCCATGGTGCGAACGCAAGTGGCAGCCGGACAGAGTACAGAAAGCGTAGCTCAGTGTTATCTAAAAGATTTTCAATGTCATGGTTGGATATCAAGATGATTTCGACAATGTGGAGGAGGTCTTTGAATTTGATGGCCGCCTGTATTTATTTGAGCCAGAGTATACGGATGAAGAGCTCCTACAAATTGAGGAGCGGACAAGGAGAGAGAGAGGGGCAATAGGCAGAGGAGGGTGAACTAGCTGCTGCAAGGCCGAGCAGCTCCGGAGACTGGTGGTGTTCCTGTTGTGTTGTGACCCTACAGTACAGTATGCCCACAGAGGAAGAATGCTGTAAAGAGCGGGACCTGTTGCTGCCCAATATTCAGATCTCACAACGAGACTTCTCCTTGAGCGGAACACAATAACAATCACAAACCGGATCAAGCGAAAAGTAAGAAAAACGTTTTACTTCTCTGCAGGAGCCTTTCCATAATGTTGTCAGGCACTTATAATAATCTGAGCCTGTCAGTGGCAAAAACGAGCACTTTTAGAGAACGTAACGTTGCATTGACGCTGCTCACTTGCCCTCTCAGCTCGTTTCGGTTACAGCATTATCCCTCAATACTGGACCTATTTTCAAAAATGAGTGACTTTAAGTGACTCAAAATGAACATACTCTCAAACGAGAGCAATAACAAGGAGGACAAAGGTCAGCCTCACATCGGCAACCTTGGAGTCTCCCTAGTGGGATTACTTTTTACTTGAATTCATTTAGAGTAGAAGTCCAAAGATTAAATCACCAGTGGCCTGTAGGTCTGCACTCAGAGAAAATCCCCAGAGTCAATATGTCTCTGATATCTTGTATACATGTTATGCACTTGAGTTTTGGACTCACTATGAAATATTTTTCCCCAAAGTGGAATATTTTCCCTCCTTTGGTTGTTGTACTTCAGGGCTCCTGAGCACCAACATACTATCTCTACCTGTAGGTGTGCTGTGTTATTTCCACTCAGTATATATCAGTGTTGGCAGGAGAGAGTCCTCTTAAAGCACCTTGGGGATTAAGTCAGAGCTCCCTCATCCCACATACGTAGAACTATAAACAGACTTTGGGGAAGGATTAGAGTGAATGTACACAGTGGGAGGCCAGACGACGAGAGCTGCTTTAAATCAGATATAAATATGGTGTGAAATATTTAAACTCCTCAAAGTACGCTTGATCCATTATCTTAAAAACACCCATCCAACATACGTCTCATTTTTATCAAAATATATGAAAGCATTTGCGAGAAATTCAACTTTTCAGGAGTTTTCCTAAAACAAGTGACACTTTGGAGGCTGTTGTTTTCCGGGTATACGACTGAAGTAGGCGGAACTGTACGGGAAGAAGTGAAATGTAATCATACTGAAAACAATAAGGGGAAATGATGAGCTGTTATATGAGAGACTTACTGTATATTGTCTATTCTTAGGATCATGCGGAAACTGTATTTGATTTCGCTTTTGTATTTCTTTACACAACTTCGGCTGTATTGTTTAAGATAAAGAAGTAACCCCAAGCGAGTTAAGCCTGGACAATGCTTCAAAATAGGTAGGCCTTTACACTTTTTATGGATTTGACAAACACACATTTCAGCACAGTGCAAAACTATTCATCTAAACAGGTCCTTTAAAACTTTACTTTCTTCCTAAAATGTTTAGAAGGTTTGAACTGCAAATCAACTTAAATATGAAATGATTTGTAAGCCAGCAACATTTTCTTGATACTAATGCAGTAATTGGCCTTATTCTGTCTTGTTTTCTGTCACTTGTTTAAGAGAAATCCTTTAGATCCACGTATAATTAATGCACCCCACTAGCAGAGAGTTTCAAGTTAAAGAACAAACTCATTTACTGCTTTCAAATCTAAGAAACTTTTGCTCTAGACTGAAGGTTAGAAATAATGTGTTCTGAATAGTGAATGTTTTGTATTGTATATTTTCTGCAGGGTACTAACAGTGTTACCGACATCTATTTAAAAAACTTGAATGTCACCAGTAGAGACTACAAAGAAAAAACATTTACAGAACAGTATATTTCACCCATCTAGTGACCCAACTACTTTCTGCTTTGTTAGCCAGGTATAACAGTCTGTAGTTGCCAGCGTCATCCCAATTAAAACAAACTTCCTCCTTCAACTCTCCCCAATTAAACATAAAGGTCGACAGGAAGCTCACCTTTAGTGTGCTGCAGCATTCTCTGAATTAGCACCGGGTACTTTGTTATCCTCTGGGTCACCAGCAAGATGCATTCTGGGATGCCAAGCCTCCGCACAATGCTGCTGCTCATCTTTTTCTGGAAAAAACACAAACAACAAGTGCTTTAGTAAAAAGCACTGCCCACACAACAGGTGGCTCTAAACAACACAAGGTTTCAAACTATCAATGTGAAAGTCATTCGCTGCAGAACAATATGGTAATAATACTTGAGAAGGTGTTTGCTGTGATTGTGGATATGAGAGTTAGACAATGATAGAAGACGATGGAAGCACTAACGCCTCTGAAAATAAAATAAAAACATTCTCAAGGGTAGCGTGACATTTATATAAATGCTTACGGTGCATGTACTGATTGAAATGAAGAGCAGATGCAAAAGACGAAAAAACAAAAGAAAAGTGAGACAGAACAAGAACATGCTCCTCGGTTAACACAAGTACTGTAGTAGCGCTCTATAGAACAGAGCAGACGGTTAGATTCATCAAAAAACAACTTCTACAAAAATTAACACTGTTGTAGGATAGACAGAGTCTCACTTTGATATAGGCCTTGAAGCGTTTGTCTTTGGTCAGGAGGTCTTTGTAGAAGTTCACAGCTTCGTTGTGGCGGCTGCAGAATCGCCCGTAAATCCTCTTCATGCTTTCACCGTTAAATCCTGAGAACTGGAGGAGAATTTAACAGGCATGAATACTCAAACAAATACTGGTACAGCAGAGAAAACTACAATTATCGCCTATTGGTCGTATGCCTCCTCCAACCAGTCAAGATGCAGTTTACATCAATGTCTATCCAAAATCATCACTACATCATTTTTATCCTGTTAAACATGAAATTGTCATAATTAGGATATGAATTCTTGAGTTATGGCCAAAAACGTGTTTTGTGAGGTCACAGTGGGACTTTGACAACCAAAATCAAATCAGGTCATCCTTGAATCCAGGCGGACGTTTGTGCCAAATCGAAGAAATTCCCTCCAGGCGTTCCTGAGAATATTGCTCAAGAGAATGGGATCGACATACGTACGTTAAGACGGATGGATGGACAACCCGAAAACATAATGTGTATATAAAAACACATATTGCAATTGCAGTTGTTAGAAAACTATAAACTAAAATTACATATTTATGAGGGTGTAGTCTAGAGGGCCTCTGCTCCTCGTTAGATATCGCATTCACAAGAATGGACTGGACAGACGTACAGTATGTACAGACTTATAACCCGAAAACGTAAGGCCTCCGGCCACGGCTGTTGCCGGCGCGGAGGCATAAAAAAAAAAGTTAAGCTAGAAACCTAACACTGTATGAAGTAGGGCTCTAATTTTTATTTCTAATTTGAACTCAGTTGTTTAGTTTAAAAACTTCAACAGTGGGAAAATTATTAAGAATGTGTGGGTAGTATTGGGCACTATAACAATACTTAAATAACATGTAACTTCACATTAGAGTTGTATATATGCATGCTGCACACTAAAACATCGCCGTTACCTGAGGATTAAAATCATTGACATTATTTTTCCCAGAGCTAATAACGGCTAACTTTTACAGCGCTGCTGAAACTTGGAAACCGAGTCTACAGCTAGGCTATACGTAGGCACAGTGGTGCTTTCAGCTAAATGCTCAAAATGAAAAGTTAACAGGCTTCCTGCTCTACCAACACAGGTAGAATTGCCTCAAAAGAGAAGAAAATGAATTCATCATGTGGTTTTACATTATTAGAACCTGCATCCTCATCACAGCAGCCCCTCCCTCCTCTAACCTGGCTGACTAGGATGTCTCCTATCCTGCTGATGGTGAAGCCTCCCTCCGAGCTCCCCCCCTCCAGCTGGCTCTCCCTCTTCCTCTCCAGGAGGCGGAGGAGGTGCTGCGTGTGGAAGTCCAGGAGTTCGTCCAGAACGGGGAAGAGCTTCTCCACCGTCTGCAGCTCCAGCTGCAGCTCCTTCTGCAGGCCTTTGCTGAACACTTCTGACATGATGCGAAGCGTCCGGATGTGATGCATCTCCGTCTGCATCAGCTCTGAAGGACATGCAAGGAAGTGATGTTTAGTCAGAGAATTACATAAGCAGCACTCTGTATACCCTTTCTCAGATCTAGTCATCTACATTATTCTACCTCAGAGGTCAACAAACCGTTTCACAGAAGTCATGGCATGAATTTGTGTGACTGCATACCTTAGAAATATGCTTTTCAGAATAATTTCTATCTAAGTTATTTTCCACAAGTAGATTCTAATCAAAAGTTAGAGGCATCTCAAACAGGATGTATCTGAATGAATATTTAAATTAGGTAAATCTGTCATCTCAATAAACCATTGAGACTTGTAGATGCAACTGAAACAAACTGAAGTGAAGTTATTGAGACATGCTAATGCCAGTTTTTCTTTTACACTGTAGACCTCTGGACAAAAAGCATTATCCCAGTTCTTCCTCTACTTTAAGTGACCTAAAACCACATGTAGTCTACTCTTACCCACTGTTTCAAGTCATTTTCGTTATTTTTGATTAAAAAACAGTGGTAGCAGAGACGTAGATGAGACTAAGCTGGAGAAACACAGAACAGCTTCACTATTTAACCTCCTAAATATTTTCATTTATTTTCCATTGATTTCTTTCGGCAAATTCACACCAGAATAGCGGTGAAGTGCGGCCTGCGGCAAGCTGCCAGGCAATGTCTATGAAAAGCTGTAGCGGCCGCTCCCGAGCTCAGCGAGCTGCGGCCGTTTGATTCTGCAGTGAAGTGAGGCCAAACAAAAGTTGTGAAAGTTTAACTTTTAGCGGCAAAGTGCGGCCAGAGAGGACGCGCAGCCAATCAGTAAACAGATCCTGTGACATGTTGACCTATGTTACAAAGAATTTCTTCCCGCCTGAAACACAAGAACTTCGCCGCTGCCTGGTGTGAAGTCAGCATTAAGATCCAATTAAAAAGCACGTTTTGGTTAATGAAATGTACCGTAGATGACGTCCTGTCTCTTCACCACCTCTTTGTCCAGCTGCTGCACGTACTGCTGCTCCGCACATAAACTCCACGAGTCGGCTTCCAGCTCCTTGGCCTCGGCCTCAAACTCCCCCATCAGCTGGCCGTCCATCATCTCCGTCCCTGCACCAACAACAACACAGCTCGCACTTAAGTTATATTTACTATTACATTGTATGGGTATTACACAGCTTGGGATTATTTTTTAAAGAATTCTTACTTTCAGAGAAGAGGCTCCATTTTTTTTAAATATGTGTTTACGTTGCTGTTTAAATTAAAGTAAAGTTACTTCATAATAAAAGTAAATTAAATCAAGATCTGTGAAAATTTGCTATATTCCATTCATATACTATATATGTACTACATTTTATTTTCCTAAATTATTCACTGACAATGCAATTTTGTGTTCTGATTATTTCATTCTTTTACATAAGAAATAATTGAATTACTGTTACCGTAATATGAACATTATGAGAAAGCCAATATCATTAATACCAGATTTTGTTAAAACTTTGTCAGATATTCACTCAGTTTTCCAATCACAAGCTCAGAGTCTTAGATCCCAGCTGATCGGCAGCTGTATTGTGTAGTCAGATCAATGGTGTGTGTGTATGTGTGTGTATTATTGACCTTCATCAGTGAGCGACTCCATGGACTCTGTGACCTGGTTGGTTCTGTTGAGTGAGTCAGTAGACTGGGAGAGATAGCGCAGGCCTTTAATGGGCATCTCGTCGAACACCGGACTGAATGGAGAGATGATAATAACAGAAAATATACAATCAGTTACAACCACAAACACCGATTAAGCTGTTTAAACACACTGTAGATGCAGTGATCAAATAAAGCGCGAACAAATCAAAAAGGGGCAAACCGCAAAATGGCTTCATTACAAAAGGTTAAATAGCAACAGAAACGTTTCATTTCATTTAAATAGAAATTATCGTTGCAAACAAACACACACACACATACACACACACACACACACACACACACACACACACACACACACAGCAGCTCACCCAGCGATGTTGCTTATGGAGAGACTCTTGGAGAGGTTGTTGCCGTGGAAACCCATGAGGCTGGTGTGTCTCCGTGACGGGATCATCAGGGAGGAATGGTCTTCGGGGGACAAGATGGCAGACCAGGGGCGCTCCCTCGTCCCACCAGCTGGACCAGAGACAGATAAGTATTATAGTACTCATCACTGTGTACTATATACGAACAAGAAGTCTGGTTCTCATTTTTATTTATAAAGGACTCTTGCAAAAACTCTACAGTAGTTACCCCTCAGGTAAATACTGAACTTTCACTACGTTGCACCTTAGAAATTAACTGAATTATACATGATTTTAAAACTTGAAGGTCTCATTCAACCTGGCGGATTTTAATCTTTTATCTAGCGATGTCCGTGATTGTCTCTGATGCTGTCTGTGCTTGTGTTATGTCTGTCTATGTTCTTCGTACGTTATGTGCTTTTGTTGTGTTTGGTTATGTTTCTTTCTCTCTGCTGTACTCAGGTCTCTCTTGCAAAAGAGATCTTGATCTCAATGAGATTACCTGATTAAATAAATGTTATATACACACACACAGGAGAGTTAACGGTAGGCTGCAAACCTTCCAACATCCACAGGAGATCCTGAGACTGTCTTTGAGGAACTCCTTTATACTGGCTGTTTGTTTTTTTATTTTGCTCCCCAAATGTTCTCTATTACTTTTTTAGTATGTGTGTTGATACATGTTGATTTAAATTCAGTTCTTCTGTTACCCAAAAGATTTTCATTGAATCATTTTCATTCAATATTAATAAACCAACTTGCTTCGTGGCAAAACACTTGAAATTATCTACTGAGTTTGAGAAAAGTTGTAGAGAAGTCTAATGCTGTATTCACACTACGAGCGACACAGAAACACGCTATAAGTCATTTTCAATGGAAGCCGGTGACACGAAGCTACAAACTAACGGCAGACACTTGTCGCTGTGTGACGGGCGTGACGCGCTGCAAATAAAGTTGAGCTGGCCTCAACTTTTTTCAGCGGTCCAATGACGCAGTGAAGTGTCAATCAATCATACAGTATGTTTTTGTTGTTAGCTAGTTCCCAGTGCTATTTGACAACACAACTACGTCAACATGTGCTTGAGCAACACTCTAATAGTGAATCGCCGACAATGCAGCTGGCCACAGTGGCTGTTTTGTTGCTTTTGTTGCTCGTAAGGTGAGCAAAGTTTAAGGGGCTAGAGAATAGGTTTAGTTCTTTAACTGATATAAAACAAAAAAATACTAAATCTGGAGATACTAGTGTTAATGTCCAATAGAGGCAATATTTCTCTGGGAATTCTGCACAGATAGACTCACTTTGAATCATGGCACAAGAGCTAATAACACCATACTCTTTGTATTGCCCTCTTCTAGAGAGGAACCCTAATATTGACTGACTGATTCCCTTGATCTTACTACAGTCCTAAAACTTGCTGTGAGTGTACAAGAAGTAGAAATTAAGTTCAGAAACTTAAGGTTAGTAAAGCTACCTCCAGTCCAAATGATTGTGAAAACAACTCTTAATGTCAAAACAGCTTCAATGTGCTCTGGGATCAAATCTGCAGATGAAAAAAAGTTTAGTTTCATACTCACATTTGTTCCTCATGGTGACCGTAGGAAAAGAGCTTGAATCTGGTACTGCAAACTGCTGTTTGGGCAACTGGCCAGAGAAAACAAGAGAATAAAAGCATAAAACGAGGAGTTCAAATCAATATTAGCTGCAGGACGGCAGAATACAACAGAACCAGAGATGGAGCTACTCTCAGGGAACTTTTACCTTCATCTTCACCTTGGCACAAACAGGCAGGCTGTCCCTGCAGCTCTTGTGGACGGAGGCATTACAGTCTGGAAAGAAAAGCAACAGAGCGCTCAGTTACAACACTTTGAGCGCAGTGGTGGTGGTGGGGGTGTTGAGGGTGTGTGGGAAAGGTGGGGGCTAGAGAAATTCTGACTGGTTTTCAGAGCCGGCCAGGAAACTCCACCAGACCACTAATGAAAGACAGACTGGAGCAGAGCATGTGATGCAATCGAGGGGTAATACTGCTCGTGGACGTAGGAGAAAAAAAGAGAGAGACAGGCTGAGGAATGGCACACACACACACACACACACACACACACACACACACACATACTTAATTGCATGGGAAAATTTCAATTATATAAACATTCCCAAATCACTATTTTGGAACAAAGGTCATCATTCAAGATTCCTAAAATAAGATCTGCTCTGTAGTCTGGTCCCGTTGAGTCAGTGACAGACTTTTAATTCCCCTGTAACATACTTTAAATTTCATACTTTAGAATTATTTTGTACGAGTTGACTTTGATAGAGGAACAACCATCTCTAGTTTCCACTAACTTTCATAGAAGCATGTTTCCAATAGACAGAAGTGTTTTAAACAGACATGTTGCACAAGTGAAACCCACTAACAGACCTCGTCATCTATGCAAAATTGCATACAACATTTCCGCTCTTAGGATTACATCAACGCACTTACGCTCTGAGTCAGGGGGAGAAAATAATCCTGTGTACGTCAAAAAGAATAATAAAAAGGCAGCAACACTTCCCAGGTTAGGGAGAAGAGAAAGTGTACAAGAGATTTGAATAAAAGTATCTAGTAGATTATGTAATATCTAATTATGACCCGCGCAGTAAAACCAGCTCAAATTCCTGCAGTGTTTTTCTCCTCTTTAAATGCTTTTATTGGGTATTTTACTGCTTTTTGTGGACGTCTAACTGATTCCAGCTAATCTCAAGACAAAGGATCACTGTATGTGTCTGTTGAATGAACACCAGCCAGACATCTGTGAGCGCGAACCTCCCGAAAAAAACACCCTCCGAACCGTCTGTGGCTCGGACAATCCGAACCAGACCGGCCGAACACAAAAAGAGCTGTTTTTCGCCGGTCTGAAGTGTATCTGAGGCAGATTGTGACCGTCGAGAGGGTCGCTGTGATCCATCGCAGAGCTGGTTTCTCCTTTTAAGGCTTTTTTTTTAAGCGTTGCGCCAAAGGCTTGTGCAATAAACTACATCCTCTTTAGGACTGCTGCTGCTGCTGCTGTTTCAGGGGAAACAATGCAAAAAAGTGTTTTGTTGTCTGTACTGAAAGTCTGACTGGGTTACATTAGAAGTAGCCCTTTAGAGAGTTTCACTACTTCAAACAAATCAAACAGACTCCGCTGTGCCGACTTTCTTTTTTCGACATTACAACACGCACGTTATACAACATTAATGATGTGAATTATTAACGTTTTCTGATGCTTTTCAAACTTTATTAACGTCAGCAAAAGAGTAAGCAAACCTAAAGTTTTTTGTCCAATCAAATTCTTTAACAACGTATGAGGATATACATCTATAAACTATATGATTCACAAGTACTGACGGAGCCTTTACAGTAAGTTCCCGAAAAGCATGATTCATGCCTGATGATGTATGTGCGCTACCAGCACTTGAAGTGGAAACAAATAAGTGCCAGAACTCCTCTTATTCACGTGTTGGCGTGTGTATCGGCCGGTATCAGCAATCTCTCTTGCAATTTATTCATTCATTATTTCTTTAAGCATGTTATACTGTGTCAGTCATAATCAGCTGTGGTTTTATTATTATACTTGGGTTATTTATCTCCTATAGTATGCCTATAATACTCCAATAATATTCCAACTGGAACATTATAGAGTTAAGGTGGTCTGTTTGTATATTTAACACAGTGTTAATATTTATAGTGCGTTATTTGTAGCCTTATTTGTAGGTATTATTCAGGTTTTAGGAGCAGTGTCCCAGTCACGATGCTCCAATATATTATGCAGCAGGATAAAGAGACACATTCTGAATTTCTAGAGCGAATAAAAGATACTAGGAGATGTTAGGTATGGTTTTTCTGACTTAAAACTATTAAATTTTACATAATTTTGGGCCATTATTATTACTAGTTAAATGATTATTTTATTATTTACACATGTCATAGCCTTCGTCTGAACATTTAATTATTCTGGAAATGTTTCCCTAAAACAGCAGATTCAGAAAACTTTTAAATTAATTAATTATATTTGTTCACAAATAAAAAAAGTTATGACGAACAGTTCACTAATTATTTTTACAAAAGGACGTGAACATTGTATTGATAAATTACAGCACCCTCGTTCTTTTCTTCACAACTTCTTTTTTCTCCTTACAGTTTATTCACTGTTCTGTGTTGCCAGCATGTTCAGGGAGCTTAGCGTGTTTTCAAATTGAAAATTAATTCAAAATAATTTTTTTTTATAATGGATCACATCACTTAATGGGCTTTAATTAGACTTAAAGTAACAGGAGTCCTGATCAAACAACACAAATTGGAACAAAAGAACAATGAAACAAAAAAAAAAAACTTACGTGTGCAGTGGAAAGCCTCCTTGCTGTTGAAAGCCTTATTGCACTGGAAGCACTGGGCGGCCTGGCCCGAGCTGACTGGTGTGAATAGATGACCATTAATCGCCTTCTTGTCCTTCTCCTTGCCCTCCTTGCTCTCCTTTTTATCTCGCTCCTTTTCCTGCACAGGTGGAAGTATCACAGTTAAGAACATAACCATAGCAGGAGAGGGAGGTAATTACTTTAACTTTTATACCAGCCATTTACAGGTTTAGAGAAAAACAAAGAGGCCTGTGCTGAGTTACCTGTAGAGTGACAAACAACATTAACAAACCGTCTCAGCATTCGGCCGGTTGCTAATGTTGAATTCCAATCTGACTCCAGCAGAGCAACATTATTGCTCTGATGTACGACACAGCGGGAGGTTTTGCATATTAAGTGATGCATTATTTATGCCGACACCAAATTGTCTCATTAAGAGACTAGTTTAAATGTAGTTCATCTTTGTTTCAGGGGAGTCTTTGCAGTTTTGCCTCATTTAAAAACAATGGGATTTTCCTTCTTAAAAACTGATAATTTGATATATTTGTACAGGATTACTGGTAGGGGTTTATAGTGCTGGAGATGATGCTAAGCAATGCATAACAACTGTGATTATAGTTATGGAAATAATTAGCTGTCAAAGTTGACACGATAATAATGCATTAACGGAAATTTGTTTTAACGCCACTAATTTCTTTAACGCATTTATGCAACTTGCGATTTTTATGTTTGTAGAGTGAAGATACTGGCATCATATAAAACTACAAAATCTAAGGAATCCATTGGTACCAACCATGTTGTACTAGCTTGTCACGAAGGAGGTTAAATAACGCTCCAAACTTGCACTAAATTTTATTGAGGAAAAACTATTGTGGCCAATTTCAGTTTGCCATGTTATGATTTGAGCATATTTTTATGCTAAATGCAGTACCTGTGAGGGTTTCTGGACAATATTGGTTTTGTGTTGTTAATTGATTTCCAATAATAAATATGTATATACATTTGCATAAAGCAGCATATTTGCCCACTCCCATGTTGATTAGAGTATTAAATACTTGACAGATCTCCCTTTAAAGTACATTTTGAACAGATAAAAAATGTGTGATTAATTTGTGAATAATTGCGATTAACTGTGTACAATCGTGCGATTAATCACGATTAAATATTGTAATCGACTGACAGTCCTAGTAATAATAATATAATATTCCATATTGTGTTGTCTTCTCAGCTACTGTAAAATTCTTATTCAGACCATCTCATGATGAATGAGTAGGGAGGACTTTAGTGTGCTGAAACACACTTCTGCGGGATGCATGACGACTGATGGAGACACACTGTCTGGGAATCAAATCTTTGACCTTTCCATAACAGGCCGGTCTTTCTGTTGCCTCCGCGTTAATGGTCGAGGTCGTCCTCAGCTGTCGGTCATCTCTGTACACTGAGCTGAATCACAATCCCATAAAGTGACGGCGAGAAGAACAGAGCTCTTATTCTCTTGGATTTACATCACAGAGCCTCCACCCAAACCCAGAGGAAATGGGGGAAAATGGAGTTTCCATCTCGTTTTAATGGCCGGCCCTGGGCCTCTTGGTTTGAGGGGACCACAAAGCTCTGACACACTGGAGCTCAGTTTTGTTCACTTGCTTACGGCTGACTGGAACACAGCAAGCCTGCATGTTTTATTACAACACTTTCATTCTCACTTCCTGCAACAGCTGTCTAACCAACGGTGAAACACATCGACAAACTTCTACGAACTAGAGGCCTAATAAAGCATTTTTCACAACAGTTACCTTTCTAAGAATCGTTTTTTTTATATATAAGATGCTTGATAACATCTAAGAAGAAATGCAAAAACAGTTATTGGAAAAACACAGACGATTCTCAGCACAATTCTGTAGGCTATAAGCGTTCACAACAGGAGAAGTAATCACTTGTGACGTCTCAACCAGGGATTTAAACAAAAAGACGTTCGAGTGAAATATACAGTAACAGGCAATGACTTCACTGGAAAAAGACGTCAGCCCAGAAGGCAACACCGGGCACTTTAAACATGATATTGTGACAGTCTCTTTCACTACAAATTTGACTGGGAAACCAGAGCACTCTCTCTTAGCCTACCTCCATCCAGCATTTCCATCTCATGGAGAAGCCATGGCTCCCTGTGAATCTCCTGAGCAACATCCCTGGCTGCGGCTGACGCTACTACCAGCACCGAGGCTCCTTCAGAGAAGCTGCAATGAGGAAGTGACTGGCTCGCTACAGGAGGTTGCTATTTCTGCAATGACCCTACAGACGCTATGTCAAAACTGCTCAAACTACACCCCCCCCCCCCTTTGCAGAACATTGCACAGAAACTGCCTGTATCCAGCACATCCAAAAACAGGTCAGCTGACAATAGTGACAAATAAAATAAAAGGTAATTTATGACTTGATAGGAAGAAACAAAAATGCGAGAAGACAATGTTTTTTTTTATATTTGATTTTCAAAGCCTCATCCAGTTGAATTCACAGCAGCAATGTGAAGTTTTAATGTGGTGTGCGACAGGTCTGTGGTTGCTGAGGTGGCCATTTTGGTTGTCACTGAATATACACACAGCACATTATGGGTGCAATCCAATAACCGGGTGCCAATTTGAACATCAAACCTTCGCTAATTGTCTCAGAGTCTGACAACCATGATCAATAATTTTCGACCTTTGACAGGGAGCGACCTCCCGCGGGCTCTGGTTGTGATGATCTCCTTCAGAATCCTGTCACTTTAAAAGCAAAGAGACGCCTGAGGTTAGAGATGAGATTAGAAAACCGCAGCCAGCTCCGTCTTCCTGTTTTACTTCCTCTTCACCCCTCTGTGTCTCTCTGCAAGGGCTGAACAATTACAGACTGCAAACACAAGCTTAAGTGACTATATATAGCCCCTTTTAATCACAAATAGGACTATTTATCAGTGTCATTTTAAACTCTAAATATTCTATTTGCAATTCAGATTAGCGGATGTCAAAATACAGGATGTCACTGCTGTGACTGTCAAAGTGCAATGCTGAGTTTTGTGAGTTCTAAATTGCAGTACTATGACTTTCAAATCACGTAGAGAGGTACCTATTTCTTTCACTAAAATGATTTAACCTGATAGACACAATCAGGATTCTCATTGCTCACAATGTAATAAGAAATGACTGGGAAAAAAAAGACCTTTGTCAGGTAAACAGCTTGACATGGTTCTGTGTAAGAAAAAAGAAGACGACCACATCTTTTACACCAGAGACAGACCTCTGTGACCAGAAAATGTTGGGGGCAAAATCTGAAAGGGAGGAAGTTACAAGAGACACTGACTTGCCCTGAAGCAAGACACAAAACCCACAACTGTTGGACTGGAGCTGTTCAGAGGCCAACAGAAGAAGATGCACAGGGCAGCTCCCAGTGTGACTGTGTGCTAACGTACGAACGTGGAGCAAAGCGAGCAGCCTGGTGTTCAGTCATCCTTGCTTGAAGGAATAAATGTTTAAGGAGGAGAAGCCTCTGAAAGGAGGCTGAATAATGAAACACACTGCACACATGAGAAACAGTGTAGTAAATAGTGAAGTATACGCATCACGCACTGTGCGTAGGGCACCAAGAGGGGGGACAAACAGCCTGGCCATAACTCTGCCTTTTGGCACTCAGGTGTCGCGGACCTCACAATAAAGACAGCTCAACTTTAGAGCGATATTTAGCCTCTTTCCCAGCAAGCTAGCATGACATGTTTGGTATCAACGGATTCATCACAATCTCAAGATTCATGATACCACTGTATGTCCACCATCTTACAAACTGAAACCCGCAACGGCCTTCAAAAGACAGTAATGTTAATGCCAGTCAGATGATCCACCATCATTTTCAGAGGATTAAAAGTAGTCCTGAGGGGGTGAATAAAACCAATTAAGATCATGGTGATCAATGAGACAACTAAAGTCTAATTAAAATATAACCTATGATTCTATTTTTCACTTTTAGATGGTTAAAGGTCCAGTGTGTAGGATCTGGTGGTATCTAGCAGTGAGGTGAGGAGATTACAACCAACTGGAGCCTCCTCCGTGTGCCAAGTGTGTTGGAGAGCTACGGTGGCCGACGCGATGTGAAAATGGCCCTCTCTAGAGCCAGTGTTAGGTCATTTGGAGCAGAGCCAGTGTGTAGAGTGTGTGTGGGAGGTGAGTGGTGAAGCAAGAGAGAAACAGAGCGGCGGCGATGGAAGCGAGTAATGTTATCGACTCCGACCCAAGCAGGGAAAGTTAACAGAAAACATACTTGTTAATATTATATTCCATTTCTGCTAATAGATCTACATGTTACACACTGGTCCTTTAAATTATGTTAGAAACAGGCCTACCAGTGGGCTACAGTTAAATTTTTGGCCTACTCAATTTGATTTAAAAGATATATATCAGCTTACCTTGTTTATTTTCAATATGTAACTGGTGCATTCTAGTCAGATTGTTTGTCTCATAATCAAAGTCAATATGGTAGCTATATTATAAGCAGGTTAAGAGGCTATGTCAATCCTGTATACACATGTTTAAGAACCTTCCGGCAGGGCACACTTTGCAAGTGTACAAACAAAAAGAGATGGAGGGGCACCCGCTAAAATCTTGCCTTAGGCAGCAAATTGGTCAGAGCTGGCACTGAATATACCTTTAAAGTCTCACCACCGTTTTATTAAGGATAATTAAAATGTTCCCTCACCCTGGTCTTCTTGTACATCTTGTTCTTGAGGTAGCTGAAGGTCCGGCTGACTTTCGTCACACTCTTTCCCTCAGTGTCGCTCCGCAGGGGGCCAGGCTCCTCCTCTGATATACTGGTACACATAAACACACACATACATTCAGTTTTATCCTCAACCAGCTCCTCCTCTGATATACTGGTACACATAAACACACACATGCATTCAGTTTTATCCTCAACCAGCTCCTCCTCTGATATACTGGTACACATAAACACACACATACGTTCAGTTTTATTCTCAACCAGCTGCATTCACAAGGCTCACCTGTTAACACATTCCTAACATGCTTCTTTACAGCACTATAAAGGTTCCATGGAGAACCATTGCTGCTTACAAGAACCTCTCCACACAGTATTCTTTATAGGACTATAAAACTCCCAGCTGCAGTAAAAACCTTAAGAACTGTTTTCTGGTAACGTGTATGTGCAGAGCTGGACTGACCTGTATGCTAGTGACCCAGAGGCGCTGGAAAACGACCTCATACCTGGAAAGAAATGAGAGAGGAAGTCAGCGGTAGGCCAAAAGAGTTTTTTTTTTTATTCACTGTATTTGTCTCAGGTGGAAATTCTCCTTCCTCTCGCTATTTAAGGAGGGGAAAATCTCTGTGTGGAGGTTGACCACACTAACCACCACATTAACCACCAGAATATACAGTAAGTGAATGAACTCACTGACCTAACGGTGACCTAACGGTAAACAGGAGGCGTTTCACGCGCGTTTTCGTCATCCGTCTCACTTGCGTCTGATAGAACAAATATGTTTCTGTTTTCTCAACCAGACACAAGCCAGAGTCTTGTCTATTTTCTTCTGTTTTAAGCATGTCACTACTGTGATTGTGTATCGGGCTGAGTGCTGACAAAATGCAGGTGACCCACAACTCAATACTGCGCCTGAACGCACCCCGTGTGTAGACACACACACAGAGCACTGAGGCTGCTGCTGCTCTGCTAGTTCGCTGCTCACACCACGCCTCCTGTGTCGACAAGGTTCAGAGAATCATTCTTGTGAACAGAAGGTTGTTAGTTCCAGTCCTGGCTGCAAGAATAGGGCAGAGAATTGAATAATCCATGCCTTCCTGTCCTTCAACGACTACCTTTAATGTCCTTGAACAAGGTATTTAACATTTAGTTACTCTCCTGGAAGCTGCAGAGAAGCCAAAAACAAAATGACTCTGGCAGTGATGAGGGCGGCCGGCACTGAGGCCAAAAGCTGAAGTTGAAGTGCTGTCTTTTGATCCAGAGCCATTAATGGCTGCTAGATACTGGCTCCAAAAATACCTGGCTGCATCCAACCTCATGAACTCTCAAAATACAAATTACATTTTTTTTTTTCCTGGAAGAAATTATTATTTTACATAGACCAGAAACCATTGATAAAGTATTAATTATCAATCTAAATATTGTTTATAGATGCTTTACAAAGTACTTATTAACCATTTAACAAGATATTCTCATCATCAGTTGCAACTTTATAATAGCTATCAAAATAATGTTTAGACGGCTTATTAACTATTAACAAAGTGTTATAAATATCTCTCTATCTATCTATTTATGTATGTTTTATAAACAATAAAGTGATCAAATAACATAAATTATAACATTACGAATAATTAGTAAACATTAATTATCATTTTGTTGTGTGTTAACAGTAAAATAATTATTTACAAAGATTAATTAACTGTCTATTTACCATTTATAAATGATGGTGATTATAAAGTGTTACCCTTGTATTTCCTGGCTCTGTTGACTGCCAAATTGTTGAAATTTTTTAAATTAATCTCTGACCTAGTTGTATTTTATCTGATTGTGCATAATATACATCAAAAAATTATAATTAAAGGTGTTATTGAAATATGTTTTTAGAGCTTTTAGAAATGTGCCGAATAAAAGTATGACTTTTCCTGAAAAAAATTATTATGATTGTGAATTAATAATTTAAAAAATGTTGACGGGTCCAAAATTAATGTTTTGTTTATCTCTGTGGAAGATATCTGACGATTCCCAATTCTAATAAGGCTTGTGAGCCAATAGTAAAATAATGTTGGTATCATGTGGTATCTTGGGTCGTCAGTTAATGTGGAAAAAACGGATAAATGTCTGATACTGACAGTAAGTGCCTGGCAACGACTTGTTGTAAAGTGAATGCACTGGAATAAGGGATGGAGAGTGCGACATCTAGTGGCTCAATGTTATCAAAAGCATCTTTAAAACATGTAATCAAAGCGTACGCTGCAGTCTTTGCCAAATAATAACCACAGTCTCTACTTATTTGGTATCAGTTAAACAAAAGCGTGCATCTTTTCTAGGGAACAACTCTGCTTCCTTCTAGACAATCGTTTCTCCCCAATATTTTGAAGTACATGCAAATATGCAAAGCACTGCTCGCTAGCTCTGCATCAGGAAGTCAAACTCAACTAACAGTATAATGAGGGCAAAGTTTTGGCCTGGAAGAGACAGAGAACACTAATGGAAAGGAAAGGGAAGGCTTAGAGTCTTTGACTAAAGGTGACAGACTCACATTTATCTGGAGGGAAGTTCACCTGCACCTTTATGACTAGTATTTTTCCTCTTTCTCTGGTGATTGTGTTTCATTTTTGCATAGAGACAAAATAAAGACTAATCTCAGTAAAGGTCAGCTAAACACTGGGCTGGGTAGGGGACAGGAGAAGGTCTTGTTTAATGTCGTCAACAGGAATTATTATTATTATTCTAATACACATTCATACAAGCGGCTCAATAGCAGCAGTAATTATTGTTTTTGTCATAAAAATGTTTGTTGCAGCTGAAATTTTGAGCTTCAGCATCTAGTTGTGTTCAGGGTTAAGTGCATTTTTTTGTTTCTGCAAAAGTTTAAATAATACAGAGAGCACTCCCCCACTGTGAAACTGTAAAGGAAGAGAGGTCGCACCTAATTTCTTAGGATATTCAATATAATCCATTATGTGCATTTTGTGATGAAATATTATAATTTAGTTTTCCTTCAGCTGACCTTGTCTACATCTATTTGAATGATTTCAGACAGGTTTTTGACACCGAGAGAGAGAGGGGAAAAAAGGTCTCAGTGTGGGCACATGGGTGCAAAAATCTGGGTACTTAGCCAATTACTAGTTCAATAACATTTGAGAGTGTCTGAGATCGTTAATGTATTCCTTGATCAAAACACAAATGTTTTTTTTTGTCTGCATCGCTTATCACGATGTGAACTGGACCCTTTCAGCAGGATGAGCCATCATTACTTTTATATTCACATAGTGAATAAAGAGGCGAAGACCCTCCCTTCTGATGGACCCCCATGGGACCTTATTTTGTAAAAAATATGAACGGTAGTCAACAGCGAAGGACAAATCATTTTTTGATCCCATTTGAATTGCACCATGAATTAAACGTATGATGTTTGTCAATTTAAAAGATTATTTTGCAAGTCAGGAAAGTCGCAGGTTGTTGTAAAACTGTTGAAGTAAAAGACTGAAAATACGTAATTAGAAAGACGAAATTGCGTAGTGACGTCTCTCTCTCTGGCGCTACGATGCCTATGTGTTTCCTACTGGGATGTACTCACACTAGCAACGGGTCTCGCTCGTTCTTTCGCTTCCCGGCTGGATAAACAAATCAGGTAACGTTTCATCTGTTGGTGGAACATAGCTCAGTTAGCTAGCTAGCTAGTGTTGGTGACGTATGTTGTGCGAGACAAGAGATGTAGATCACTGAGCAGTTTCTCACAAAACTAAATGATACTACGACAAACCTACGACAAACTGAGACTTTCTTGACTTTATCTTATGTTTAAAATTGACAACCATCATAAGTGTGCATTCATGCCACAATTCAAACGGTATCAAAACATTATTTGTCTCTCGCCGTCGACTACTGTTCATATTTTTTCCGAAATAAGGTCGCATGGGGTCCAGCAGAAGGGGTTGGGACTTCGCCTCTCAATAGTAACTGCACCTTTGACTCTGGGTTACAATCCTTTGAGGGAGATCCTGGACTCTAACAGGAACAACTACTGCTCTGATTATGACTCACAGCTATTTTCTACTGCAGCTATGTTACTTACTCAAGTTATCCTCATCATCGCTAGATGAGGAGTCCCCATAAACGAACTGAGACTTAGATTTGTTGAGGATGGGGGAAAGGTGAAAAGAGAAGGAAATTCGCCTCTTATGTCTCAGGTGTCCCACTGTTGGGGGGGGGGTTGAGCAGGAAGGAAAGAACCACAGCAGGAACTTATTAAAATTAAGACATTTTATAATAACAGTGAGGATGGGGGAAAGGAGGTAGAAATGTCAAGATAAAGGGAAAACTTTAATAGCTGACATGTTAACTGGTGAATAAATCTTTTAAAAGGCCCTGCACACTCACACAGGTGTTGGTTGAAGGTGGGTGGAGCTGTGCTGGAATTGTGTCACAAAACTTAATGAACCAATGAGAATGATAAAGGTGTAACCTCTCCCACCCTAACAGGTATAACAAAGGCTGTGTAGGTGGCACCGTGGGTGTGCCGGGCCGTTAAATAATTGAGACAATGGCTCTGTATTTAACTCTCTTCAACTCTTTAACTTCCTCACCTCACCTACCTAGATAACTTCCATCTACACGTCTAGCTTTTTCTCCAACATTGTTGGGACTGGTTTAAGAATGGCTGACAACATAATGAAATCTACATTTTGTGTTATTTGGTAAGTTTCTCATTGCACCATAAAATAACTGTGCTCCTTCTGCATGCTCTGAGCTTAGAAATATGAGCATGTCAAGTACAGTTTGAAGCAAATTTACCACTTTATTGACTCATTTGGTATGCTCCACTTGTAATTTTGATATATTATGATTTTAAAGCAGGATTATACAAAGGGGATTTATTGATAAAAAAGGTCACGGATGTTCAATGTTACAAGTAATGGCCGTGATCTGGGTCTGTAATTGTGATGTGATCACTGAGGGTAAAACAGAAAAAATCAGCCGTCACGACTTGTCACTCACCATCAGTGTCTCTCTGGCTGATGGCGAGCATGGATACAGACTTGGTGAGGGGCAGGGTCATGGGAGGACAGCTGTTTCGCAGAGGCCGATACCGCCTCGATTTCTGAAGCAAGAGACACAAAAACTTGGGTCAAACACAGTAACCAGGCAGAGATAACGTGGGACGAAACATTAACCGGTCACGAAACTGGAAACAGGAACGATCGACTAAAAAGGGAAACTACTGTACATGAATGATTTGTTGAAGTTTGTGTTCACAATTTGTTTTAAATTCAATGAGAGAAGCCCCCTCAGGAAAGTAGTCATGTTTATTAATTCTTGCTAATCCCCAAACTGACAAAGTTCCCCAGACTGTTTATAAGTCGTGTTTATGTACAAAGCTTTACAAATCCATTTTCCCTCTCGTGTGAATTAGGGTGTTTTTGAGGATCCCTCTGGGGCCGACTGCGTGACAGTATGAAGATATGACATCTAAAGGACAAATGTGTATGATGTGTGTGTGTGTTAGCTGACCGGTTCTCGTATTCTGCCGTGCTCCCCCAGCTCCTCCTGCTCCTCTGTCAGAGAAACAAGGGAGCCCCTGTCGTCGCTATCATGGCGAGGCATCCTTGAAGGCTCCAGGATTCGGGGCCCCTGAGTGGCGGGGCCCCTCAGCTCTTCCTGGACCCCGCTGAGCCCCTCCAGGCTGTAGCTGTGTGGAGAAAACAGAAAGGCAGAGGTAACCTCAAAAGAAGAGGGAATGACTGTGCTGAACACATACGCTCCACTAGTCTCTCATTCATCACAGCTCTCTGGGTTACACACAGCTACTACTGCTGCAACAAACACACACAGACATGCACACACACACACACACACACACACACACACACACACACACACACACACACCTGTTGACACGCACACACACACAGCTGGTCCTGCACAGTGTTTAGCCAGCTGAGTTATCACTGAGCTCTGGAGAAGATTTACAGCTGAAGCAGCGGCGAATGTCTTCCAACATCAGCATCAGCATAGAGAGCTCCGCGGCTGTGATTTACAATCCCAATTACATCGATCTATGACTGGAAATAAGAGGCCTTGAGAAATCCAATACAATGATTATGGAGAGGAAAACTATAGCTACATTTCAGGATGAGCTATGCCACTGTATGCGGCCGCAGCTCTATTCGCTCCAGGACAGACTCCGTGATAGTTAAAGCTCCCGCAGTAAATCTCTCTTATCTCCAGCTCGTGGCTTCGTATGGCACTCCATTATCCAGCAAATCATCAGTCCAACACATTCAAACTAAACTGGACCAAAAGAATCATGACTTGGTGATTATCGGTGACCAGCGTAGAGCAGCACTCACCTAATCCTCAGGGCTGTGAATGTAGATGACTGTATCTGTCATATTAAGGCCTGCTTCCTGCCGGTATTATTATATACTATCCTACTGAGCCACGAGTTCCTCGGTACTGAAACATGAATAACACCAGCAGCTGTTACAGCTCTCTACTGTAGGAAGCTACTTACTGACTGACTGGGCAGGGCATTCACACACTCACAAAACCACATGCACGCACGCCTACAAAAACGGCAAATGCAAATTGAGCAGCATGTAAATACACCCTATTCAAACAAGGTCATGTGAAGAAAAAAAAAAAACACCACGCACAAACACAGTGTACCTGAGGGAACTAACTACTTCCACACCGTGGCTGTTGGGAGCATCAGGAGGGCACCAGCTGAGGTGTGAGTATGAGGTGGAGTGGTTAGTAAGGGGAAGACTGGAAAAGAGGATAAAAAAGGGGTGATAGGAAGCAAGTACATGAGGAGGAAGTGAAAAGGACAGAGCTACAGTACAGTGACGTGTGAAGAGAGTGATAATGTTCCCGGCACAAGTGAACTACTGCTCAGTAAGTCAGCAGATTTCACACTGGTGAGCATAAACTCTGTAAATGTTTCATGTAAAAGTTCATTTCTTGCTGCAGTGTTGTGGTGATATCAATAGCAGACAGGAAATAAACTTGAACCTAAGCAGTTTCCCAGAAATGCATTACAGCCTAGGTACTGTTAACGCGGCTGAAACCACCACTGTGGCAGCCACTGCTTGCTTTAATGTGAAAGATGTGGCCTGCTGGTTAGAGCCGTGGTCTCTGACCATAAGAGCCAGGTCTTAACTAGAGCCTGACAGGTACAGAGGCGGCGGCCTGACATTATTGGCCATCATTAGCTAAACACAGATATATCTGTATCGGCATACATGTCACCTGATATGTGACTTTTCAGCACATAAATATTAAAGATAAAGTATGTTTTAGGCCATTTAGAAACTGTTTGTCCACCACAGAGCACTGACAAAATATTACAGGAGAACCAGGTCAAATATTTCAGAAATCACTTAATGATTGTCTGACCTCAAAAACCATCTACTGACCTACTCTAACTCTAACTACTAACCACTGTCACAGAGTACAGGGAAAGGATTAAAGGGATAGTTCAGTGTTTTGGAGTGGGGTTGTATGAGGTATTTATCTAGTCAGTGTAATACCTACAGTCGATGGCGGTCGGAAAATAATCGTGATCGCAATATTGATCAAAATAATCGTGATTATGATTTTTGCCATTATCGAAAAGCCCTTAAGTGTCCGCTATATTTACAATATTTTCACCACTTATCTTGCTATCAGACAGCCCTTTCCGACGGGATAACAGAAGTCGTTGTATCCATCTATGCTCTTGATAATGCCACCAGACTCCATTGAAAAAAACTCAGTAATTTGACCTGTCATAACACGGGGGGATGCTGGTAAACTGCTGCCTCAATTGGTTACTTTGTTTGTTTGTGTTATTGTGTGAGTTTGGTGAATCCGAACTAACCAAAGTCACACAATAACACAAACTAACCAATCGAGGCAGCAATAGACCAGCAACCGTCGGAAACATAGACTGTATAGCTGTCTCACGGTAAAGTAAACCGGGGAAAATATTCTAAACATAGCATGGACTTAAACTTTTTTTAGCTGAGCCTTTCTTTTAAATGGCTAAAATACGTTTTGCTGCTGACCCCGTCCACAGCAGTACATTGCTTTGGTTCTGTACGCTAACTCCTGTCTGCTTCTCCAAGCTGGGGGCGTGCCGACCGTCATCTCAGATCACTTGATGCTGAATGATGCATGGTTCTTCTCCACACCTGACTCCCCCTCGCCTCAAACGCAACAATTCTGCATAACACAAGCACAACCTCCATCATGTTTTACTGCTGTGGCACACTGTCTCCTCTAAAACTCTTCTGATGCCTTTACAGTCTTGAAAAATTCCCCAGAGGAATGTATTACACCAAAAAAAAAAATCCTCTGTTCTCAATCTTTCGCCAATACAGACCTCTGAGCCTCCAGAGCTAAACTCTGCTCTTTCTGTGCGGCTGCTTGTTATTACCGCTGCAATACAAAACACCAGTGTGTCTCAACCATCTATTTGCCACAGCATTTCTCTCACACATTCCAACGGGTGAAAAGAGAGGAACATTTTTCAGCCTGCAGGGATGGAGCACAATGCAGCAGGAGCTCAGCAAGCACACGTTAAAAAGTGGGGAGATCCACAAAAGGCTACACCTACATGAATTTTCCATAGCACGTCACCTAGTCATCATTTTAACATCACATGAACTGATGAATGGGATTTATTAGTACCTTCTCCTGTGAAAGGTCGGCTTCCTCTCACCAGGGCTACGGATGGAGCTGAAGGTGATGGATGAGAGAGAGAGAGAGACGGGGGGAGTGGTGGATGATGGGTGAGATGAGAGGATGGCAGGTCAATATGAACATAATGAATGGATGAATGAACTGCTGATGGAACCATAATCTTTTTATTAGGTTGGATATATATGGGCACTATCGTGTGTGTGTGTGTGTGTGTGTGTATAAAGCTCTGAGGCACAGGCCACCATGTTGGAGGAGTGATGGCGTTTCTTCAGAATAATGATCTTAAAGGAATAGTTTGACATTTCAGGAAATATACGCTGATTTGCTTTCTTGCTGAGAGTTAGATGAGAAGACTGAAACCACGGTCAGATCTTTCTATTAAATACGAAGCTGGAACCAGGAGATGGTTAGCTTAGCTTAGCACAAAGACTGGAAACAAGGGGAAACAGCTAGCCTGGCTTCTGCCCCACAAAATCCACCTATCAGCACATCTAAAGGTCACTCGTTAAGCAGACATTTTACTGCGAATTATGTGACAAACTATTTCTTGGCCGGGAGCAGTGACCTCCTGGATTCTCTCACAGTGACATAAAAACTCAAGGAATTTACTGCTCCCGGCCAAGAATTGGTCCCATGCATAACCTACCGTTAAAAAAAAAAAATACGAATTGTCTTTTTTACACTTTTTGTACAGATTTGACTAACAAAGTATAACGGGGCCATGCCATTGTTCCAACGGACAATGTAACCCCAATTGTCAAAAAATTGTCAAAAAATTTCCCTACAGCCCGTTATCCTGAACAGAAGCACTAAAGACTATAGAGTATGACTAGAAAGACTAATTACTATGCAGAGTAATCATCATCGGACCTTCCCGATCACGATATTTTTTATTTTTAAGCATGACCCGCCCTACTCTGCCTCTAGTTGTCTTACCCTAACCCTAACTAAACTCACTCCTCATGCCTAAACCTAACCAAGAAACCCAACCAACGAAGATATTCAAGGCTACGAACAATTTGAGGCAGTGTGGTGTTCATGTACGTTGACATAATTCTGCATATAATTAGCAACGTGCTTCTGTTTGTTGCACGGAGAGTGTGTATTTTCGGAGCAATGGGAAGTTCCCGAGATAAAATGTTAATTAGTGAGCTTTAGTGGTGCTGGTAGGGTGAAAGCTGTTTCCCCCTTTCCAGCTGTAGCTTCAAATTTATCCTACAGACGCCTTCTTCTCATCTAACTCTCAACAAGAGAGCAAGTTATTTCCCAAAATGTCAAAATGACGGCATGTGTTTGTTTCACTAATTACTCTTGTTGCATTCATTTTTTTCATCGCTTTACATGTACAAGATACTTCTAGAGTCACAGAAATGTCCCTATAGTCCTTATGCTTCAAGCAGCATGCACGTTTAGCATCAAGAGGTCACTTATTATAAATGTTCTGACTTAAACACTTGACATGCTTCTTATGTGCTTGTGTTTATCTACAAAGGGCACCTCCAGTCAAACAATTATTCCTCTTCAGAAAGACTACGGATGAAAGCTTGGTGATAATGTCTGTTTGTGCCCAACCTGGATATCATAAAAATAGCAGCTGATAAAAGTCTAAAGAAGTTGTTTCTCTGTGTTTACTCCAACGTGGTGGCACAGGGCTTTTATTGCCTGGCAGCTACTCTGCAGAGAGTTCATGACAGGCCGCCGTTCTAGCATAGAAGACAACATACATGTCAAGGTCTTTTTGTTAATGTGCTCTGCATTAGTGTTCTTAATGTGTCAATGTGAACGTGAAGTAATACGTGTCAACTGAGTCTTTGTGTGTATGCATCTGTGTACGTACAATTTTGGTAGCTCCCTACCAACACCAGATAAATGGCAACACAGCTGCTCTCAGCGGGAGGAGGAAACATTCAACATGAGCCACAGAGAGGGAGTGACATCATCAGGTCTACTGACATCTACTGACTAACACTAGACTAACACAGGCAGTCAATTCAACTCCATCCACAATGTAATCAGAAATTCGTCATCTTAAAGAATCGAATATAATCTGCCCCCCTTCCCAGTCTCACCTCCTCTGGTTCATCTCTGCGTCTCCTCCGTTGTTCTTTCCAGGACCCCAGCTGTGGCGGCGAAGAGGCGACAGGGAGCGGATGCTGTTCCGGAGGATACAAGAGCGCCGCGGCACCTCCGTCACTCTGTCTTTGGCTTCTTCTTCAGCTTCTCCCGCTCCTCCTCCTTCTCCAACACCACCACCACCACCACCGCTATCCAGTCCTGCAGTGATAGCAGCCCCAGTCCTGATGCCCTCCTCTGGGCTCCAGCTGCATCCCAGGCCCTGGCTGCCCTCGGGACTGGAGCTGGACGGGCCGACGCTGGCGGTGTCGTCTGTGGAGGAACAGGAGGCGGAAACCTCGCTGGCGCTGTCTCCTCCTGTCACTGGATCATCATTCTGCAGACATCCAAGAATAAATATATAGATAGATATTATTATTGTTATTGAAAAGCCTCACTGGTTATCATCATGTGCTAATGGGTAAAAAAGTGACAGTTTAACATGAGGCTTCATTCATTCAAAAATGAGGGAACTCTTATGAAATGTTGATTGATTTATTATGTCAGGGACCAGATGTGGGTAAAAGTAGCTGCTTTCTCTTAAGTAGTCACTTCCATCCCACATTTAATCAAGCAACGCTCCATTGGAAAGAGTACTACAACCGGCAGTGTTAGGGCCTCGCTCTGCTCACAGAGCCACACAGGAAGTGGAACCCGTAACCCAGAAACAGAGGAAAATGACTCTTTGGTCATCTGGTTACAGTAACGGGGGAATACTTATAAACATATGAGCCAATTTTACTATTTTACCAGCCGCATACATGAAGAGTATAACGCGATAGAAGAGCAAAGAACTGTACCAAACAGAACGGAAAAGAAAAGAGTGCCATGTTTGGTCTTAGTTGACTAAGATTTCTTTTCATGCTGAGAGACTTATTTCCAAGAAAATTACGAGCACATCCCTTAACACAAGATTTAAAGTGGTTTTATATGGAGATTAAATCAACTAAGTTAGTCAACTAAGAATTTTGTTAACACTTAATAGCAACTTTAATTTATAAATGGTGAATTGATAGTTAATTAAAATTTTGTTAATAGTTATTTTACTGTTAACAAACCATGACATTATAATAATGTTTATTAATTATTAGTAATACTATAATTTTTGATATTTTATCACTTTATTGTGGCACCCATTTTACACTTTATATACTACATTTAGTTAATAATTACAAAACTATTTTTAAACCTTTAAGAAATCATCTGTAAAACATCTATAAACATTACATATATAGACCAGATATTTATAACACTTTGTTAATGGTTAATAATTAGTTTGTAAACCGTCTATAAACATTATTTGGATGGTTATTATAAAGTTGCAACTGATGATTATACTCGTTAAATGGTTAATAAATACTTTGTAAAGCATCTATAAACATGATTTAGATAGATAGTTATTACTTTGTCAATGGCTAATAATTGGTTTCTGGTCCATCTATCTATAATGTGTTTATAGATGTTTTACAAATAATTTCTTAAAGGTTTAAAAATCATTTGGTAATCATTAACTAATACTTAATATAGTATATACAATTTTATAATGTGTGCAACAATAAACTGTTAATAAACAGTTTACTAATGTAATCAGAATATAATTGATATTGTCTCTTATCAGATATGATACAATAAATAATTTATAAAGTAATTATTTCATATAACACAAGCTAATGATAAAATAACATAAATTATAACATAACTAATAATTCGTAAATATTATTATCATCATTTCATTGTTGGTTAACAGTAAAATTACTACTAACTAAGTTTAATTAACGAGGAAGACAGCCCTAAACAGAATATAAAAATAGAGTAGGATACAGCAGTATAGAACAGAATACAACAGAACAGATGTCCTTCAAATTATTGTTAATTATCAGGTTGTATATCCATCAGCAGTTCTTTGCCGAAGCATGCGATGAATTAGGAGAATGCTGGAGAGCTATTTAACCCGCAGGAATGGGATATAATGAGGACCAAATGGCAGGGCTTAGGGATAATGAGCCAGAGCAACTTTATAGCAACGTTGACATTAAAACAAACACCAATAAATGACGGCAACAAACCTTTCCCAGGAAAATGTTGTATAAGTTATATACAGTCTTTTCATCATCGTTAACGGGACTGTCTTAGTGATTCAAAGCAAAGGCAGTTGTTTATTAGTTAGTTAGTTTGTTTATTTAATTAATATGCATCTTTGCAAATGAAAAAATGCCCAAATTTGCTAGGTATTGTCCTACTTATCTGACTGTAACATAAGCAATGAATAACGCCATGAAAACAAATATGTTCTTGGTAAATATTCTTTAGCCTGGGCCTGGTGGGAAAGAGCTCCTGCGTGCACACACACACCCACACCCACACACACACACATACGCACAGGTATGGGATAGTCCATTAAGAGTTCATTTGTAGGTGTGAGCTTTAACTGGGCCTATTGTGCTGCCAGCTGCAGCGAAAGAGCCGAGCATAGAGCTGCTTCTGTTGGAGAGCCGGGAATGAAAGATCTGCTTTATGCTGCGGACACGGCTTCCTGTGGGAGTCAGAGGACGCATGAGTGAACGCGTGTATGTGTGTCTATACGTTGCATGTGACTGCAGTGTGTGTTTGTGAGTCACATGACTTTAGCTTTAGAGCTAGAATGAAGAATTCAGCTGAGTTTTGACCTGTTTTTTGTATTTTAGGCTCTCAGATGATGCTCGTATCCTTCCATACACATTACAATTAGTGAGCATTTAAAGTTACACTGTCTTGTTCAAGGGCACATGGACATGACACATGCTCAACTGACATGTTACCGGGATCATTAGGAGTTACGAAACAGTCTCTCTGGCCATTATTCTACAGCTTGTAGATGTATCATGCAAAAGAAAGAGAATTTCCCTCCAGAGAGCAGTGAAGACATTAATCCTCTCTTACTGAAGCTGAATTTAGCCGCTGTGCTCTTTGTGTAGAATCAAAGCCAGTGGACTTCATGGCTCATTTCGCCCGTCCCTGTCCATCTACAGTCTCCTAAAACCCTCAGCATCATACTGTATACTCACAGGCAGCTAATAATTCTCAGCGCTGACGTTTCTCCATTGTTGTTTACAACAAAAAGGACATTCGGTTTGCATTACCATGAGCACGTTTCAAGTGCTCAACGCTGCAGAAACCGAGAGATACGAGCATTTCGGCGTTAACTTCAAACGGACTTTCAACAGCAGCGGAGTGACAGCAGGGACCACGGCTCGCACTTCCCCAGCAGCAGTGCGGAGCTGCCGGCTTAAAAAGATGCTTAGTAGATGTTTGGCATCTCAGCCTCGGGGTGCTGACAAATAAAAAGCCGAGCACAGACTGACAAAATAGCTACATCTAATCCCTATAGGGTTAGTTGCAGGGGGGGCAAACACAAGCTATCTTCTTGCTGTTCAGAGTGAGTGAACTGGATGTTTGGACCGCAGCCAGTAGAGGGTTTGGTGGAAGTGGTCGAACTCTGAATTAACGGCTAAATCAATATGTTTTCTATTATTTTTACATTTATTTATTGATTGTTTTGCAGTTTGAAACACAAATAAGAATGATGTTGTTGTTTTTTGGCATTTTTTCCAATATATTTTATGTTGGTTTTTTTTGTTCTAGTTAATTGCTGGCCCTCAAATATTCCCACCTGAAACAGGGATTTGAACAACCGCCCTCCTCCCCTCATACAAACATTCATTGTTCATAATGAACTCAACATTGATTTCCAATAAGTGGATTAAGGGATTTTCTAATGCGATAGACCTAGCAAACCTCCAGTCATTAGTCCAGCCACAAAGAGAAAACGGTGAGTCTGACCTTTCTGAAGACGCTGTCATATCCCGGCTCTGCGTTCAGGAGGCTTTCTATGTCGCTGCCAGAGTCTCTGTGAGCTGTGGAGGGACAGCTGGTGGCACTGCTGGTTCTACTGGGCAAACTGGGAAACGCTGAGGACTGTGAAGAACCTGAAAGACACAACAGAAAATAATGTGTTAATGAAATATAGCAGGTTGAAAACACAGAGAGCAGTCTTAAGTAGAAAACTGTTTAACTTGAAAGGTACCAGGAGAAATCTTGACATTTTAATCAGAAAGACATTCTTGGTACAATGTGATTAAAGTTAAAATCCATTTAACTTGGTATTTTCTCAACGAGAGCGTTCAGCTGTTAAACTGAAAAGCACCAGGTTTCCAAAATAATATGTTTTCACTCCCTCCTCTAAAACATAAGCGGGTCTGTTAGACATCAGTGAAAAGACTTCTGGGAATCTGAGAAGGTGTGAAAAGCCCGGCGGATCAATGGCCGCCTGTCCTGACTAAAGCTGTCTGTGCTGAACTGCAGAGGCAAACAACTAGTGTTTGTGTGTTTGAAAGGTCTGAGAGCAGAGCTGAACGAAAAATGTCACTCGGCGAAAATGACAAGTGAAAATGCTATTGATGTACTGCAAAACAACTTTCGTGACAGAGCATTAGTTACCTTGGGCCCAACTGGACACTGATGTTTACAGAGACAAATACTTTTTGCAGTATTTTGTGTCAGTCATTTTCACTTCAGGATAAACAGGAAGGCAATCCAGACACAATCTTAGCCTTTATTATAGTGGCTAAATCATTAAAAAAAGCCAACATATTGTGGCCTCACCTATATAGTATCATCCACCAATGGGAGGCACTCACATGACCTGGATAATAATACACTTTTCCCACCAAAATTAGCACGTATATGCAGGTTTTTTAAACACAGTCTATAAATAAGCAATAGACTCCTCTCCCATTGCGAATATGCCGTGCCGTTGCACTGGCCCTTTCTGTTTTTATTCCTGCAGTGTCACGTTCGATGTCATGGTCAGCACTGGAAGCAGGGTTAGTAAACACCGAAATGTTACGGTGGTTACTTCTTTTTTTATATGTTACTTATTCTAGTCTCTCTTTCAAACTCTCAAACCAGAGTTGGTGATTGTTGGAACCGTGGAAAGACTAACAAGGACAGCTTTGATGAGATTTATTTTGTTTCTGTCGAGTTTGAATGAAATGTGTTTTTTACGACGATCAGCGAGGTAAAATTATTGTCTGGTGGCTTCGAGGAGAGCAAATTAAAGCGGCAGTAGGCAGAATGTTTTTTGCATCATTGTAATTCAAGTGCTCTGAGAGAAAACTAGACTTCTGCACCTCCTCATGGCTCTGTTTTCAGGCTTTAAAAAATAGCCTGTGACGGGAGACTTTGACCAATCACAGGTCATTTCAGAGAGAGAGAGTGTTCCTATTGTCTGTTCATTCAACGGAGGCAGCTGTCAATCACTCGAAAACTCAGATCAAACGGTCAAACTAGGCAGCGCTGATCAAATATGAATCAATATTCTGTTACTGTAATGCCTATCTCTCTCCTCAAATGTTTTCAGAAACATCTTGTAGTGTACTGTTTAGCTGTAAAATGAGAACGTTTGCTCCGGCTGGTGGGCGGTGCTTGGTATTTACTCAACCGATCTCAACTTGGCTGCTGAGCACAAACTTTCTCATTTTACAGCTAAACAGTACACCACAAGATGTTTCTGAAAACATTTGAGGCGAGAAATAGGCATTACAGTAACAGAATATTGATTCATATTTGATCAGCGCTGCTTAGTTTGACCTTTTGGTCGGAGTTTGCGAGTGATTGACAGCCGGCTCATGGACGGCAAGACTCCAGCTCGGCTCTGATTGGCTGTTTTCCTCCGGTCTGTGAAAACTTGCAGATGACTGAAGTGTCTAGCCGTGGGGTAGTCACGATTCCTAATTCTAATTGCATATTAACTAAGATTTTGCCTGGTTTGCCTTCCTGTTTATCCTGTTTTCCCCGTTTTCCAAGAGCAGCCGGCACGTTTTTGATCTGCGGTTGAGTACACAGAGCAACCAGTTATCTCTCTCTCCTCGTTTTCACTTCAGTTAACAGTTGTTTGATCAGGAGCAATTAAAGATGTCACGCAGACAGTTTCAAGCCCAGTGTGTGCAAACATCAGCCACACTGATGTGTAGTTGAGTAAGTCACTTCCCCACCTGAATCATAGCCAGCGACGTGCCACATTAAATATCTTCCACGAAAACAACTTTAAACCCTTGGCCTAAGATCCCGGTGTTTCTCATCAAGTCCCAGTGAGAGGTATTCAACAGCAACCCACCATGAGCCATTTTGGGGTTTAGACACACTATTAAACACACAGATGTTTTTTTTTTTTAAAGCCTCCTTGTTGAATAACAAGCAATCCACCCTAAAGTCTGCAAACAGTACAACGATTCTTATGCAACAGCACTGTGGCGCTGCAGTGTTTCTGTACATGTAAGGACATGTACAGATAATATCCCAGGCCAAACTAAAAGAGGAAGATTGCGGATGTATAATAGTAGGCTTACTTTAGCCAGATGCCAAGAACAACTGGATGACATCATTGACTGAGCTTGTTATTTTGCGTCATTTCTGATGTCTATTTCTGCCAGAGAAAGCGGAAGTTATTTTTTATCCCTCAGGAACATTTTCCCTGTGCTCATATGAGCAAAGAGGAAGTTCCTGGTGTGCCTGGATCCTGTGTGAAAATATCTAGAATAACGAATTAATGGTGTTACAGAATAAAGGTTTGCACCAATGGCAGACATCAAACGCAGTTGATCTCTGGCTTAGAGGTGTAAGAAAATATCGATACACATGAGTATCGCGATATTATGTTTTACTGTATTGATTCTCCAAAACGCTGTACCAATTTTTAGTTGACCTCTTAAAAACTCTGCCACTATTCTGTCTTTTGAAGGTTGTCGCAGCCTCAGTTATTGAAGGTACTGGCATCATATGAAACTAGAAAACCTAATGAATCCATTGGTATCAAGCATGCCATACTTGCATGTTGCGAAGAACATTAAATAACACTCCAAAGTTATGCTAAATTTTGGCGAGGAAAACTGGCATGGCCATTTTCAAAGGGGTCCCTTGACCTCTGACCTCAATATATGTGAATGAAAATGGGTTTAGTATGGGTACACACAAGTCTCCCTTTACAGACATGCCCACTTTATGAGACTCCAATTTAAACGCTGTTTGTGGTTAGCTTTATACTGACAGTTGAGGTGTTTTAATGGAGACAAATGGCAGATCCTTCTGAGACTCGCAGGATCACTGACTTTACTGTCTTTCAGAGGTAGTAGCGGGCTCAGGTTTAGAGCAAGAGTGAAGATACTGGTATCACATTAAACTAAAAAACCTAAGGAGTCTATTGGTTAAAGACGTGCCCACTTTATAATAATCACGTGCAGTTATGGGCAAAAACAATGCAGTTTTTTGCATGCAGTATAAATGGTATTTTCACCTATTCTAAAATGGTCTATTTGAATATTTCTGCATGTAGCCATTTCACACACATATGGTGTTGTATCTTTATAGTATGAATAAAATTTGATTTGAAAAAAATCGTATTGTAATATATTGAATTGTTACCCCTGTATCATGATATAAATCATATCACCAGATTCTTGCCAATACACAGGAATCCCGAGGCTGAACATTGAACTGCGGTCAGCTGCTCGGAGGACGGGGCCGTCAGGGGGGTCGGGAGATGGGACACAGGATTGCACTGGGAGTGGTCAGTGACAGAGCGCTTCATTTTAGCAAGAATCTGTTATACTTCATTAACAAACGAGCAAAGTCACAGACTTCCTGCAACTGATTAACTGCTGACCTCTAAACACATGCATGCAATAGCATGAAAACGTCAGTGGGCTGCTACTCACTGACTGAAAGACGGCTAAGCCCAAGAAGAAGTCAGGAAGGATCAAGGTCTTCAGAATCACAATATCGACCAGCACGTTACACAGACGATGTAAAACACATTACAGTAGGGCTGCAACTAACGATTATTTTCATTGTTGATGAATCTGTCGATTATTTTCTGGATTGATAGATTAGTTGTTTGGTTTATAAAATGGTGAAAAATGGTGAAAAATGACGATCAGTGTTTCCTAAAGCCCAAAATGACATCCTCAAAACTGTCACAGAGGTGTAAAGAAACCAGATAATATTCACATTTAAGAAGATGGAATCAGAGAATTTGTACTTTTTTTTCTTTAAAAAGTACTCAAACTGATCAATCGATAATCAAAATAGTTGCAGATTAATTTAATAGTGCAATAATAATAGTGCAGCTCTAAACCACATGATACCATTATTTAAATCAGCAACTCTCAAGTATCTGTAAATTTCCATATATTTGTTCTGATATTGAGCAGTTGATTTCGCTCATTAACACCCTCTTAACCTCGGAGGACGAACTAATCAGCAATCATTTGATTGAAATGAAAACTTGCTTTTCCAAAGTGTTATAAAAAAATATCAATAAAGTCTCATTACGGGGCTTGAAAGAGCTGAGGAGCTGAGTTTTGTAATCAGAGGTGTCAGCGGTTTAAATCTTATTTAGGAAATTAATGTCTCCATATTTGCATCCAACACTGTCGAGCTGCATGAATCAAGCAGCAGAGGGAGGAGGCCACAATATGACAGATGCAAGGCTATTTCTGTTTTCCTCTCTCAAGAAAATAGTATTTCTGCAGTAGAAAGGTCTGGAACTACAGTTCTACCTGTCAAATCAGCAGAGATACACACAGGGTCTTAAAGAAGGGGGTGTCATACAGACGGCCACCGCATGACATCATCAAAAGTAGGTTTCCTTTACAACACAGTGGACACCCCAAACATGAAAAAAACTACACTGACCTTTGACCCCAAGTGCTGCAGCAGAGCTTAACCTTGACCAAGGTGTTTTTTACCCTTTGTTCTAACGTCACAAGCCCACGATGAATGGAGAGAATCCCAAAATGTAAATGTGAGATGGGAGCGAGTATGTTTGTTTGCATTGGGGGAGTGGTAAGTGGTGGTGACAGAAGTGGATGCTGGGAGTTTTTCTCGGACTCCACCTCCTCACACCTGTCCCCCAAAACTAGCAGGGGACTGTGAGCTTTGACAGCTGTCTTACTCCCTCTGTTTCAAACAGAGCCGCACACACACACACCCACCCACACACACATATATACAACAGAAGCACAGAGAACAGGTGTAAAGCCCTCTGATGACTAAATGGTGGGTGGTTGAGGTTGCTGGTTGAATGTGAATCAGCTCACGCACCTGTAGATATCACTTTGACTGATATGAAACAGGTTTTTTATCATTCGTTTGACTTTAATTTAGAGAGACTAATGAGGTCAACACAGAAAAAAACTCCCTTTCTAGAATACCACCAGTACAGGCAACCAAAGGCAAAAAGGTCATAATCACATGACCCTGATAGAGTAGTTATACACTGTACATACATAATACTATATATAAATATATCACTATACTGTCATGCACTTCTCACAGCTGAGTAGAAGTTGCCATGCTTATGCTGTAACTACTCACGTCAATCACAATGTATTACTTGCAATCCAAAACAGTTACTGTTTTTTGGGCATTTCAATGCAGTTAAAAAAAACTATGAGAGGAAAAAGAAAAAGGAAGCCGGGCTGAACTCAGGAGGAGAAATGTCTATTGTTTGATGAATGCGGCAGAAGAAAAATTGCAAAGGAGATATGATCCAAACAAATCATCCCGTCTGAAATAATGAATGTTGGTAAGAAATAACCGACAAGATAAAGTATCCATCGGGCCTCCCCGTCTCAAAACACTCTTCTCTGCACATTTTCGTACTATTAGTCGAGATAAGTCGGCGCTGAGGCTACCTTAAGTGTTTCCCTAAGTGCAGATTTTATCGCCACTTACAGATAAAACCTTATTTATTTTTCCGTATACTCTTATATTTCCCCTGTCCTGTATTTTCTAAGGACGTGACGTGTTAAATTTGTGCAACTGGGCTGACTTTTTTTGCAGATAGAGGATTTTTGCGTGACAGTAGATAGTAAGCGAAGTTGAGAAACCACTGGGGGCTGACCACACTGGATGCACTTTGAGCAACTTCTTTTTTTGTTAAAGCCCGAAGTAGAAGTAGAGCAGCCAGGTGTGTTTTCCTGTTGTAACTGAGTCAGCTACTGTATCACCCAATGTTCAATGTTGTAGTCTGAGCAAAACACATTCACAACATTAAACGATTATTATAACAAATGTTCTTTTTTTAATAAAATTTTGTCTGCTGACATATACAGTGGCTTGCGATTTCTCACTGAAATACAAAATCTGTCCTGTGCTGTCTTCCTTGCACACATTTTAGTGTGTACACTACTTAACCAAACTGTAATTTATCTAAACCTTCACTGTGATTCATTGTAACCCAGCATTTCCTACCCTATATCTTTGTTTTCTCTTCTCACTGTATGATTTTTGCCTCGTATCACAGGCACACCCAGTGTGTCTCCTCCTATATAAATAAGGGTTACTGAATGGAGTCGGGCTAAACAGAACACGGCTTCACCCATGATAAATGTAATACCATGCAACATTACAACCAACACTTTACAGCAGCAGCATGAGGCTTTAAGCAAACCATGGGCAGCCGGGCACACTACCAAAATGTGGCCTTCCAAAATTGCATTAACCAGCTTTATTATGGGATGTAGATCCAGGTCCATCATACACCACAGACAATACACAGCATGTTCTGAAGCTGAGGCTTTGCACAAACTTGTAAATCAAGTGCTCTCGGGTCCCCTCGACGCTGTCTTTGCTGCTATGTCTGAGCTTTGTAAAGCCAAACTTTGTACAATATATCACTTAAAGGTCTTATTGATAACATTTTTAGACAAGTATTTTATTAAATAATACATCCCCAGAGCTTTTAGAAATGTGCAGAATAAAAGTATGGCTGTTCCTAAAAAAAATAATATTATGACTGTGAATTAATAATAAAAAATGTTTTGATGGGTCCAAAATGAATGTTTTGTTTATCTCTGTGGAAGATATCTGACATTTGGTTCCCACTTCTACCAAGGCTTGTGAGCCAATAGTAAAACAAAATTGGTATCATGTGGTATGTCTGGGTCATCGGTTAGAGTGGAAAAAATGGCTGAGTGACGGCAAGTGCCTGGCAACGACTTGTTGTGAAGTCAATGCAATGGAACAGGGGAGAGAGGATGCGACATCTAATGGTTGAATGTTATCAATAGCAGCTTTAATATTACATACAGGCTTTAGATATTAACATATAGAATGAACAAGCAAGAAGTAATTGACCACACACACACACACTGACTGACACTTGTAACCCTCAAGCAGAGCAGAAGATCACTGAGGTCTCAACCCTGACCTTGACCTGGGTGGTTTAGCAAGTCCATTTTCCAGGGTCATCCCATTTACACTGACCTTTGACACCAACAAAAGAAGGTCAACCCCTCCCCAACTTCCTACCTCACTATCCATCCATCTATCCAGTATCTGTAACCGCTTATCCTATTCAGGGTCGCTGGGGGGCTGGAGCCGATCCCAGCTGACATTGAGTGAAAGCGGGGTACACCCTGGACAGGTCGCCAGACTATCACAGGGCTGACACATAGAGACAGACAACCATTCACACTGTGGGAAGAAGCCGAAGAACCCGGAGAAAACCCACACTAACACGGGAGAAAATGCTCCTACCTCACTAGTCTGGTTTAATAATCACAAGTACAGTATCATGTAGAGCATAATTGTATTCTATTTTATAACCAAACATTATTTGTAGTCTTCTGAGTTTGGTGCCATATCTGAAATCAGTCACTGATACACTATTCCAATAGGCATGCTATCAGCTCTGGGAGGCTGTACTTAGACACTGCAGAGTTTGTGATTGAGCTAAATGCTAATGTCAGCAGCTCTGGAGACCATGAATAACTCTCCATAATGACAAGACAATCTGACCGTCCAACTGACTGCCCGCCATTGCCAACCCTAGAGCCATGCCGCTAGCATGGCTAAAATTTTAATAGGGTCAATTGAGACATGTACATGTGTATATGCAATAGACACCGCATTTTCTCTCTCTTGTGGGAATTGTTGATTATATTTTATTATTTTCTGCTGATATGAGTGAATGGTGGATTAGAGATTTACCAGACAGTCAATCAGTTTGTTGTCAATGCTCCTGTTACTACCTGGTGTTGCTAACCTGACTAAACCAGAGAGAGAGAGAGAGAGAGGGGATGAAGGAGTCGGATGAGTTTAGTGAAGGATAGAAAGTCATTTCCACCTATCAGGAAGTGATGTCAACTTCTCCCAGCTGCTGCAGAGGAAATCCCACCCTCACCCACCCTTCTATTTTATTTCCGTTTTGTCACTCCTGTTTTTTCTTTCTTTGTCATTCTCTGTGTTTCCTTTCTTTCCCTCAGTCTTTCTTCACCTCATCCATTAAAAAACCTTTTTCCACTCTTTCTCTGTCTGACAGACTGATGTTCCATCTGTTTTCCACCGCAGATAAAAGGCAGTTTGTTCTCATCGATCTGCTGGTCATGTTTTATTGAGACTGGTCTCTCCGCAGACAGACTCATTTTATAGAGGTCAGAGAATCCTGTTTTCCTATCTGGCTGTGGCTGCTGCCCATACATACAATACATTTTTGTCAACATCTACAAATATGCTGATTAAGATTTATTTTTCCCCATATACTGACTGAAAAATATTACAGCTGCAACAGTAACAATCATTCGTTTGCTTCAATGACGAGTGAGCTAATGCTGTTTTTAGCCACTCTAGCAGCGTGGCTCTAGGGATGGCACAGTCCGTTGAATTGGTTTGATTTTTATTTTGGGTATAAAAGAAAAAGATAGCAGACATAAAAACATCGTTGGATGTTTAGTCAGACCCGGAGGGTAGCACATAAAAGTGTAATGCACCACTTATTTCCAATGTGGACCTCTTAGTGTTAAGACAATGCATACACATCAAATACATCACATCTGTAACATCAATCTAGTTACAATAAATTGCAATGTTTGACGCTGCTTTATCATATATACTGTATATCATACATGATCGCTCAGTCAGTCCACTACTTTGGTCCAGACTGAAATATCTCAACAACTATTGTACCAACTGATTGAAAGTTAGTACAGACATTCATGGCCTAACGACTCTGGTGATCACCTGACCTGACTCACTTAGCGCCACCATGAGGTCAAACTTTTAATTTGTCTAATATTTTGGTTTATGACCAAATACTTACAAAACGTATTACATTTCCATCAACCTTAGCTGTACTTTATGTTGTGTGCTATTTAGAAAATTGTATTGTAACATGCTAAACTAACATGGTGAACATTGTAAATATAACTTGTCATCAGCATGCTAACATTATATTTAATTGTAAACATGTTAGCATGCTTACATTAGCATTTAGCACCACTTTACAGCCTTAAAGAGCTGCTAGCTTTGTTTTATAGTTGTAGACCTGTTAACCACTGAAAGGGTAATTAATTAAAATTAAATTAAAGGTGCCAGTGCCTCAGACAGAGCTAACAGTGTTAAACTGAGGGGGAACCGGAGGGTGGGTGCTACGCTTCCGCAACGACGCCGTTGGTCGAGACGGCGTTATCAGCTGTAACCGCAGTATGAGAGCAGTGCAGAGCGGCGTCCATCAGCTAGCCAGTGGGGCACGCTCACTTGTAGGAACATGCACTAAAAGCATGTGCTGCCAACCCGGCTATGTCACCAAAGCACAGAGAAGCTCTGATTACAACACACAAAGAGGGAGAGAGACTTCATTCTCTGCTCAGGTAGACATTACTCCTCTATATCTTTACATAGCAAATAGCTGTTTGCTGCTATATTAATGCTCTGGATATCATATAGAGAACATTTAAACTGGATTGAAGAATAGCTGCTTGTAAGACATGCAAAAAAAGCCAAGATAATATCTAGACATGTTTAACTATGAGTAACCGACTGTTAACTAAACTAGCGCTTCCACTGCTGCTGAGCTTACATCACATCCAGGTTTCTACAGTACATCCTGCTGTTTCTCTGAGACACCACTGGCACTAATATCAATTAGCTCTGTTGCAGGTACTGGATCACTTCCAAAAACACTATAGGGTCAACTGGAATACAAAAAGGGTCAACTGGAACACTACCAACTCTCCGTGCCCGTGGCGTGTATCCACGTCCTTGTGTACATGCTGTTAGAGGTTCAAACTGGGTCCTGCTCATAAAAAACTCCACACAAAACCTTCAAGTCATTTTACTCGTACACTCCACAGATGTTTACTATATTTATATTCAGCTGTCTTCTGTCTTAGAGTAAGACGTTACTGATACAGCATCTTAGATGAAATTCTGCCCTTGTCCTGTGGATGTTATTTTTAAAGAGGTACTCTTAATTACCCCCTTTTTAAAAAAAAACAGAGCTTAAGTAGTCTCTTAGCATCTGTAAGGTTTTGATTACCATTACAGTACTAAGACAGTCCAGCCACGTGTCACAGGTGACAAATGTATCAGTACATTTACCACGCAACCCACAACTCTAGACCACATGTTGGTTAATAAAACGGCTCGAAGTTATACAGCTATAACATTTAGCTATTAACATTAGTTACCACTCGCATCATGTTTACAGTATATGGTCTGTGTTTTAGAGCAGGATGATGGTTTATGTGCGGTTTCAGAATTTTTCTTCTTGGACAAAACCGCAAATTTTGCTGCAGGGTAAAACATTTAATACTTGAAATTCTTTGGCATGAAACTGGCAAAACAATCAAAGATAATAAATATTGACACAAAAATACTATCAGAGACTGTTAGAGGCTTGCAAATTTCCCCACTGTGGGACTTATAAAGGAATATCTCTCTTATTTTCACTCCAAAAACACCAGTATCTGGCTGCAAAATCTCATATTGGTCAGAGTCTTGACTTGGCGTTTCAGACCAACTAAATGTGTCTGATGGTCCCAATTTCCTCTTTTAAGTTAGAAGAAAAATGGCAGACAGAGTGGCTTTTTAAACTGTACTTTTCCAGTATTTAATCCAAAAAAAAAAAAACATTGCCAAATGCTTTGTAGTGCCTTTTTTTGTGTCATTGACGCTTCAACCAGACGGTTTTTGCTATCACTTCAAACAAATGGGCTTCATAGGACAAAGGATACAGATATCTTCCAGTGTTAACATTAATACATAAATGAGCCACTTCTACACATTTGTCACTGATGGGAAAGCCTTGCAGTGTGGCAATCCCCTTAAATAAAAAAATAAAATAAATCACAGAAACATGCACAAAAAAGGCTAGTTGAATTCACACCCCACTACCCTGACGAGAGAGGTTCGATCATTAGCAGCTGAGAGCAACTCTTACCTGAGTGTTGAGTGTTGCAGGGCTGATGGAACGACGCCTCTCTGTCTCGGTGGATCTACAGAGAAACAGGAAGACACTGAATCAGCCTCAGCAACATGTGACCGTCACCCACAAAGAAATAATGATGCAGACCAGCGTGTCAGTTAGGAAGTGTCGCTCGGTACACAGGATGGGAGGTAACGATAAGACACTCTTCAGAACACAGCAGACTTAAAGAGTACTCATCGGGTTTAGTAGCTACGCTCCATCGCCTAGAGGAACTGTTTGGAAAGATCTAAATTTGGTCTGTTTTTCAGCCTTCAGGACTCGCAGTTACACTGACACCAACTTTAACACACTGACACACACACACACACACTGCCTGTCAGAGATCTGCGGTTGGCTGTAAACACACAACGCTGGGGCTCTGCTTCCTCTGTGGTCTGAGTGTCTATACAACAGCTGTGTGTGTGTGTGTGTGTGTGTGTGTGTGTGTGTGTGTGTGTGTGTGTGTGTGTGAGTGTGCGCGTGTGAGAGGGCTGGTTTTAGCTACAAAAAGCCACAGGCAGCCCCCTCTTCGCAGGCGACACAAAAGCTTCGACAGTTTGGCCGAAGCTGTGCACTTTTGACTGACAGCTCTGGATGGGAAGCTAACAGAGACTCAGAGAAGCTCATTGTGTTTTAATGAACTCCATCAACGGCACGCAGATAAAGATGATGAGCTCTGATTTTGAATGTGTCGGAGTAAACTAAAAACAGATGAATAATCGATTAACAAAGACAGATTGCCGAGGCTAAGCTCTTCAGCAGAGACCCTGAAGACGTGGCTCTTTTTAGGGGTCAAGTGATTTGTGAACTGAGCTGTAATGGAGTATAGACGGTACCTCCTTAAAGATGTTTATGACCTGTCCTCCTTCAATGGTTTGTTTCTTTCTGTCTTCCTACTGTAGCCTGTTTCCTCCCCTCCTTAATTCTTCCCATTGAACTCCCAACCCCGGTAAACCCAGGTTAAACCTGGCTCAGATCAGCAGGCTTTAGCATGGCCCTTTAAACTTGGCTGTGTAAGAGTTGTACAAAGGAACCTCCAGACGCAGTATAAACAGATCTCTAATCTAAAAGCCACAACCTTTAATCTGAAAGAGGAACAAAACAAAGATGCTGTTCCACCAAGTCAACTCTTGAGTTTCAGTTACACCACCATACTGAGGCTGTATTTGCTCCTTCCAGCCACTCTATGAATCCTGTTACTTTTATCGGATCAGTGAGAATAAACAGTCTTTTGGGTCATTAACATAGTCGACCTTGTCAGGGCTGCAAATAGCCATTATTTTCATTGTCGATTAATCTGTTGATTATTTTCCTGATTAATCGATTAGTTGTTTGGTCTATAAAATGTCAGAAAATGGTGAAAAATGTCAGTCAGTGTTTCCCATTCCATTCCCATGCCCATTTGGGAATGACTGCTCTATATAGAAGTTTTCATTGTAGGAGGCAGAGTCCGCCATTCCCACACGGGGACTCAAAATGACCGACCTACGCACTATAAGACAATGTCCCTAAAACAGAGACTGCTACAAATAAAAAGGGGAAAAGAAGTCCAAACTGAACTGGAGCACATACACACTGCAGTTTATTGAGTAAATTGGGGAACTGAGACAGAAACAAAAAAGAGACAAGTCAGAAGGTTAAAAACAAATCAAGAATCAACACGGAGGATGGATGAGTGAGTCCCAACCAAGCAGCAAGGTTGACCCTCCCAGAATGTTTTGGGGGTGAGGGGGCTGAGCTCAATTTCTAAACAACTAACCCTCAACTGTCTCAGAGTGCACTATTGGCAAGCCTGCTGAGACCAAGAGAAACACTGAGCTCTGTTGTCCAGGCCTGGGAGTGGCGAGTGTGCGTGTGTGTGTGTGTGACCATAAACTTTTGCATTCCTGCAAACACAGCGACAGGCACTTGCATACCAACTGGCACCGTCTACATGCACCTCCATCAGCCAACAGTGGTGTTGCATGCACGGACACTTATTACAAACACTCGTGCGATTTTTTTTCACTCGTCAAGTCTCACATGCACACAACGAAATCCCCTCCACACACACACACACACACACAGATGCGTGCACAGACAGCACACACAGGCCTTTTCTTTTCTCACAGCTGTGTTCAGATATCAAACAGAGCCCGCTGAGAGAGAACAAACACGCTGACGAGGAAAGATTAGCTGGTCACAGAGGGCGCCAGTACACACAGACACAAACACACACACACACACGCATAAGTGTATGCACAGGTTCCGCTCAGAAGTGAGATGATTGCCAGTGATTGCAACAAATTACCAAAGGCTACATGGCTTGACCTGACAGCAGCGCAGTGACAGCAGAACTTCAAATAGAAACAAAGGATCCTGAATAAAATACAGATTAAAGGAAACAGCGTTTTAATAAACTGTTTACACGCTGTGAGCCACCAGAGCTGCTTCGGTGTGCTTTGGCACCAATTATAATATGAACTGAACTCTGAGGCATGATGGGATATAAAGTGGATATTTCGCCCAGGGAGTAGACATGTGTGGAAGATCCAGAGACAGTTCAAAAAGGAGACGGTGCAGTGAGAGTCTCCTGTATCTGTGTCATGTAGGGCCTCGCCCTGCCTCGCCCACTGGTCCTGAGTCTATTACGTCCAATGGGAGAAGTGAACGTGAACACAGATTATGACCGATTCTTTCGTCCCATAGCCACCAAACTAAATATTGGACCCATTTTTCACAGGCCACATATCCTCCAAACATTCTTACACTAAAATGTCATTTTCAGACGGACAAATCAACAGAAAATTAACTTTGTTCCAGACCTTTCTCTGTCTCAGCAACACATTCTCGCTGGCCTTCACGTTCACAAACGCCCTAGCTAACTAATTATCGTAATGCTAAATATGGCTGGTAGCTGTGTAAATATCTAAAGCTAGCAAAAGAAAATATGAGCGCTGTCAAAGTTAACGCGATAATAATGCCTTAACGCAAATTAGTTTTAACGCCACTAATTTCTTTAATGCATTTAATGATTTTTAGGTTGTAGCGGGCTCAAATTCAAGATACTGGTATCATATGAAACCCAGAAAACCTAAGGAATCCTTTGGTACCAACCATGACATACTGGCTTGGCGCAAAGGAGGCTAAATAACGCTCCAAACCAATACTACATTTTGGCGAGGAAAAACTGTCATGGCCATTGTCAAAGGGGTCCCTTGACCTCTGATATCAAGATATGTGAATGGGGGCAACACGCCATAACCACGTCCACTTAGGCATTTCAAACCACTGGCAGAGCTTCATCCATCATCTTTGTTGTAGAACATCTTTGGCTGTACTTTCTCTTAATGCAAGTTATACATTTACTCATGTGTTTCCTTTATTTTGGCAGTGCGTTGCAGTTCATATTATTTGGTGAAATGGGACCTTGTGTCTGCAGAATAAAAGAATACAACTCAGTCTGGACAAAAAAAGAAGCAAACACAGAATCAACTTCTTCTTTCAAATCAAAATCATTGAGTTCAGTGACGGCAGTCACGGCAGTTACAGAAACCCCGAAGCTGCCACAAAAGTAATTTGCCTCTTGATTTGTACTGGACAAAATGTCCTCACCTCTTTCATCTTCTTTCCAGAAAGAAGCACTATGGATGAAAAAGTAGGGTTGGACATTTAGTCCAGTGCAAACCAAGAGGCACAAGGTGACAGCAAGTTAGGCCGCCAGCCACTTCACTCGTCAGCCAACTATGCATTTATCAAACAAGTGTTCCAGCCAGTTAGCAGGCCTGCAAACCAGCCAGTGAAAAGCTGACCCCGGCCCAGAGTCTGAACGGCCGAGAGCATATTTGTAGCGTCGGGGGAATCTAAACTGTACCCAGTAAAAACACATCTGGTTTAAAAATAAAAAGGCGGACGGGTCTGTGTACGCCGGGGCAGGCAGGACTTGGACGGCTGCCTCGTTTCTAAACAGGCAGGCGGCCAGAGAGGTTCCGCAGCATTGAAGGATGCCATGGCTGACTGAGCGACTGTTTCCAGTCAAGTATGTATATATGGTTTGATCCCTCAGGGGCGGCTGGCACGGCAGACCTGAGGGCAAGGCTATTCTCCGATGCACCTTGGAAGTACAATTCAACTTACCTAACAGGACAGAAGCAACCTGTCAGACAATAAACACAACTGCTACACAGGATTTTTTGGGGGATTTTATTTAACATTTTAAGACCAATTGTGAAATGCTTCCTTTATTGAAATCCTTTTCTCTAACCCGAGGTCAGAGGTCACGGTCAGTAACAGAATAGTACACAAGTGGAGCTGACAGGGCCAGGGTTTTGCTCAAGAACATTTCAGCACAGTGGAGGACAGAATTAATGTCTTTTTAGCCACTACTTGGATTGTGTTATTCATGACTTCCTTTGAGATCATCAGTGCAATAATCTTCATCATCAACAATATTACAAGTAAAAGGGGTCACGAGTCAGAGGTTGCAGCACCTTGACAACAGAAGGAAAAACTATTCCTGCGACCATAATACTATCAAGAATGTTAGAAATTTGCCTAAATAAGTGCTCAAAAAAGGAAATGATTAGTAGTTTGCCAGCCTGTTAGAAGTGCATGTTTGCCATCTACCTGCAGAATCACATGTGCTGGTATGTAGTGTAATACTATGTTAGTTAGTATAGAGGCTGATTCACAGTTACTGTACTTGGTAAGAGGAGTGATGATGTGTTTTGTGACTGCAGGCCAGGAGAGATGCTGGGATGTGAAACGCTGCTTGGAATGAAGTCATTTGGCCGAATGCCTGTTTCCATCCGAGGCCAGAGGAAACCGTTAGCCCGCCGCTGCCTTTTTCCCACCATCATATCTCTCTCACTTTTCCCTCTTCCGCTCTCTCTCTCTCACTTTCTCACACACCCTCTCTCTCTCATCCTCACTATTGCACCCCTCGGGTGAAAAGAAGAGCTGACATCAGGACCAAGTTTAGAAAGTGATAATAGACTAAAGAGAGGTGTTACATATACCAGAGCAATGCACTTCATAGATATTTTCCTCTCAGTACCTCCCAGTCTGCTCCGCTCTGCTTCTGGATGTCACAACCAGCAGACAGCATGACGGCCTACATGACGTACTGGAGGACATGTCAAATGTCTAAGGTTGTGTAGGTCATAGTTTAGTTTATGCGTGATACGTAATAGTCCAGCGTTTAGTCAATGGTTATTAGTTTAGATTAAAGTTAATACTCATCAAGCAATTGGGAATAGTTCAGTTTTGAGTCATTGGCTTAGTCTGTGTCTGACTAAAATGGAAGGAGTCTCTGTCTGTACGACTGTCCTATGATTTTCTCAACAAACGTTCATCCGATTGGCTTCACACTTGGCGGGTTTGTTGCCGAGGACCCAGGAAAGAAGTGCAGAATCGAGTACGAGCTCTTGAGATCTACTGGACATATTTATTAGTAGTGCGTTATGTACACACTGTGTGTAGTGTATTGAGAGGGTACCCATATTAACTGTTAAAACGCCAGTGGGGCAAGCTCACATGCACTAACATGCACTAAAAGCATGCGCGAGTGGCTCGGCTATGACAACAAAGCACAGAGAAGCTCTGATTACAACACACACAGAGGGAGAGTGACTTCATTCTCTGCTCAGGTAGACATTACTCCTCTGTATCTTTACATAACAATTAATTGTTTGCTGCTATATTAACACTCTAGATAACGAACTTAGCAACTGTTACTCCACTGAATGGCATGCTGGGTACAGCCTGTTCTCCGTCGATGTTTGTGAGCACATATACTCTAGCATTGCTAGGGGATGCAACTATGTCATGGCAGGTATATTACTCAGGACCAAAAGGAAGCGCAGTGTCGAGTGTGAAATTGTTTGGATGAGCGGTTCTCGAGAAAGCCGCAAGCAGCCATACCGGAGGCCGAGCAATCAGCTGTTTCGAACAGACACATTTTGAACGGGCACTGCACTAATTAAATCAATCCAGTCTTGTTTATTTGATGGTTATTAGCTTTGTTTAGTATGGATTCCAAGTTTTGTCCCCTTTATATTAGTCAAGTCATGTACATTTTTTATAGCCCAATATCACAAATACTAAATTTGCCTCAAGGGCTTTACAATCAGTACAGCATACACCCTCTGTCCTTAGCCTCTGGATTCATATAAGATAGAAGACTCATATAAGGAAAAACGCCTGGACGGAGAGACTGCAATAAATGTTGTGTGTACTGCATAGACTAATATAATGAAATTACAGTATGGACAACTTAGATCAGTGTTTCCCAGACTTTTTTATTCTGGGGACCCATTTTTAAAAGAAATGACAAACCATCTTTACCTAATTCACAACAGTCCTTATCTATAAATTGTGAGAAGAGTGAATTTGTGTGCTGACCATTTTTACTGCCATTTCTACATCACCTTATACTATCTTGAATAGGCAAACCAGTCATTTTTAGGAGATATCCGTTTGATAAATCACAAGTTTGTTGAGTTTATGAACGCGTTATTGAAAACAAATACACGTTAAATGTATTTAGGCGGAGTTAACAGGCCATCTCATTCTTTTCATTTCCTCTCATCAGTTAAACAAACAGAATGCACGCTAGCCTTTCATATTAGATTCAATGTTATAAGTAGGCTTCAATTATCAGAGCAATACCAACATTCAGGCTCTCTCATGTGGCTCAGTGGCTTACTGCAGATATAAATCTTAAATAAAAGAGGCAGAAGAAGAAATTTAGCAAATTGATTTGGCGACACTAATAAAATCTGCTGTATAGTTTTATCATAGTCCGATGACATTCACTCTTCTTTAGTTTCTCGTGACTTCACTGTTTTAGCTACAAAGAAAACAAGAGAGTCACAGTGGGGCTCTGAGCTAAACGCCAGCACCACGTAAGTTATTATAATTCATTATGAGGGGGCTTTTTTATGTTGATCCATTAAATTGTTGTTGAGATATTTCAGTCTGAACCAAACCGTCATGCTGCTAGCGTGGCTAAAAAAGTAGAGGCTGGTGATTTGATAAACAGGAGGGACAGAGCAGAACAACATCAGAAAAGAAAAAGAAAAGAATAAAATCAGTCTTAAGATCTGTATCATCTACCTAACTCTATGGGTTGTACATTTATAGATATTTTTCAGAGGCATCTATAATCATTAACATCTGATCCACTAATGAACTAAACCTGCATCAGGTGCATCATTGTCTAATGGAAGGGAACTTCTCAAAATTAAAACCACAACACGTCTTCCAACAACCAACAGGACCAACTAGCTGTCCTACAGCCAAAAGAAAATTCAGAGGCACAGTGGAAAAATGGCGTAAAGGATTCTATATATGTAGAGCCATTTGAGGCTTTGAATAGCACTATAGGGTGCTATAAAGATCCCATTTAGAAAGATCCCAAAGAACATCCAGTTCAATTGGTTTGACACATAACCTTTATGGTAGAGTAACAGGACCTGAGAGAGAGAAATGTCCAAACTTTAAACTGTGACAGGACATCAGTGGACTTTATCTTCTGTTTTTAGCTTTATGGTTTTTAAGTACTCGTCCTTCCAAGTACCCACCATCCTGACCAAATAATCCCAGAAAGACCTTAAAACTGTCTGAGCCTCATTAACTTTCATACAGTTATTCCACAGAGATGGATGGAGTGCAGGCATCCGTCTTGGTGTTACAAGCAGCATACCCATGCGCCGTACACCCAGAAACCACACTCCACCCCGAAATAATCAGCACTCTGTGTCTGGAGGGCCGCTATCAACAACCATGTAATCATCTCCCAGGGTGCAACACAGCAAAAACCCGTCACAACATCTCTGGCAGACGACTGCAGGTTTGCACAAACATGTCGAAGCACTTCGCTTGCACAGTTATGATTATGTTTTACTTCTGAAATAACTTTTTTTTTCCGGACAGCTTTTGAGAATAAGTGTGAACAGGCCTTTAAACACAATCTGTCTGGGGAGCTTAATGTGCTAAATCACTTCATGAATCTCTCTTTAATTAGACTTTAACTAGACTAGACTTTAATTTTATGTAATAATGTCATTATCTTTGACCTCCCTTTTATGGTTTACTTTTACGATTGCAGTCCTGCTTTTATATTTCTTACCTTGCTTTTATTGCTTTTGCCATTATTTTTTATCTGTTTGAAGCACTTAACAACAGTGTTTTCAAAGTCTCTGTTCAAATGACTGTTATTACTGTAGCAGCAGTAGCAGTATTATCATACCAAGCAACTTTTTTTTAAAGTATGGATAGGTAGCCTACCTTTATTAACACCACGTCTACAGCTCTCTCTCCTTTGGCACAGAGGCTGTACCTCCGCTTGTGTCGTTCGTACATTTCCCCTTAAATATCCAGAGCAGATTTACCAAACAGAAGAAAAATCCAGCAGGAACACAGTTGAGGAGAGCTGAAGCTGTCTGCTAAGCTTCACATCTGGCCACAGAGGCAGCCTTCTACCAGACTCCAGCTCTACTCCCTCCTTCCCTCCTTCCCCTCTTCCCTCCCTCCTTCTCATCTTCCCTCCCTCCCTTTTCTTTTCCTTTCCTCTGTCGCCTCTCAACTTCTCTCCTGACTCATGCCTTTGCTCTCTCTCTCTCTCTGTATTCTTTCTCTCTCTTTCTCAGCGAGCCTGTGAACGTCACTCTCTCTCATCCCGTAAATCAGCCAGCCAAACTAGTTCATTGTTACAGCGTGACAGATGACAGTGGGGCTTTATTACTTCACTTAATGTGATTCAACCATCACAATTTATGCTGTTGAGACTCAACACCCCCCCTGCTGGAGGAGGGTGTACTTGAGGCCACCCGTGAGGCGCCCTCTGGGTGTGATTGCACCTTCCTCAGATGATAGATATGGCAGCGCTGTAGGCGTAAAAAAAAAAAAAAAAAAAAGGTCTCACTTGCCTATTCATCCACGAGGGGCAGAGCTAGAATTGGACAGTTACTCACCAGTGCAGATTGCACCTCAGATTTTCCCCCGCATGTTGTCTGGCAATCATCCATACAGGGCGCACTAAGCCTGATATATTCAAATGCGGACACGGACGTGCACACATTTCTGTATATACACTCTGGGTGTCTGTGTACAAAGGCGTGTTCCCCGTGTCCAGATTGGGAAATGTATGTGGATCCTCAAAGCTACTCAGATATGTAAAGTATCACTTTGGCTTAAGAAGGAAATGAAAGAACTTTATTACGTAACTATAAACAGTTTCTCTACTAGGAAGAGAAAGAATGCAACTAAGGGAGAAATTGCTGCCTCTCTGCCACTCTCCTCGACAGCAGGTGGAAAATTATGTCATCAAGGCTCCGCAAGTTGTCGCGGTGCACCTCTGAATTTTTGTAACTATGCGCGGACTGTGTGCGCTGCGCCTTTCATTTCAAAATGGATACCTTCGAGGGAAGACTGGCCGAGCAGTTTCGCCTATTCAGACATCTCTACAACTGTTCATTGAGAGACCACAGGGGAACAATGGGGAACTTAAGCCGTTGTATCAATTTATGCTCTCGCCAAAGCAACCAGACTCCATTGAAAAAAACTGTAATTTTACCTCGCAGAACACGGTTGCTGGATTACCGCTGCCTCTAAAGTTAAACCTTTCTTTTAGGTGGCTAAAATAAGTTTTGCTGCCGGTCCCCATCCACAGCAGTACATTGCTTTGGTTCTGTTCGGTAACTCCTGTCTGTTTCTCCAAACTGGGGGCGTGCCGACCGTCATCTACTGTAGGTAATACAGTGACTATGGATAAGTGCCTCATACAACCTCACTTCAAAAACACCCAAACTGTCCCTTTAAGGTCACTCTTATCCATTAGATCTCTTGTATTAGCGTGTTCTTATGCTCCTTTATAAAAATATAAAAGAAATAATTTTCGTCACAATTTGTCATTATGATTAATGATGACAAACATAACAAGTAGGATATATTCCAATTATAAATGTGTGTCCACACCATCTCAAAAATCAGCCTGCACACTGTGGTTGAGCACCTCCAGTATAATATTTAGAGCCATGTAAACGTGTGCTAGTCTCTACAGTCTGTGGGTTGTCCCTGACATATGAATCCAGCCTTGACCTCGGGTCCCGCCCTCATTGTAGCTGGCCAGCAGCACAAAAAGCCATGAATCCTGGCAGCCATAAACAAATCAAATTCTCCCCTAATCCAAACAGTGACCTTCACGGAGCACCAGGTGTCTCAGAGTTCAAGGGAGACGCTGCAATCGATCCGTTGAACCAAATGAGCCACAGTGTTTGCACAGGAAATATAAACTTTGAATATAAACTGCTGTTTGGTGGATTGAAAACTCGTTCCGCATTATGAGGAGGTGAAACAGCATAAAAAACACACACTAACTCCCTCTCACAAACATACATAAGGACTTGTAACTTAATTTTTCACACTCTTCTCTACATTGTCCTGTATTCTTCAACAACCAATGGGTCAATTGTCAACTGTAGTAATTCATAAGACTGGCAGTTTTTAAAGTCCTATTCACAAAATATTTTGCATTAATTCTCCATATTCACATCTCATCTATCTTCACTGGGAGGAGCAAAGGAACTGTGCAGTGCAAGTGAAAACACAAATCTTATCGAGCTATAGGGGTTTGTGACACATTCATATCAGTGAAAAAATACTGAAATACTCCATTGTCTTTTGGTTTTTTACTTCTGTATTAACAGAGCAAATTATTCCTACAGATTCGGCCTATATAGCAGATCAGTCAAGTCAGAAAAAATACAGGGTTACTATATTATAAGTCTGCACAATTAATCAAATATTAATCATGATCATGATTTTGGCTTCCCACAATTAAATGGCTGCTGCAAGCGCACCCGACAGCGGCGGCCTGTGAAAAACGTTCCTGAATGTTGCGGCTGCAGTCCAGAGTAGAAGAGTAACATACTGTTTAATACTCGTTTTGCCCGTCATTACAAAAATGCACTGCATTCAGGTGAAGAAGAACCTCATTTTAAGTTTTATTTTTGATGCAAAGATTTGTACATTTGCATGAATGTAGCACAACATGGAATTGAAAGTGCAATAAAAATATTCTGTCCCTAAAAATGTATGAGTAATCGTGATCTCAATATTGATCAAAATAATCGTGATTATGATTGTGGCCATAATCGTGAAGCCTTACTATATTATGGTTCATATTGTTTGAATTATATTGTTAGTGCTGCCTTTTCTAGCCCTTGGCAGGATGGCAGCACATTTAGTAGGTGTTGCTGTGACTTCCCTGTTTGTGTCTATGTCGATATATATTCCATTCCACTTATCGAATTTATCTCATGCTCATGTCTTAAGGTCAGGATTCACAGCTGCTGATGAAAGCCATGGTATAAGAGCACTATGAACATATATATACAACTATATTCTAAAATATGAAATGCAGAAGATATATGTAATATATGCTGAATTAACCAGCACTAAATTATCTGCAGTCTTAATAGCTTACATTTTGTCAAAACATTGACACACTCTTTGTTTAATGACTTCATTAACCTTTCATCTCATTTCGGGCTGCTAGTTGTTGCTGCTGACATTTAGAGTCTGTTATCCAGTCGGTTTTATTCTCTGCGGGAGTTTTAGAATCCTCTCACATTACAAACTGTTTCACATATTATGGTATAAGTGTAATATGAATCATGATGGTTGTTCCAACGATAGTTATTATTCTTATAAAAGCGTTTCACACACTTCTAACACATCTATATATTACTATGATTCAAATAGTGTAAAGTAAAATGCAAAAAGATAAGTTCTGAGGATGCATCTGCAGTAACTTCACAGTTTGTTCAACACCAGCATGACTCCAAATTGCCTGCTCATCATAGAAATTACAGGAGATTTCAACGGGATCAAATGGCAGGTCATTAAATTCTCCCTCTGGTCAACAGGGGAAAAACTCCAATGACGCCATTGAGGCTACATCGCCCTCTGCTGGCGACCCCAGCCTCCTGCAGACTGTGTGTGTATCCTCCTGCAGTCAAACATCTGGCATTCAAAACAAGCCACTGACCTAGACCGCAACCCAGGAATAAGCAGAGCCACTCCAGTCTATGGCTGCTGAGGAATCTGTCAGTCAGCAACATTTTCAGAGTAAAGCCTCGTGTACTGAACATCACATCCGTGTGCTCAGTGGCTGAGCTGAGGCGGTAAATGAACTGCATAACATGACTCCCACAGGATGAGGGAGGGAGGGAGATCCTGTTGGATTCTACAGTCAAGTAAATGTAAATAAATGAGGTCAACAGGTAATATAATTCTTGTTGAATGACTGCACTAACCAAAAATACAAAAAAAAACAGACTGCAAGTCTCAAATTTTACTCAGGAAGTAAAAATGTTCCAGACGGCTTTATTACTGAACTCTCTGCTAATCTCTAGTTGGCACATCATGCAGCTTGTAAGCAAGTTCCTCCTTTCCTTCTACACCAAAACTGTTGGCGTACTGTTAGAGAAATTTGGCAGCTCCTGGCTATTCCTACCAAATATCATAAAAAGAGTTCAATTTTTAATAAAAATGCTAAATGCTGTTAATGTTTAAGCAAACAGAAAAACTTTGATTATTCTGCACTAATGGCCTGTGTGTACTCTAGGTACATTCCACATAATAACTTATGTATGTTTATATTCATGAATATTTCTCATTAAATTCTGCAGATGAAAAGTGCAAGTTTAACTTTGCCCTAAGTCTACAGATGCATGGCTTTTACAAAATGGTTAACAACGGAAATCAGTCACACGTCCATAAATTGAGCACTGGATTGAAATCATGACACAGCAACACATTACAAGTTATCAATTAGTCATATTCAGACTCTCACTATGATCTTGTCTTGTAACATGTTCAACATGTATACTCAATGTACCTGTCTGATAAAACCCACTGTATGTCACGCAAATTCGTTTGAACACCACAATTTGCGATTTTTAGGTTGTAGTGAGCTCAAAGCTAGAGTGAAGATACTGTCGAAGGAGGCCAAATAACGCTCTGAACTTGCGCTAAATTTTGGCAAGGAAAAACTGGCATGGCCATTTTCAAAGTGGTCCCCTTACTTCTCATTTCAATATATGTGAAGGAAAATGGGTTCTATGGGTACCCATGAGGTCTCCCCTTTACAGACATGCCCACTTTATGATAATCACATGCAGTTTGGGGCAAGTCAGAGTCAAGTCAGCAAACTGACACACTGACAGCTGTTATTGCCTGTTGGGCTTGAGTTTACCATGTTATGATTTCAGCATACTTTTTATGCTAAATGTAGTACCTGTGAGGGTTTCTGGACAATATTTGTCATTCTTTTGTGTTGTTAATTGATTTCCAATAATAAATATATACATACATTTGCATAAAGCAAACATATTTGCCCACTCCCATGTTGAAAGGAGTATTAAATATTTGACAAATTTACCTTTAAGGTACATTTTGAACAGAAAGGATCTCTTGATGTAAATATTTGTCACATTGCCTTAACTGCTAGACTTTTTACAAACATAAAAGACACAAGGTTTACCCGCTATATTAACAGTGAAGTTGAGAGTAACTTGAGATTTTTTTTTGTTCAGAATAAATCTTGCATCTTGATGGAATTAATCAAATTCACAGACCCTTTTCACAGCAGACATATTGACTTGTCATAGCAGGAGGAGCACAGTTGGATCTAATAGCATTGCAATTAAGGATGTTTTTAGTTACCCCTGTGTTTGACAAGTCAAAATATCTGCTGTGAAAAAGGTCTATTCAACTTTAGTTTCCCGTCACACTTCACCCCTGAACAGGTAATGACTCAGGAACTGAGCTCAGTCGCCTGATTGTTCACAACATCTTTGTGCCAAAGGTTGCTTTGGGTGTTTCAAAGAGTTTGGCAAACAATGACTCATCCAGGACTCATGTTAATCAAACCTACAACAAAGCAGAGCTTGATATCAGACAACAGTAGAGACTCACCATGGAGAAGTCTGTTTCCTCTGAGGGGCCATTTTCTTCCTCCCCTGCACCAATTACAGCCTCTTCAGACATGATGACTTCTACCTCTGGAGAAATGCACACAACACAATGCAATCAGTCCAATAGCAAATCCTCCAAATACAGGAATCAATAACAAGTGTTTAGAGCGAAGGGAAGTGAGACTTGTCTATCCTCACTGCCGACACACTGAGGAGTTTGACTGCGTAGTGATGTAGCAGCTTGGGTCTATAGTTATTTATGTGCTATTACAACTTTCCTGAAAGGAACATTTCCCATCAGGACAAAAACCATTTGAATGTAAAATATGTATGATTGATTGATTGATATGAATTAATTATACATAATCTTTGATTATAAAAACAGAAACCAAGTAGCCCATTGGTGGTACTGTATGATTATCTGTGATGGATTAAAGGAATACATCTTGGAAGGCTTGTGTAAGTCAACATGACTGCTAGAGGGAGTGGAAAAGTCTCAGAAACGACTCTCCTTAAAAAAGAACCACTTCTGACTTTCTTGTGTTTTTAAAGGTGCAGTGTGTAGGATTTGGTGTCATCTAATGGTGTGGTTGTAGATTGCAACCAACTCAGTACGCCTCCGCTCACTCCTCCCTTTCCAAGACTGCGGTAACGTCAAGGAAGGTGTAAACAGGAGATGTCAAGCGTCATCAGCGTGTCATATCATTAGGGTGCAACACATGCGCAGTAAAATTTGGTCTGCACTCGCCGAAATTGAGCCACTAGCAACGCACGACCGCAGCTCCAGTTACACTGCGTATGTGTCATACCCCATAGCTCAAGATCGTGTCCCAGCCTCTTTCAATAAGCCTTGGGTAACGTGAGCCGCTGAGTGCAAAGCCGTGGTAATGCCATTCGCCTCGCTCAGAGACTATCCTTACCATAATAACACTACCGCCTTGTTTACGCATACCTTTGTGTACGTATGCGAGTCAACTGGAAGTTCATTCATTCCTATGGGAACCCCATAGTGATCTCTGAGGTGTTTGCAAAACTCCTCCTTCTGTTTTTGTTTTTTTTGGTCCGTAATTTGTCTTGAGTATGTTGAAAATGTTCAACGTCTCTCCCATATCTGTCGTGGTGTTTCTATCAATTAATGCATTTCCTTGCGTTGAACACTAGGGATTGTAATTCGTATACTATACAGATTTATGGACCCAAAAGAAAGCCTATGGAAACGAGGCGTACTTTAGGAGCAACGGAAGTCAGACGGCTGCTGGCGGTACCACGGTTTTGCACTCTGCGGCTCTCGTTACCGCAGTTTCATAAGCGTGTTGGAGAAATATGGTGGCCATCAGGTAATGTAAAAATGCGAAAGGCTCTCTCTAGAGCCAGTATTTGGTTTGTCCGTTCTGGGCTACTGTAGAAACATGGCGGAGCAACATGGCAGACTATGTGAAGAGGACCTGCTCTCTACGTAGATATGAAGAGCTCATTCTAAGCTAACGAAAACACAACGATTCTCAATTTCAGGTGATTATACACTAATGAAAAAACTGTTATGAATATTATATTCCATTTCTGCTAATAGATCCTCTGAAATGTGACATACTGTTACTTTAAGCATCCACTAGAATCCATTTTGAATATTCACGTCTTTATTTCCAAACCGTGAAACAACAGAGAGCTTGTCTCTGATCTACAGTATGATGTTACCTGATGCTCGGCCACTGTCAGGCTGTAAATATATCCCCTTGTTCATAATGACACCCCAGTCTCTGCGTGACGCACAGCACCAACCTTGCCCTTGACCTCTCTTTATTGGACTTGGGTCCAGTACAATTATTCCTGATGAGTGAAAATTGCCGACAGAGGAGTGCTGGAAGTTCACTTAGAGAAGAGAGAGAGACTCTGCTGGCCTCACTTCCTGCTCCACACTCACATCAGCTGGCTTGTGTATGTTTGCTTTAGAGAACCCAGCCTTCTAGCTGTGCGTCTGAGCCTCGGTCACATGCACCGGTAATGTGACTGTGACATGCAGTATGCTGTTGCCAGAGTGTGCCTGTGTGCACGAGATGAAGACTAACAGAGAACATATGAATATAAAAAGAAATGGCATGGCCTAAGGTATCAAAGATATAAACCGGCTCATTGTTTCCGGTTATGTAACATGTCACAATGCCTCCCAAAATCATTGTGCCATTGTCATATTTTAGGGAAAGTCTATTTCTTGTTTTAATTAAAAAATGAAATCCTGAAAGCTAAATCGTCATTAGAAAGACAATTAGCAGCAAATCAGCAGAAAGCCAAAAGCAAAGGATGTCTTCATAACAGCAATATATCACAACAGGATGTCACACAAAAACACTATTATGGTGAGCTACACTGCATTTAGCTTTGCAGAGCTATTCCCATTAATCACCAGAGGAAGGCTGAATCTGATTTAGCGTATTTGTTTAAGGATAAGACTTTGACAAACATATTGCCCCGTGATGTATGTGAGTGTGTGGAAGCAGAATAAACTTGAACTGAAGCTGAAATAAATCAGTATTTTGCCCACCTTGAACTGCACCGTTGTGGCTTTGTGATACTCCATCCACGGCGTCAGGAGTCTTTGGAGTTTCAGTCGTCTCATTCTCAACATGAGGCCCACTGGTTGCTTCGTTGTTTGGAGAAGGGGGATCTACTTCCAAGGCATCTGAAAGTGGAGCGACACCTTGTGACGAAGATACACTGATCTTATCCTCTGAGTGCCGTAATCCCTCATCAAGTGACCTCTCATCTGCTGTCATCTCTGAATTATCCTGTTTAGGTTGCTGTAGCACCAACTGCACATCTCCACTCTTTCCAGCTGCAGATTCATCACCGGTCTCTGCTGACTGATGGTCTCCATCAACAATCACTTCACTTTCTCCTCCAACAGATGGACTATGTTCAAATAAATCTCTACTGGTGACCTCTGATGCTGAATGCCCAATCCCTGCATTCACTTCAGCGCTGTCGGCCTCTCTGCTTTCACCTCCATCGACCTTCATCACGGGAGCGTCCCCGCTCTCTGACAATGCTGGACTCAACGACAGATCCTCTTTGGAAAGTTCTGGGGCGAGTTTGTCTCCTGTCCCCTCAGAATTCAAAGCCTCCATTGTTTGGCGGCCGGGTGACAGTTGCGATTCAGGCTCAGTGCCAGTCTGGCTGCAGTCTGCACTGACAGTGCCCGGCTCCAAGGGGAGCCCTGCGTCCACGGTTAGTGCGAGTTCATTGCTTTCACCAGGTTTTGAATCATTTGGTTCCTCCATCTTGAATCCTGTTTGAGGACAGATTTGAAGCAACTCCTGATCCTCTATACTGGCATCGTCCTGAGTGGGGTGGAATATGTCTGTCGTGGAGCTTCCGACTGATTTGAAACTGCCGTCATCGTCGCTGGAGAGGCCGTGGGTCGTCCCTGAATCATGATCTGCGTGTCTACTGCTGGAGCTGGGCGTCATTTCAGGTGACGGCTCAGGTGATGGATTTGTTTGTAAATCTTCCATGGAGTTACCAGCAGTCCGACAATCAGCTCTATTGGCAGGTTCGTCCACAGGCAAACTTTCAACACTGTGTCCAGGTTGAGGTTCAGCCATGTCTTCACCATCTAGCTCTTCACCACTTGTTGCTCCAGTACAATTCACAGAATGACAGCCAGTTTGTGGAGCCGAGCCCCACTGCTGCTCCGTGGTGTAATCCCTGCCAGCTGTTTCCTGGTTTTGTTCCATGTTGTTTATGTCTGGTGGAGGTTCCCCCTCGTGGAGGCCTTCTATCAAGAGACGTGGAGCAGCAGATTCAGGCTCCTTGATTACATCACCGCAGTCTGTCAGCGATGGGTTGGGAAGGTCCCCTGGGGTTGATACAGTGTCTGTTAACCCCTCACTCTCTGTTTTCTCCTCATCTAAAGAGAGTCCGTCGCAGATCTCCTGGCTAAGTTTCCCACTTGTTCCTCCTTCCTGACAGCACTCCTTCATTTCAGAATCAGAGGCGTCAGATACTGAGCCCTCTGATGACGGAGATTGGCCCATGATCGAAGCTTTTGTGTCTCCACCGGGCGTTATTAGCTGTGCCGACTCTGAGTTGGTCTCCTCCTCCCTCCTTCTAGCTGTGCTGTCCTCTGCTTCCTGCTCTGATCTGTCTTTTCCCTTCGTGGTCTCCTGTCCTTCCCAGATCACAGCCTCTCCTCTATCAGTTTCCTCTGCCTGTTTATCACAACCTGCTGGTGGTGGGATTCCCACAGTGAGGATCTCCCCTCCTTCCCGGCTCTGTGCTCCTTCACTCCTGTCACGCAAACTCAAAGTCTGGGTGGAAACAACAGGCTGCTCCCTTCCCTCCTGCTCCGTTTGGCAGTAATCTCTCCCAGTGTTTGAACTGAGACACACCCAGTCCGCTGGGGGGCCGAGGCCATGCTCCTGGGGCCGGGTTTCTGACGTTGGTGAAGTCACAGACAAACTCCAGTCTCTCTCTGCGTTCCCACTCTCACCATGTCCACAATCACTGTTGCGGCTTTCCACTGAGCAGTTTTCCACCCAGCTCCCTCCTGTTGTTGTATCCAGGCACTGTGATGCTGTAGCAGGCAGCTGTAGTCGCTCCAGACAGGTTATCTCTGTTCCTACTCCATCACAACATTCAGCAGCCGTGTGCAGGGAATCAAACTTCAGCTCCACTACAGAAACTCCCTGCAGAATACAGAAAAGGAGGAGGATAAACGTTAGCTTTTCCCCTCAGTGAAACCAACAGAGCAGCTCTTTAGTTCTTATCAATCGCCAACTCTGTGATTGCATAAGGTGTTCCACCGGTTATACAAACGAAGCTTGAAGGTTAAAAAAAATGAGGGCAGTGAAAAGACAAACAATTCAACAATGTTCAGCAGCAGCGGAGCTCCTGGATGAAGTCAACGTGAGTAGAGATAGCGTGCTAAAAAGGCAGTGTGCGGCGTGACTCACCTTGGCATGGAGATGGCATATCAAGTGCAGCAGCTGCTCCACGCTCCTCTGAAGGGTCGGAGGGTTGTGGCCGAGGTTGTTTCTCAGCGTCAGAGTGTGTGTGTTCAGCGCGGGGAGGTGGCAAACTACCCGGGCGTCCGTAGGCACCAGCTGGACAGTCTCGGTCCCTTTGTCCGTCTCAGCCCTGCCGTGAAATAAACACTTAGATCATCCCGAACGGCCCTTCAGCGTGATTGGCTAACGCGGCACAAAACTGCTTTCAAGAGAAGGTTTTAACAGTGATGTCAGCCGATCTGCACTCCCCCCCTTTTCTGTCGATAATCCACGTGCTTGGTTTTTTTTCCAGAGTGGGAAAGTCCATCGGTCAAACACTGTTGTTGTTATGTTAGTCTATTCTAGCAGGTAATCAATGTATTAACTTATAGAGATGCTGTCAAGTGATAAAAGTTCTAGACCCTGTGGCCAGTCAACCAAAAATGTTACTTTCCTCCTCTGTAGTAAAATACACCCAACTTGAAGACCACTCCTACTGGATAAGCTTTCCAAAAAAACTTCACTCCCCCGCTGCATTTGCTCGAAGTGCTGAAGGTAAAAAAAAGTATGAGCCGTGTTTTTGTTCATATAGTGCTGTAAAGGGGAGACACCTCCCAGTCAGAGCAGATCTGCTTGCGTAATCCTGGGTGGGTTGCTCTAGCTGCGAGGCCCGGCGGGCGGCTGAGGTCACCAGCCAGGCTGCTAGTGACTTCACTTTTCATGAGGGAAATGTAATTACCAACACATAAAGGGGGGAGCTGTAAGTTGTAAAGCAACTCTAGTGCATGCTTGGCAATGAGCGAGCTCACTAAGTGGTAGTCGTCTTTCAGCTTGTGGCGTCTTCATTTTGAGTTAAGTGAAAACTATTCTGCGGCAGATAAGTAGAGTGCTTAAAAGACATAAAAAAGGGTCCATTTCCTCTTTAAGCCGTGTCGCAGTCCATTTACCAAGAAGCTGTTTTTTTTTTTTTTTGCCCTGCAGTTTAATGTTTCACTAGAAAGGGATGAGAAGAATCTGACCTCACTAGTCACTCAGTAGAAAAAAGGCATTATTAGGGATAATACCTGACAACTGTGAAAAGAACTTATACATCCTCTTGCTGTTAAACTCTGTTGAGGCAACACTGCACTGAGTGTGTGGATTAAAGTAAAGTTACACATAGTGAGATGTTGTGGAGAGGTACTATAACAGGTCAGGTCAGTAGACACAGGAGTCCACAACTTTTCAGTTTGCCAGCTGCAGCTGAAAGCGCTAAGATAGGCTCCAGTGGGCTTCGGGGTGATGCTCTTTGGATACTTCTATTGTTACGTGAAGACAACAGGCAAACAAAGTTGGCCTAAAGAGCCTGGAGGAACCACGTCATGATCTGCCCTGTGATATATTAACATGAGTGTGTTTGCACAGAGACGAGGGCAATGTTCACTGAAACTCTGAGCCGCTATCGTAGTGTTGTCTTTTCTATACTTTACTCTTCTCTTTTATTGTTTTCGAATTATGCTGAAACTGAAAAGCACTTACTGCGCGAGGAGCTCGTGGAGGCGTTCGTGTCCTCGCTGGGCCGCAACGTCGGAGGGTGTGTGGCCTTGCCTGTTGGCCAATCGCAGGGCTTCTCTCGCTCCAGACTGCTGCAGCAAGAAGTGCGTAACCCGAAAAAGACCTCGACGTGCTGAGAAATGCAGCAGAGTCTCCTGAGGATTCAGGTCTGAGGAAGAAAAATACAGAAAATAAAACACAAAAGTTCAGAAAGAATTAAACAAATAGAGAAAGAAACAGAGAAAGACAGAGGAGAGCAGCGGTCCAGGCAGTTACTTTGTGGTGCGGTAGCTGACATACCATCGCTTGCTGCAGCTTGGCAACACCACGGCGTCGTCTAATTAAACCAGTACAGTGTCCACAGTGACCCAGTAAACAACAGACCTTTACACATTTACAGAATGATAAAACCACAGCTCGTCTGTGTCTGTCTTCAACAGTGGATCAACACACATATTTGCAAACCAATCATGTCATTTTTGGATTAAAGCCATCATTCCAATTGACCTTTCATATTTTTTGTCTCTATAATATAAAGTGCTTGTATTCTAGTCAGTGTAGAAAAGCCTCTGGAGCAGCATCTGTGTGATAATAAAGCTATCATAGCAGCAACAACGTTAATTATGCATGTGACTAAATCAAACTGCGCCATTTCATTCCAGCAGAGGTGAGCAACACTAAGTGCATCACGCTCCCATTTTTAATTTAAGGCCATTATTGGCCTCATGTAACAATGCAGCTCCTAATAACACCATCAAACACTGGAACCCTCCCCTTTACACATCCACAAAGACAATAATGGAGATTCATGGACACACACACACACACATCTTTCTGCCAAAACAACAGGAACTCAGACAGACTCCCTTTAGCATTACAGCCAGGATGAGTGGCTGTTGGTTATTCCAGAGAGCCATCTCAAATTGAATCTGTATAATTAAATCTATCTCTGCATTTACTGGGAAAGATTATTAAAACATTTCCGGGTCTACAGGAGTTGCCCAATCTTTTTTTGTTTATATTAATATATTTTACTGGTCGACCACTGGCACATTTATTGCCAATTTAAAAGGGCATCCTGTGATAAGGGGTAAGCTTGTTTAAAAGAGTTCTGGAGTTCTATAAATGGTAATTTCACAATAAAAATGTGGAACATACAGATTATTTTGAGAGAAATAAAAACCTTCACAAGTTTAAGCTGGTAAATTAGAAGACAACAGTCTATGCTATGTTAGGGGGTTCGACGTGGTGTGGTGGTGTGAAAAGCCTCTACTCCAGAAACCAGATGTCTTGTATTGCAGAGTCAGTACACTGCAAACAGAATGCAGCTGCTCTGTGGTTATTTATAACAGCAGAAAGTGCAGGAATGAGAAAGATAAAACATCGACAGTACTGTTGCTGAGTCCAGATTTCTCTGGACAGGATTCTTCTTCACTGTTATGAGAAAGATTGTGTTTTACTCTTAAGCTTTCATTTGTCACTGCCCTGAGGTTTTTCTTCCTCCAGAGTCCATACACAAAACCAGATATGTATTTGAGCCAACAGGGACAACTCATGTTTTTTTTCAGTTAGACACAGACAAACGTTGTAAGATAAAATCAAAAACAGTTGTAAACTGCAACAGATCAGTGAAAGGGGCAGAAAACATATTTTACTTTCTGCTATCAGCATCAGAATAACCATTAGACAACATTTACAGCGCTGGTTGTGTCTGCTGATGAGAGGTTTCACTCCATTTACCGCGGGCCACTCTGAACCAGCCTGCCCTGATGAATCTCAAGCTAATGGGTCAGATGTAATGCTCCATTTGGCCGGGTTGGGCCCAACTGGAATGAGAGCTGCCAAATGGCGGCAGCTTTACTGCTGGGTTTGACGGTGGTTCCTCAAAACCGGCTGCCATAACATCCACGACACTATGGCATCTGGGAGGGTCAGCTGAGATATACATGCAGTTAACAGCTATTTACCGCAGTACAGGAATCCCCAACAAGCAGTATGTTGGGTCACCATGAGCCACCAAAATGGCTTCACTGCTCCTTGGCAGAATTTCTAGCCAACTGGCAGCTTCACTAGCTATGCAATGTGTTTCTCACTTGTCCAGTCAAATTAATCAACCAAAACTAACTGTTGTTTAACTATAGCAAACTTGAGGCTGCAACAATTATTTTAATTATCTATCAATCCCTTTATTATTTTTTGATTAATTCATTCATTATTTGGCCAAAAAAAAATGTCATAAAACAGAAAAAAAGTTTTTATCCAACCAACAGTCCCAAACATAAAAATATTAAATTTAAAGGTCTTATTGATAACATTTTTATGTACAGTTGATGAATATTATAAAATAGGTGCCAAATAAAAGTATGGCTTTCACTGAAAAAAAACAAATATTGTGAATGAATCACTTTAAACATTTTGGCGGGTTCAAAATGAGTGTTTTGTTCATCTCTTTGGAGGATATCTGACATTTGATTCCCACTTCTAACAAGGATTGTGAGCCAATAGTAAAACGACGTTGGTATCACGTGGTATCTCTAGGTCGTCAGTTAGTGTGGAAAAAACGGATAAATGGCTGACATTGACGGTAAGTGCCCGGCAACGACTTGTTGTGAAGTAAATGCAATGGAACGGGGGAGGGAGAATACGACTTCTAGTGGCTGATTGTTATCAATGTTATCAATTGTACCTTTAAAAGAAATAAAGCAGGAGAAGGCAGCAAATCCTGAAATCTGAGAGGCTTTTGGCCAGCAAATACTGGTGTGGCTCTACGGATGACAATGTCAGATGATTAGTCGGTGAACAACTTTGGTCCAGACTGAAATATCTAAAAAATTATTGAATGAATTGCCGTGATCCCTTCAGGATGAGATGAAATAATTGTTTTAATTTGTCCAATAGTTTGGTTTATGACCAAATAGAGTGCAACAGGAATGAGTCCTTAAACCTGGAAATGAGTTAGAATTTTTACACTTCTGGCTCCCTCGTCTGGAAACAATGGGTTTTTTGAATGGGTTTTTAGTTAGATGCCTGAAATAAGGTCTGTGTTTAACATAAGCTAAAGAAATTTTAACATTTTGTTCATAATAAAATACCCCACTCTTAACCGTCTTAAAAAAGGTGGTTGCTAACAAGAGGCTATATGAGACTACTTAATGTCATCACGCTGACTTGCCCGCCTTTACATCCTTGTTCATTAAAATCATAAAAGTGGTGTTCATTTGTAGAGATTATCAGCACATTAGCTTTGTCATTGTCAGCATGCTAGCATGATTATTTTAGCATTTAGCACAAAGAAGTGCTGTGCCTACAGTAAGTACAGCCTTGCAGAGCTGCTAGCATGGCTGTAGACTTGTTGATGTTAACAATTAATACACAAAAAACAACCAAACCACCAATCAAACTTAAAAGCTGAGTGCAATCCATATCGCATATAATTAGGATAAATACGTTGAGGAGATTTTACCATTTGTATTTGTTGAGATTGCAGATCACTAAGTCATTTGCTGAAATGGTATTGATTGACAAACCATAGGCTAGAGATAATTTGACACTGAAACTGTTCAACACCAGTAAATTAGCTGGGGGGCAGCTCACCATTTTCATTGACATGCCCAGCCTCTTCAGGTGAAGTGATTTTCCACCGAGGACAATAAATGGCTGGCTGTGGTGAGATCAGTGACTGCTGCGTGTCCACAGCGTGAAGGATGACTGAGATAAACCACCGTCACCTCCACCTATAGTCTGCTGCTATCCATCATCTGACAGATCTGATAAATGGAGAGCAGAGTTGCACTCCTCTTCCCCTACCCGCAGTTCACCGCAGCCGAGCGTCTTGTATTGAAGCGGTGACATATTGTGAAGCAGAGCCTATTAGAGCGCACATCACTCACCGCAGCAGGCAGCCGCCTTCCACATCAACAACGTGACAACTGACTTCAATGCAAAGGAGTCTGTGTGTGTGTGTGTCCATCTCTAAAAAGCTGTATCACTTTTTCACAACAGTAACAAGCAGATTTTACCTAATCGGTAGGGTGTCATTACTGAAAATTTGATTTGATGATTTTTCTTTTCAGGCTCCAAACAAACAATGAATAAAACATTTTAAGGACTGTGTTGGGCTTTCAATCTCCACTTTACAATTATTGAGTCCTCATTTTTGTCAGAAATCCTGCTGGTTCGATCTAATATCCAAGTCCAAGTTAAACTATAAGCTATTATCTTAACAATAGCCAGAGGCAGAGGCAGCGCTCTAACTACTCCCAAAAGTCTTGTTTACGCTGCTTCACAGAGAGCAATTACCTCACAGAGTTTATCATCGACATCAGCTCGTTTGGCTTCCTTTAACTGATTAAAGTCATCAGAGTCAATGGCTGGAGAAAATTGCCACTTTAATTTTAATAAAAATGTATGTTTGTTTGAACTGACATAGCTATTCCTCACAACCCAAACTGCAGTGTGGCCCGGGCTGCAGCACAGAGATACCCAGCTCCGTTTGATCACGCTAATACCGCAGTCAGACGACAGTCCGTATAGAAACGTGATTCATGTTCATGTCTGTCTGTTAATATAAGCTGCCAACTAACACCACATTGACACCAGCTTTCTATTTGCGATTGCAGAGAGATGTGTATGGCCTCCGTTATTTCCACTGAGTGTCAAGCAGTGCTTAATAGAAGATTACAAGAAAATCTATCGTTCAGTGATTTAGAAAGAGAGACAGATGGATATTGCATTGGATTTCACCAGTTGATAAACACCACAACAACAGACGGACGAATTATACGCAATCCGGCCGTATTGGGTTTTAATTATATCCCCCAGTAACTGTGTTTACATTCTTTTATTCACAATTTTATATACAATGACGGTGAGCTCTGCATGTACTTATATAACCGGAGTTACATTACACCCGGATAACGTCTATTTCACATTGTGTCATTACTGATTAGGTGACTAATGCAGTGCAAGTGCCTCAATCACTTGAAGGTGCAGTGTGTAGGATTTGGCGCCATCTAGCGGTGAGGTTGCAGATTGCAAGCAACTGAAACTTCTCCAAAGTGCCAAGCGTGCAGGAGAACTACGGTGGCCAACTCAAAAATGTGAAAACGTGAACATCTAGAGCCAGTGTTTGGGTCTGTCCGCTCTGTGCTACTTTAGAAACATGGCGGCTGGCTCCGTGAAGAGAAGACCCAGTCCGTATGTAGATATAAACGTCTCATTCTAAGGTAACAAAAACACAACGACTCGAAAAAGTCTACTAAGAGTCTATAGACGAATCCAGGTTATTGGCGAAAACTGCCATTACTGCAGTGGCAGCTCACTTGTAAACCTGCTTATAACACTATGATGTGTGTAAAAGATTTCATTTTAAAGCACCTTTGCCAAGAAATCTGCCCAGGAGATCCTATAGAATCTGTTACATGTTGAAATGTCATTACAATAAAGGTTATAATCTAGAAAATTTAAATTTTTCAAATGATTAGTCCAGTTTTAATAGACAGTCAGATGTCTTTTCATGGCTGTGCTGTTATCAGCTGCTCCAACAACAAACTGAGACTTTAAGGAAAAAAACATGAAATAGAAGCCAGAAGCCTTTGCTCCATGAAATCAACTTTCATAAATCTCCATTAAATCCTCCTCATGTTTCCAGTGTATTTTGAGCAGCTTGCTGACAACCAGGAACCGCTAAAAACTGTGCAAACTGCACACTCAGGGCCAATGGTGAGCCACTACCCAGCAGCATATCTCTAGCTAGCTTGGTACTGCGTTAGCTGGCAGAAATTCCACTTATATTATTATAGCATCATGTGTTTCTGATTTTTATCAAAAGATGCATTTCTAAAGAAATCGTGGAGTTTGAGGATTTCAATCATAAGCTAGCAAGTAATTCCTGCTAGGTTTTGTTGGTTAACCTACTCCACACAGAACTTTCACATACAGACTGTGGAGGTCAGACAGAAGCCGTGCTTAATGTCAGTGTAAAATGTGTTCAGTTCCACTGCAGTAGTGGTTGCTGATCACATAAATCAGCTGCCAGATTAGTCTATAAAGGTAGAAGTTAAACAGGAGTCACTTCTACTAATTAGCAGTAGGACACACAGACACACACAGAACATGGAAAAAATTCATTATAATATAACGTTGCGTTTCAATATGCACTCTCCTGCACCAATCAGTAACTATTTCTCGTTTTGACAGGTAACTGGCCCTCTTAGGCTAAGAAGCACTGATTTGAAAATGCTGAGTGATCAGTCTTCCTAGTTTCATTAGCCCGATTTCGACCGCAGGAATTTTCCCCCGGAAGTAAGAATCTTTTCTGGACCTCATTCCGTTTTGACTGCAGGGACCATGGACTAAATTAAGTTCCGGGGACATTTTATGGGGCCTTTTAACCCCACAAAAAGGCTCTAGTCGGGGGTAGTACTTTCTGAAAGTACTGGAACTTTGCAGGGATGACCATCGCTGATTGGTAAAACACACACACACACACACACACACACACACACACCACACACACACACACACACACACACACACACACACACACACACACACACACACACACACACACACACACACACACACACACACACACACACACACACACACACAGCACCGCTGCTTCAACTCGCTTCATTCATAAACAAGGAAGTACTCTAGTATCAATATAGGAGCATTTTAGGACAAGGGGAGAGCATTTCTCTTTGTTTGATAACATTAAAAGTAAAGCTAGGCTCTGCAGTCGGGTTCCCGACTCATTAAAACAAAAAGAAGGAGAGAATAAAGAGAGAGAGAGTGAGATTGCGAGGGTGAGCGGTAACGTTAGAAGAGGGAGACATCGTGGTGGTGCGGTGAAAGAGAAAAACAGTTGTTTTCTCATTTTTTCATGGCGGCTACATTCTAAAGCACAAATAAATAACCATCAAACACTCAACAGATGATTTACTGTGGAGTAGTTTAATTTTCCTCCGCTGCATTTCATTCATTACATCCATCGTGCATCAGTAAATATAAGCAGCAGTAAATATTGTTGCAGTGAGAGAAAACCTAATGTATATTATTTTCTAAGGTTTATTTTTTTCCAACATGTTTTTGAGATGAAACAGGTGGACACGCTGAACTGCAGAGTGCAGAGTGTGTTTACCGCTGTGACCACCAGCTGTCCTCATCCCATGTCATGTTGCTTTTTTTCAGCAGACTAATTTGCCTAATGCCACGGTGGTAACGCAGACAACAGTGAGCTGAAAGAGCCTTTTTGTTCCTGGAAAAGTAGTTCCAGGGACTAAAAGTCCTGGGAACTTTTAATGGAAACCCGGCTATTGATATCTGATCAACACTGTGAACTACATTGCATGTGACACATAGACAAACAGACAAACAGAGGTGCCATGTGTGTCATTATGTGCTGTAAAACTATAATTTGCCAGTATGTTTCTGCATCAGTGCAGAGACATACTGTCTGTCCCTTGGACATTTTATTGTGAGGAAATGACACGTTACAAACAGTCCAGTCTCACCAGTGCTGTTGGTTAGTTTGTTCCCCAGTAAGCTCCATCCCGGAGGCAGCACAAGGTGGTGAAGGGCCAGCGCCAGGCTCTCATCCAGACGCTCACACTCCTCCAGAGGAATCTGACACTCGTCCAGCATCAGCGCCCCGTCGAGGCCATCAGCCCGGCCCGCCGTGCTCACCTGTGTGGAGGGCGATTACAAAGATGAGTCAAGTTTTACAGAGGAGGAGCTGAGGCTTAGTTTACTGGAAGCACTAGCTTTAAGACGCTCAGCCTAAGAGCATTAACCACATGCCTGAAATGTAAGATGTAAATGCAGGAAGACACATTCACGTGCATCTATCAGTACTGAGCTCAATTTGGGGCTGTGCCGTGTTGACAAAAACAAATCATATTCAGATTAAATTGAGTGCCCAAGACAGTTACATTATCTTGTCCTCCTCCTTGGCAAAGCAAATTTTATATTACATTTCAATGGGATGATAAATTGCGCTGAAAAGAATTCATTAATTGAATACCAAAGACTGCGAGGCATCAATCTTTGCCATGAAAGAAACAATAACATGGCAATCTTTTGTCTTACTGTCACTTTGCCCACATTGCTGTATCAATTGTCACCAATGGTAACCACTTTCCTCCTGCTCTGTGACAAGCCTCAGTCTGTGTGGTTGTTTAACGGCTGCTCATTTGGAAACGACTAGTCATGTTGCTCACCAGGAACTGGGCCATGTCAAAAGCCAAATCCTGGACAAAGCTGAATCGATGCTCGGCCAATGGAGCCACGCGACCCCGACAGGGCTTCAGGTCCTCGGGGGACTCGGGGGGGCCTCGGCTGACTGAACACAAGGTGACCAACACCACCTCGCAACAGTCGTGAGCTACAAGAGGAGGGACACAGAAAGACAGTGTGAGGAGAAAGAGGAGGAGGAGGAGGTGACAGAGGAAAGAGAATAAACATAAATAAATATACTGTAGTTTTAAAACGTTTTTCACAATACACAAATAAATTGGTTAAATTCTATATTATCTGTCTGTCTGTGTGTATGGCTAAATCCCCCATGTGTTTAAAATGTGCCTTTTATAAAGTTGAGTGTGTTTTGGGCATAAGCAACTTGTCCCTGTGTTTTAACCTAGCTGCGGCTAGCAAGGTGACTTTAGTGTCATAGGAACAACACAGTAAAGTATAACAACAATAAAATTAATAATAAACTGTGAACTGTGCTATTAAAAGTGCAACATTTGCGGCCTGTGGGAAAAAATAAAATAGTCATTAGGAAGAAAAAGGGCTGAGGAGCAAGATACTAGTGGATGCTAGCTAGCTATATAGCTACCATGCTAGCAGTGCTAACTCTCAGAGGACTCATCTAACGAACCCTTTTTACTTATTGTTCCCAAATGAATCAGATTCACAAACCCTTTTGACATATCACAGTAGAAAAAGCACAGGTTTATATTATAAAATTGATGATGAATTCCATTCAACAGCTGCCTGCTTCCTGGTGTTGTGCATGCTGGCTCCCTGTCAAAGCTTACTACTGTAGGACACTTGAATACTACAGAGCCATTGTCAGCAGTTAGGCGGATAGGAAGGTGGGGTCTAATGCAGCCCAGGGATATATTTTTCTACCTTTTTGCCATCCTCAAAGTGTCTAGTAAGCAATTTTTTATGTTCCAAACTAAAAGTACTGTCCAAAGGGTTCTTTGCAGCCATCTTGGATTTTCAATGAAAATTGTAAATCAACATAACTTTTTAACTAGACATCATACAGGGACAAACAACCCAATTTTTCTGTGTAATTTTGACATGAGGAATTGATTGAGAGCGTTATTATCATGATTTTAACAAGTTAGATACATTAAAACTTGAAAAATATGAAAAAGTAAGATTATTGGTGCCTTCCAATTAAACTTCCAATACGTGGCGTTCCAGTGGTTAAATCGTGAAGAGCTCCGCTGCTAAGCAACGGCAATATTAACGTTACTGTCGGCGTCTAGAAACCACAGAGTCTAAAAATTTAGCAAGCTAGCAAGTGGGTAACATTATGCAGTAAATGCAAAGGCATAATGAGAGAGGAAAAAGATGAGCCCATTGGGAATATCAACATTTTCCTCAGATGTTTTATAAAATTTACGAAGAAAAACAATATACGACTAAAATGACAATATATTCTCGAATTATGCACCGAAAAGTTAACTTCCATGACCTCCGTCATTTCTGACAACGTCAATTAACACGTCACAACTCGTAAACTCGGAGCTTTCAGAAACTTTCCACTTACGAGGCCGTGAATACCACAAGAGAGGGCCGTTCATATGGACTCTTCTTGTGAACACGGTAAACACGACCCCATTTGAAGGCACCATTGAATACAACAGAGACATGGTTAATGATTTTAGTAACACCTGTGCTTTTTCTGCTATGGCAAGTCAAAACGTCAGCTGTGAAAAAGTTCTAATAGCGAATTGATGCAATTTGCCCAACTAAGGGGAAGATGGCAGAGGATATGTTTTACCTCTAAAAGGTATGGTTAAGTATTTTGTGAGTGCTACTTGTGTCAAACGGTGGAGACTCACTTTGAGACAATAATATGTTAAAGTCCCTCCCTCCAGGAAAACTGTCCCACTCTGCATTAACTACCTCGCCAAGAAAAATTAGATTGGCAGTAGAAATGTATCTGTGAGCAGCTAAAAACCATGAATAAACAGTGAGTCTGAGATGTTCGTTCAAAGACCAAGCTTGTTTGCATAAATTTTCTATTTCAGCCAACTTTATCAGGCTAAAGATTGGCAACAATATTTTAGTCATGGCAAAATTGTATAATAAGAACTGCTCATTAACAATAATCAGCTATAATACAGTGCAGATTTGCTCCGCTGACTTCAATCAAACCCTAATTAATACCAATAAATCTGAATATTATTTTACTTAATGAAACGTGTTTCAAATTATCTCACTAATACCTATTCAGCAGTCACAAATCAAACTGTACCTGTCAACAAACGAACAACACAACATTGTTATCAGTCAAATGAAAATTAATGCAAATGAGTTTTCAGTTGTCACAACAGAACGAATGAACAAGGAGTGTAGTCCGCGTACAGGGTCAGTGTCAAAACACAACTAACAGGGAATAAAGGCTCCGATGAATGCCTTGTAAGTGCATGCAGCGCTGACAACTCTGCTTCTAATTTACAAAACATGGCCTTCTGCATCAATTTACTTCCTCCCCAAATGTCAAGTCACACGCTGTGGATGCAGGACTTGTCGTTCTGCTCTCTAAAAACAAATCAACCTGAGCTGACCTCTTGATAGCACGCTCTGCATCTGGAACTACCATATCAGACCCATTTAGTCAACACACCTTCTTTCATTTACTCTGTGTCACTGTTGTTTGGTCGCTACAAACCAACGCACTTGGCAGCTCCACTTGAATATAAACGATCAAATGCCTTGCTCAGTGGCACCTCAATCCAAGCCAAAGTAGTGATTCAGTGCGTCTGTAGCCATTTTCCCAGGCCACTTGGGAATTCTATCCCACGACCTTCTGCTTGGTCACAGGACGGGTCCGTTGGAGCTCAGTGTGTGCACTGATGGAGGGAGCAGCGAAGCAGAGCTAATCTGTTAGTAGAGAGTAACACCTCCTCCTCCCCCCCCTCTGATGGCTGCAATTCAGCCGAGCTCTTAACAAGATAACGCCGTTTAACATGATCCGCCTTCTTTTCTCCTGTCTGCAACGCAAACAATGAGTTCAACAATTTCTTCTATATTTGTCACAGCAGCTCATATTTGACGCCTTTCCCAACATTGTGCTACCATCCATGTTTATTACAGGGTCACAAGTATTCTGTATTTTTACCACCCATTGTTCTGTGTACGGTGACCTTTGACCCTTGATTTCCATGCTGCCTTGTTGCTCGTTCACCTCACAGGAAGTATCTCTGACTTCAGCACTGGCTATATACTGTACGTTCAATTCTGCAAGTAGACTAAGGGGGATGTGAAGTGATGAATGAGCCAGGCTCTAGAAAAAGTCAAATGAGGTGATTCCTCTCTATCTCTCTCTCTCTCTCTCTCTAACACACAACATTAGTTTAAAAACCGGGACAGTGGGGCTGGATGATTAATCATTTATTACTTCGACTTTCTTCCACAGCTATAATAACTCCTGACTGCCCTCTGCTTTCTGTGTGATGTGAGGGAAGAATAATACCATCCCGCTCTTAAATATCATTTTATTTTGAAATATTTCGGCATGCTTTAGCACCCCTTAATGTTCAGTTGGGCTATAGCACAATGATGGCTATGGAGGATTGATCAATACAGGAGATCTGACAGTTTTCACTATCGGTGATTGTGATAATCTTTTTAGACTGCATTTTGACTCTATCTCGTATTTTAGTGGCCTGAAACATTCAGGTCTGCCATGATGCTACTTTCACAGTTTTTATTTACCGACAGTATTCAGGGTAATCTAAAGGGTATCTGCTATCTGCTATCAGTTAACACAGACAGACAATAGATTTAACATGTATCAGATACTGTAGGTGGAGCTGCCTTCCCACAGGTCCGTTAGAGGTGACAGGGAGAGGATGCAAGGCATTGTGGGTGGGCGGGGTGGCTTACCGGGACACAGCGCCTGCAAGGTGTCATGACTGCTCCTTAAGGTGCTGGTCAGGTGCCTCTGTGTGCTGCCAGCAAACAGCAGGAAGTAATCCACGCCCTCCTCATCATCCACAGCCAGCTCTTCATCAGCGAGCTGCACTGTGATAACACAGCGGCCCTGCAGAGAGAGAGAGAGAGGGAGGGAGAGAGAGAGAGGGAGGGAGGGAGGGAGGGAGGGGGAGAGGGAGAGAGAGAGAGAGAGAGAGAGAGAGAGAGAGAGAGAGAGAGACGGGAATAGGGAGGAAGCAAGAAAAAAACAGATATTTAGAGGGAGATATAAGTAAGTTTGAAAGAATTTCATACTTTAAAAAAGTGGAGGGAACGAGTAAATCTGACTGTTGTGTTGCACCATATTTCTCAAAGTAATATCCAATATTTCTAATATCTCTTCATCTATTGATTTGCCAATATACAGTACTTTCTTACTTTTACTGATGGTCAGTTGAACCATTGTGTGAAAGAAGCTAATTTTCTATCAAGTCTTAATTAAGACTAGGGATGCATCGATACCGATACTGGACATCGGGCCGACTGAAATAGCTGGATCGGGTATCGGTGACAACGGGGACAATCTGTTCCATTCAATTCTATGTTTATATACTATATACGTATACAGTATTATATACTGGAATTTTGATTCTTGTTTAAGTTTTGACCAATGCATTATAAATGTTTACACTTGAATATATTTTATTTACCAGGTTGCTGGTGCAAAATGTATTATTTAAATAATAATCAATTCAGTAAATGTATATCTATGTATTTATTTGTTACATTTTTTGTTTTACAAAGTTAGGCTTGTTTAAGTCAGCCTGATGTTGCCTTACACATGAAAGAATGATCCCAGTCATTTCCACACAGTGAGGCATACAGCTTATTAATTAAACACTGGTATCGGATCTGTACTCCTATCGACTGATACCCAAAGCCCAGGTATCACTAACGGTATCGGGACTGAAAAAGTCGGATCGGTGCATCCCTAATTAAGACATATTTCATGCTGACAGCTTTTAATAAATGTGTTAATACACTGCGAATGCATTTCGATTACAAATACCACATTGGGAGCTAGTTGGGGATGCAGTATGTCTAATGTGCACAGAAATACTCAACAACACAAATGCATCCTTACATAATTTAAAACAGCCTAGATAGTGTGTGTGTGTGTGTGTGTGTGTGTGTGTGTGTGTGTGTGTATGGCACGACAAACTCCAAACAACTCCGACAATTAAACCCACAACTACGGCGAAAAGTACTAATTCTAATCTAACTCAAATGTGCATGTTTATCAGTCTCCTGTAGATAAAACCCAAAGTGATCAGGAGACTGTGTCTAATCACAGTTGGTCACTTTAGATGCATTTAAGACAAATGCTGATACCAGATGTGAATTACAATCCTTCACCACTGGATCTAGTTACAGATTGGATATCTGGATGCCAAATCTTAACGGGGCCGCGGCGTAAAACTCTGTGTGGAGGCTGCCAGTTCTCTTAGCACCACACTTGTTTACAACAATTACACAAATGCCTCAAAGTTAATACGGTCATTATTTATTGATTTAAGGGAGGCAGCAGACAGCGCTGAAACATGGAGGAGCAGCTCGACTGTCTACCGACTCAGTGAGCGGGCACCGTCGGGTTCAGGCCACGGAGGAGGACGATGAAACAGTTTTACAAAAGGAGGATGCAACATGATTAACAGCTTCTGTATTAGTGCTTTATATCAACTAATCCAGCTTTTCAGCCCCCATGGAACATTAACCAAGGTCTATGTTCTTTTCCAGAGCCCTACTTTATGCTGGCAGTTTTATTCTTCTGCAGCAGTTATGGGTTAAAAAGAATTATTGAGTACCAAATCACTTTCCACAGTGAAAAACCCAAAGCAGAGACATTCGCTGTGTATGTGGCTTGAGAAGGAGCGACTCAGCCTTTATAGAGATTGTACGACACATTTTGTATCTTTGCAACACCGAAAACACAAGAGCATGTCTGGCTAACTAGCTTGCTAGTAGTAACCAGTGGGCTAGTGAAGCCAATGCAGAAGTGTCTTAAACGTGCATTCTTTCTAATAACCAGCAGGGGGCGACTCCTTTGGTTGCAAAAAGAAGTCTAATTGTATAGAAGTCTATGAGAAAATGAGCCTACTTCTCACTTGATTTATTCAGTAATCAGTAGTCAGTAGTAGTCAGTAAACATTGTAAACATGAGTTTATGGTCTCAGTCGCTAGTTTAAAGTCTTCTTCAATACAGCATGATGTTCATTTAGTAAATTATGGTCCCATTTAGAGTCAAATAGACGATAAAGCACAGTATGCTTTTGGGCGTGGCTACCTTGTGATTGACAGGTCGCTACCACGGCGTTGTCCGGTCTGGGAGTTGTCTTTGTTTTCGTCTTAGAACTTTAACCTTTTCACAGCGTGTTTTCAGTTCATGAAAGTGAATTATAACCTTTTTGGTCGACTAAAAATGTCTTATTTAGTGTTCAGTTGCAGAACCTCTTGTGTCACCTCTGGTTGAAAAAAAAAAGATGGCGACGGCCAAAATACCGAACAGGAGGCTTCAATACAGCAGTCCACAAACCAATGGGTGACGTCACGGTGACTACGTCCACTTCTTATATACAGTCTATGGTTGTAACTAAGCCTCAATTCCTAAGCTAAGGAGCACATCATGAACTAACTACATTAATTGTGACATTACAGGTTACATTAAAAAAAAGCTCAATTCATGAGTAGTTCATGCACTGCGTAGTATTTCCACACTGTGTGGAAGCCGGTTCTGAAAGCTATCAGAGACAGAGAGTAGGCGACGTTAGTAGCTGTGTCCTGCTCTTATTGGATTTGGGGAACTTTATACTCCTGCAGCCAAGCCAACATTACCCGAAATAGCGTCAGGCTTTTAACACACTATCAGGCACAACAAATGCATGTTTATCACCCCTTTTACAAGATTCTTGTTTTAAAACGACTCAGTTTAAAACATGTAAAAGTCAGCGATAGTTGTCATTTCAGCCAGCACAATCAATGGTTGTCAGCATGAAATGAGAAGCTGCCTTTGTCTACCTATGTATGAAATATTGTTTCAAAATTTTCTGAGCATTTTGAGTGGTAAATTTGCCCCCGTTATCATTATAAACTTGCTCATGTGCAAATAATTCCAATGTGAAAATACAGACTCTATTGTGCGATCTGCACACTTTTTTTCTAAACTGACAATTGGCTATGTTGTGGCTGGATTGTTGTGGGCAATAATGTGGTGTCATCTGAGGACAGGCTGAGGAGGAGGAGAAGCAACAAAAAATAGGGATATTGTTCTAAATTAGCTGTTTTCCACTGGGGGACTGCAGCTTGTTGACACCGAGGAGGAATAATGGGACATTTCATCCCACTTCATCTGACCAGTGTTGCAATCTTTTCACCGGTCCCGTCCAACATGAACAGCCTGACGCGGTGGCCAGCGTCGAGGAGAGCTTAACAGTCGGGGTTAAACGTGCTTCCTCCTTCTCTTATAAAGCGGTAGCCTCAGGGTCTTGTTCCTTACAGGGGGGGATCAGCAGGTTGACAGCAGCGAGGCTAACCAGCAGCCTTGGGATTGGCAGGTCTCTGTTTGGCAAGCCACCGCTGCTGCTGCTGAGCAATGTGAGGGGGAAAAATGTGTTCAAAGGCGACCACATAGCCCAGAGGCCACAGGAAGAGAAACAGCCTGCAGTAACCTTTGGAGAGCTGGGACTAAATACATTGACTTGCAGCATTAGGGATGCGGGCTTTGCTATGCACAGAGAGTCTCAGCTTTAACGAGCAGAGCAGACATAAATGAGTTGTAGATGGGTGGAAGCCAGCAGGCATGACATTCTCTCCATTAACAGCTCATCTCTTATCCACCAGCCCAGATTGGAAATTAGGGTTTGGGATTGGTACCTCAGTGGATTTGTGAGGTTGCACTGTAAATGAAAATGTTTAAATGTGAAAGTAAGAAAGTTCCACATTCTCACTATAGACTAAAGAAAAGCAAAAGGAGAAATTGTTCTTTTCTACTGCTGAAGGCCGGTATCTATATCACTTTAATCACAATATCAACCTGCTGCATTTGGCACATTTAGCAGGAAAATACATTTTACCACCAAAATTAGTATCCATCCATGAATAACACCAAAAGCTACTGATTTTTTTTAACCCGCTGAGACCTGCAATCCCGACCAACTTTACTGTCTTTCAGAGGTGGTAGCAGGTTCAGTTTTAGAGCTAGAGTGAAGCTACATATATCATATGAAACTAGAAAAACTAGAACTAGGAATCCATTGGTATCAGCCCTTTCATGCTAGCTCATCGGGACAGAGGCTAAATAACGCTCTAAAGTTAAGCTAAATTTTGGCGAGGAAAAACTGGAACGACCATTTTCAAAGGGGTCCCTTGACCTCTGACCTCAAGATATGTGAATGAAAATGGGTTCTATGGGTACCCACGAGTCTCCCCTTTACAGACATGCCCACTTTATGATGATCACATGCAGTTTGGGGCAAAAACCATGCAGTTTTTCTAATGCAGTTTAAATGTGTTATTTCCGCCTATTCTAAAAATGGTGCATTTGAATATTTCTGCATACTGGGGTCCCTAAACAGTCTTGGAATTGCATAAATGGAGTATCACTGGAAAGCTGAGACTATTGTGGATTCAATGAGCCTAATTACATTCATGTGTGATGATGTTATTCTTCATAGTAGCCATTTCATTGTAGTGAAGTCATAAAATCACGTCAACATAATACGTTTTCACTCTCCTCCCGGTACTTTTTACCTCCTCAGTTATGATTGCTTGTAATCAATCTGCGGTCTATGAGTTCAAACTTATTTGAATAAAAAAAGTGAGAGTAGAGAGCAGATTAGAATATCAACTAAATAAGATCATTGTCAGTCCTTTTGGAGGCAAATGTGTCGGCGGGGGGTGGAGGCGGAGAAACAGAGATGTGAAACATCTGCTGGAGACTGCAGGAAGCACAGCTGCACACAGCGACCTTTGTAAAACAAGCACACACTCATAAACGGAAGCTAAAGCTACTGACAATAAGTCTAATAATAACAATAATTGAAATGCAAAATAGAAAAATTCTCTCACGCGTCTGGTTTAATTTAGAAAAACAAATCAGCGGCTTTAAAGCCTTGTGACGTGCGCACAAATGGATGTCTTTCAGCCACGCCGTATGACTGTGCTCTCTGCTGGTAATAAGTACTTAACAAAGTGACCTGCTGGGGTATTGACCTGCTAATCATGGCGCTTCAGCAGGGAACAGGCAACTATTAAGCAACATCAAAAGAACAGCTGGAGGCTATGAACCCAGCCCCCACTTCTTAAATATGCACGTGTGTGAGCGCAACTGCATCCTGCAACTGTACTGGGTTCAAGTCTCAAGGTAAGGAAGGCAGCGTTTCAGTGATTTTAGGCCTTCACACATACGGCTATGAATTCTCTCCAAAGCTGCTTTTAATGATTCATTTAGAAACGTATTATGCAGTCTAAATGAATGTTTATCCCCCTGGCTGGATTTTGACTATATAGGCAGCACAATGTGGAAGTTATTGCTCCACTTCAGCACCCAAACTAATTGTCAAGACATCCCATGGCACCTCGAAGATTTTTCTCTCATCATTAATTACTGTAAATGCAATACCTTTCTAGCTTTTACTCAGTCTTGTTGCATGGAAACTGCCATAATAACAATAAAGAAATATGGACAGCACGTCACATTTGATGACCCGTAAAGAGCTGGCGTGATAAGAAAAAGTTAAAGGTTTATGGCTACACTTTCCTGATGGTGTGATTCATCCCTGCTGACATTCACAAAGCAGAATATTGCAACCTTTACCGTGGTTTAACCCGGAAACAAGGCTGCTGCTTTTGTTTCCACTAGACAATTCAGAAGACAATTTATGGAAATCGTATGAGCTCATCTGCAAGTTTCGGGAGACAAAACACATATTAAAATCAACTCTTCTTCACAAATGACTAAATTGCCAGAGCATTTACAAATCAAACTACACACATCCTCCAATTTACAAAGGCTGCTGACATCTAGGCCCTGTTCAGACCTGGTATTAACACGCGTCCTCAGTGATTCGATCACAAGTGGACAGCTCTAAATACAGGTGTGAACGCACTCATGACGCATTGAGGATACATTGAGATCCGATTGCTCAGACCACATTCAGAGGTGATTTGGGCCACATATGGACACATTCTTTTAGTAGTGTGTCCGTAAATGTGTCCTGGGCCACATCAAGGACCGCCTACTCCACTGATGTCCTGCTGGGATCCGCGGGTCTCTGCGCTCCTCATGTGAACAGCCAGGCAGACGCAAGCGCTTGGCTACCTCATGCATGGAAAATGGCTTCTGTGCTCTACTGTATCCTGTCGGTACAACTGTATTTTATTAAAATATATCGTATCTATAGGCTACATATCTACAGACTATCAGACTAGACACGCAATGTGCATTATTATCATACTGTCGGAGATATGCTTTGCACGGAGCTGAGATCCGCCCACACACTCGCTCGTTCGCTCTCATCCCCGGCTCTCTGAAGTTCTGTACCCCGCCGTTGCTTGGCAAAGGCAGCGGTGTCGGCGGCATGGAGGTCCCCGGGTACCACTGGTACAATAACCTTTTATTTTGATGTTAAAAAAATTAACCCGAATTCACGAATATGTACAATATTACTACAGATATTTCTGTAATATTACGTCACAACGTCTGCTGTATTAGCCATGTGTTTACTACATGTTTATTTGCAAAATAGAGCGGAGAAGTGAGATCCGATTACAAGTGGTCACTCAAGACGTATGTGGAGACGCATTCTAATGCCAGGTGTGAACAGACGTCTTAGAGCTGCCCACTTGTGATTGGATCACTCAGGACGCATGTTAATGCCAGGTCCGAACAGGGCCTAGAGCATCCTTCATCCCTGCAGCGGTGCAGCTGCAGACCATCACGTAGCAGCAGAGAGGTCACAGGTTCTATTAGCACAACTGAACGTGTCCTGTGTTAGAGACTGAACCTCTACCTACTCATCTAATTGTGAGCCACTCTGGAAAACATTGTCTGCTAAATGTCAAGAATGTAAATATCATGTTTACTCACAGTCAGAGCAGCAGCAAGGACAACTCAGGAGCTTCCACAAGTCATCCTCTGCCCAACAAATCTTTACCCATCCCTTCCTCATTAAATGTAATTTTTTGATCAAAGTAATGTTGCAAGAACACAAAAGGTCTTGACTTCCTAAATACTGGTTGTTTCTACAGAAATTAAGACTTCCTAACTGGGGTAGAGCAGGTCGTCCACCAATCGGAAGGTCGGTTGTTCGATCCTCGGCTGCTCCGGGTCACATGTCAATGTGTCCTTGAGCAATACACTTAACCCCAAATTGCTCCCGAAGGCTTAACCATCGGTGTGTGAATGAGTATTTAGATCAGATCCTGATGGGCAAAGTTGGCCCCATGGCAGCCTCTGCCATCAGTGAATGAATGCGTGTGTGTGAATGGGTGAATGCTGACATGTAGTGTAAAGCGCATTGAGTGGTTGGAAGACTAGAAAAGCAGAAATGAGTCCTAAAACCCAGAAATGAGTAAGCATTTTAGCACTTCCGGTTCCCTCGTCTGGAAGTCAATGGGTTTTTAGTTAAATGATTGAAATAAGGTGTGTTAACACAAGCTTAAGAGATTTTAACATTTTGTTCTACGACATAAAATACATCAATAAATACCCCACACGTGAATTTTTAAGCTTTTACGTGTCTTAAAAAGGCGGTTGCTAACAAGCGGCTAAATGAGACTAATAAACGTCATCACGCCGACTCGTCCGGCGTTACAGCCTCGTATACACTCGCGCTCAGGCGACCGTGGTGTAGTTTGTTTATATCCCAACGTTAGTTTTCTACTTCTGGCGACTGCATTTATACTTAAAAAATCTGAAAAGTTAATTTGTGGAGATTATCTTGCTAAACAAAACGTGTAAGTATCATAAATGTTTGCCACAGAGTTTATTTTCTGCAATAATCCAATACCCAATGGAACAATCCCATTGGGTTTTTGTTGAGGGAACCCAGGGCGATGCTAACTTCCTGGTTGGCCAACAAAAATACGTCATCCCGGAACACTCTATTACACTCCGACTACTTAACCCCTATGAGTTATCTTACTGGGAATTGCTGTGATAAGTGTCTAAGACCTGATGTCTAATGAGGCCTGACTGCCCGCATGGTTCCACTGAGGAGTTGGACTGTAAATCACAGATAAGGTTGTCTGGCTGGTTAATGTGTGGCAGCCACTCTAGTCTTAAGAGACACACAAACACACATACACAAACACACATGTCTCTGACTTATCTCATTTCCTGTGTGCCTTCCTCACCTGCTAGTGATAGGGAACCCGTGCAACCACACACAGACACTCTAATCTAACATCAAAGAATGCAGGTGCCATGATGGCAGACTGAAGATATTTTAGGTCAGGTTATTTAAGAGCAATTCTCAGAGTTATAAATGAGCTCTAAATGGTCATTATAAGAAAAAGGACAACAGGAAATTGCCTGAGGCCATGGGGTTGTAAGGTGCTTGTTTCTCTCCAACTGAAGGGGGGAATCAGGCATCTTGGGGCTTTACTCACAAGTGAGAGTGAGAGGGATCAGGAGATTGACCGCTTGTTAGGGGCACCGGGTGCAGATAACCTGTGATGACAACCAGGAATATCAGCCACAAAGCAAAGCTTTCAGTTTATAAGTTGATCCTCACCTACTATATAGTAGCAAGCTATGGCTTATAAACTGCTTAAGAACAGTGCTACTGCATGGTGAAGGCCTTTTACTTCTTTGTCAGCCATCCTATAGACGAGGACAAAAGAATCTTTGCAGTACAACTTGTTCTTTTACACAAACATTTAAACTCACAATTAACAAGAAGGAATCCATCAATCAAGAGGTTGCGTGTCCACTTTGCACAAAGCGCCAAGCTCTTTGCTGTAATTACCTGCTCAACTATAGATTTGGACAAATGGCACATGTCCAGGTAAACTAGGCCTCAATTTGTCCTTTTCAGAATAATTGTTTAAGTTCCAAGTCCCCTAAGAGGATCAGTACCTGTTCTTTGATCCAACTGTGAGGGTTGCTATTTGATCCAAAATCTGAGCCGCGAAAAAAGGTGTAGCTTTGACAATGTAGATGTTCTTTTTAGTTTAATGAGGAAGAAAATCACATGAACTGGTGCAGCAACACACTGACACTTTAAAAAAAAAAATTGCTTTGGATAAAAAGATGTGAGTTTCATGGTGTCATATCAGTAGACTTGTTTTTGTATCATCTTCCTGATAATTTATCTGGGTCTATTTTTGTAATATCACCAGTCCACCAAGTGGTTCACATTTCATTTAACTGATAACATGCAAAACATGACCACTAAATACACAATAGAGGACAGTAAGCCAAGTGCAAACGGTTATAAATGTTTGCCAGCAGTCAGCAAACATTAATAGCCAGTTGATTTGCATGCAGCCTGATGTTGTGTTCTCCACTATCTGGCCCTGTGCACACCCACACACTTGTTTTCAGTTGTTCCAGTTAATTAGACCTGTTCTCTGGTTGGAGCTATTCCAGGAATTACACCAGGTCATCTAAACTCCATAATTAAGTACTAATAAGGGTAATAAAGGTGTAGCTTGTCCCGCCCTAACAGGTGCAACAAACGCACTTTCAGGTACACACCTACAGTACACAGTCCCGAGAGGAGGTCTAATCAATGGGTGAGTGGACGAGCAGTGTGTTGAGACAAACTGTGTGCTCTGGAGAAATAGCTTCTTGTATGAATAGTGATACTTACATAGAGTGGAGCTTGCTGTGGATTGAGTTTCATGTCCCTGGACACTGTAAAGACAAGATTAAATTAGAGGTTATAGCTTTACGGTAAGTTAATATACTGTATACATAAACAAAGTGATGTGTTGGGGCAATGCAACAAGCTGTCAACACAACATTAACATATTACAACTTAATGAAGTTGATTTGTGTTAGATACTTATTTAGCAGCAGACATGGAGCAACATTAGCATTCATCTGAAGTCATGTTTCTGGCTTCATAACAAATTAAAGGGATGGTTTGAGTGTTTTGAAATGGGATTGTATGAGGTACTAATCTATAGTCAGTGTCCCCTAGTTTGGAGAAGCAGACAGCAGTTACCACACAGAAGCAAAGCAATGTACTGCTGTGGACAGGGCCGGCAGCAAAACGTATTTTAGCCACCTAAAAGAAATCAATATCAGTTTAAGTGTACGCTATATTTAGAATATTTTCTCCTCTTTATCTTACCGTCAGACAGCTATACAGTTAATGTTTCCGACGGGGAACTGAAGCTGTTATCTATGCTCTTGCCAAAGCAACCAGACTCCAATGAAAAAAAACGTAATTTTACCTCGCAGAACATAGGAATTGCTGGTCTACCGCTGCCTCGATCGGTTAGTTTGTTTGTGTTATTTTTGTGTTACTTTGGTTAGCTCGGATTCACCAAAGTCACACAATAGCACAAACAAACTAACCGATCGAGGCAGCGTTCTGCGAAGTAAAATTACAGTGTTTTTCCAATGGAATCTGGTGGCTTTGGCAAGAGCATAGATAGATACAACGACTTCAGTTCCTCGTCGGAAAGGGCTGTCTGACGGCAGGGTAAAGTGGTGAAAATATTCTAAATATAGCGTACACTGATATTGATTTTTTTAGGTGAGGCTTTCTTTTAGGTGGCTAAAATATGTTTTGCTGCCGGCCCCGTCCAAAGCATACATTTCTTTGCTTCCATGCTGGTACTCCTGTCTGCTTCTCCAAACTCTTAGCATGCCAACCGTCATCTAACGTAGGTAAGGACAATGGATAAGTACCTCATACAACCCCACTTCAAAACACACAAACTATCCCTTTAAGTCCAATACTCGCTCTCCTTTTAGCTCTGTGAAGTATGAAAAACTTTAAATGAGCCAGTATTGTGTTTTTCTGGAATGAAACCCTGCAAACAAATTGCTCTAGATAACACAACACTTGACATCAGGGTTTTGTTTGGATTTGTTTTTCCCCCCTCCACAAAATGCATGTATATCAGCTCTAGCAGCATCAGAACATTGTTGCTGACAAGGTGACAGTTAAGCTTGACCCTGGCAGTAGTCCCAACACTCTGTGGGAAGTTAATAGTGCATGAGAACTGAACAGACACACACTGAATCACACACGGGAACACACACACACTCATCATCCAACCAAAACTGCCAAGTCTCTATTTGTGCTTATTTATTCAAAGACAGCAATGATGACAAGCTGTTTGTGTGCTCCTGCCTCCTCCGATCACCCTTTAGTTCTTCACCAAGCAAAGAAAAAAACAGGAGGTTTAGCACCAAAACACTTTGCCTCTTCTACATGGGTTTATGCCGGGAAGATCAGTTAGCAGGATTTACCGGCTCATGTTCACGTTTGATTCCCTACTCCCAGTCTGGGACGCAGGCCTCAAAGCCGTTTTCTGGGCACAAGGTCAGAAGCAGTGGGTGTGTAATTACATCCAAAATAACGTATTACAGCTATAGACTTGAGAACGAATGGATTGGAAACCCTTTTTTGTTGAACTTTCTTGAAGTGATATTGGCCTGTTTGCATTCATCAACGGGTCAAGGGACCGGTCGGCTTTGAGAGCCGGTATTCTCCTCAGTTATTTGGAGAGACAATTTTCTTTTGTCTGCCGTTCCCTGGCACTAAAACAAGTCCTTGCTGCCTGCTGGCCTCAGTGGTCAGCAGCAGTGCATTAATCACATGAACCCCACAGCGGGGGAGGCGGCGACAAAAGGCCAGGACCTAATGAGTTCAGCAGAAAACACCAAAAAGAGTCGATGTCGAACTCGGCAGAGCGCTAAAGCGCGGCGAGGCCAATTCACTTTCTGCAACCCAATCCAAACATTTTCCTTCTTTTCTGCTAAATAAATAGGCTCGAGCTAGAATTAGGCGCATCAGGTAAGGGGATAATCAGTAGCTCTAATAATACTCTGGAGTCTAATCCTCTTGCCTTAAGTGCACTGGGCCAGGGACTAGCTTATTCACCACATGCACGACTTTGACTGATAAGACTCTCACATAATGTCACCAACAGGCTCACTGGTTCTTTTATATTTGGATATTTTGGAGGGTGCTTCAACAGGACAGATCGACATCATTGTTGGCTGACATTTCATTTTACGTGACATCTTATTGACCATGCGGTGACCTGACCCATTGCACAATAAGAAAATATTTGGTAAGAAGTAGGTGCGTTGCTACACTCACAGTTTTCACTGTTGAGAAGTTGATAACATTTATTCAACCAAAGAAGGTTTCCGTGACCTTTATCAGTACCACCCTGCTTTACATTCTCTACATATTCACACCTGGCAGCTGAACGCAACAGATCAGTCTGACACTGCAATGGCCACTTCTTAGCTGTTGTTAAGGGAGGGGTAAGCCCTTGTGATACCCTGCTTCTCCCAACCAATAAGTTTGCACCTGAATCTGAAACTACATTATGACTCTTTTGTCTTTAAGAAAAAGCTTTTTGGGGGGGAAATTATTATGTATCTATTAGAAATGATTACATTCACCAATCACACAAATTGAGGGGTTCTACCAGGGTGATGCAGGTGTGTCTGCAGATTTGCATCCATTTGATGACAGTGTGATATCAGAATACCTTTCTAGGGATACTGACATCACTTAAATTGGGGTGAGCGGCGGCAGAGTGAATATATTCCTTTGTTTCAGAAATGCTCAGAAATGTCACTTGAGCAGAAGTGCGGCCTGCGACAAGCTGCCATGCAATGCTTATGAAAAGTTGCGACGGCCGCTCCCGTGCTCAGCGAGCTGTGGCCGTTTGATTCTGCAGCGAAGTGCCGCCAAACTAAAAGTTGGGAAAAGTTTGACTTTTAGTGGCGAAGTGCGACCAGAGAGGACCCATAGCCAATCAGAAAAAAAGATCCTGTGACTCCTCCTGTGACATGTTACCCTATGTTTCAAAGAATGTCTTCCTCCCGAGACAATTCATCTGATCAAAGAATGAGCTACATTAAACAGTAGATACAGGGTTTAATTATTACCTATAACAGTATACCTTGCAACTGCTGGTGTCAAATCAAACAGCTTATATTTTACATTATATGAATTTATTTGACAGTGAGAATCACAATGAGCGTGCAGGTGGAACTTGAGATTCAAAGACAAACACTTCAGCAAGAAACACATTAGCTTACATGACCTTTAACCATTGCCTTTTGGAAAAAAAGCCACCCGCTCTAACTACCACGCGACTGTTCATCTGATTCCCTACTTTGGTCACTTCTGTTTTGGAGTTGTTTTTATCAACTATGATGCAAAGTTGGAAGTTAGACATAAAGGAAGCTGACTCAGTGTACTGTGTCACCACAGGATGTAATTGTGCAACTTCTTGCTTTGGATTCATGGAGGGGCCTGTAGCACTACCACATACTTCATATAAAACATCCACTTTAATGTGGTTGATCTGATCTGATCTGGTCTTAAGTAGCAAACATATCCTGTCACCTGAGGAGGAAGCTGTTGGCCTCCCTGTGTAATCAAGCTAACATGGGGGAAATACTAATACTTAGTGGACAATTCACAAAATACTTTGTGTAAACACAAAACTATATAACACACCCCTTTTCTGAATGAACAAGGAACATTTGTAAGTTATAGTCTTTATCTTTTTGTCTACGGCACAATTAAAAAACTGCAGGACCTACTGATGCACTGGTTGTTTATATACCGCTAATAAGGCTTTCAATGATAATTACCAAGCTAATGTGGCTAATAAGGTAGTTAAGGCTAATGTGTTCGCAAATAACTGCTTAGAGTCGAGTTTCTGGCCACCTGACGTCCAATATTCCGTTAGCTTTTACTTGTTTTGTCTCCAAAAACTCCTGAGAAAAACGTCTGCATGTTTATCTTTATATTAGCTATATATAGTCCTCTTTCATCAGCAGGCAGCCCCCAGCTTTCAGCTCTTATTTTACTGTTTTGTGCTAAACAGCTAGCCTGCTTTCGGCATCTGAGCTTGTTACGTCTGAATTATATCAGGTGTTGATGAGAGAGTTGGGATTTAACCAAACAATAAAATCAAACCAATATAAAACAATGAGCTAAAAAGAAAGGCTACAAGCTGTGTGGAGACGCAGTTTGGATGTTAATTCTCTGTGTTCATCACTACAAGAGACTCTTTCCCAAGACAAGGAGTCACTTGATTCTATGACAACCTTAAAATATCCCTTAATGCAGGTTTGATATCTGTTCACCAGACTGCCTCGAGTCTATTTTCTGTGGTTGACCCCGTGGTCGTATACAGTGTTGTGGGCGTGACAGTTCATCTGGTCAAACAGTTCCTCATGGGCAGCAGCAGTCATTCAGAAAGTACACACCGGGGAACTTCTAAAATAGCTTCATCTCTAGGTTATTGCTAACTGCAACTCCTGGAGACTGAAGACTCAATACATTGATTTCTGTGTCACAAAAAAAGCCGCAGTATTTTCTCAGAGGGACACAAGTTCCAGGCAATTTACTGCAACAAGATATTTCGGTGCTGTGGATAATACCTGGACTTATAGATCAAGTTACAGTGTGCATGTCAGGTCATGTCTGCTGGAGAAGCTGAAGAAGCCATTAGAAACCAATCTTTCTACCTGTACTTTGCTCAAGTGATAGAAATAACACAAAATCCTACAATGTTTTTCAATAGGGCTGTGTATCGGCAAGAACCTGGCAATACGATACGCATCATGATACGGGGGTTACAATTCAATATATTAAGATATGTTGCGATACTGTAAGCAAGGCGATATATGGTAAATGGACTTGCATTTATATAGCGCTTTTCTATTCCTCCGACCACTCAAAGTGCTTTACACTACATGTCAGCATTCACCCATTCACACACACATTCATACACTGATGGCAGAGGTTGTCATACAAGGTGCCAACTTTTCCCATCAGGATCTAATCTAAATACTCATTCACACAACGATGGCTAAGACTTCGGGAGCAATTTGGGGTTAAGTGTCTGGCTCAAGGACACATTGACATGTGACCGGAGCAGCCGGGGATCGAACCACCGACCTTCCGATTGGTGGATGACCTGCTCTACCCTCTCCGCCCCATATAGTGTGATGTTTTAATTCTAATTTTAGGAAAGTTGTCATAGTATAAAGAACACACCACCACATGCATAATATCTGTGTACAAAAAGTTAACTTTTTATGCTATCAGAACAGTGGGATCTGCATTTGCATTCATCACAGTTCCTGTAAAATCATAGCACTACTTTGAGAGGACACATCTCTTTGTAAATGAAAACATATTGACTGAGTTAATCCTTGCATGTAAACTATTAATTAAAATCAAGTGTTTTTGAGAATCGATACAGTATCACAAAACATAATATGGTGTTACTCGATATTTTCTTACACCCCTATTTTTCACAAAGGCGGAGTTTAATGAAACTAAACAGAGGCTGATATTTAGAGATAGATTTTTAGTTTACTTAAGAGGGGACTGGGCTTGAGTGAAACTGACATTTTTAGTGAAACCCATTATCCTCCTCAGACAATAATTGACTCAAAGTCTGCACCAAATCACACCACCAAACATATATTCTTCTTATCTGCAATCTGTTCTCTTCAAACAAGATGGGTAAATAAAAACCTGTGCACCATCCAAGTAATTCGGGAAAAGACCTTGTATCCAAACCAAACTGTGTTTCCTTCTCTGGTAACAGAAGAACCTTGAGAAATGGCATCCCATAAGCTCACCCTACGGCCACCCGACACCTGCTTATAGAGATTACACAACCCATTAACTCCACCTAAAACACCGGGTGCAGCCAGCCTTCGGCCGAGCTCCTTAAGAGTCTCCATTATGGCCGAAACTGCCTTTGAACTGCTGTTAAAACCGAATTTTCTTCCTCTGCAGCAAAAGGACCACAAAGAAGCTGCCACGTTCAAGTGCACAGCCATCACAAATGAACCGGTAAATCAAGAGACAAAAGCCCCTCAATGCTGGGATACACCCAGAGCCAGGGTTGTGAATGGACCTGTTATGGCTCCCACTGGTCCGCTGGCTATCAAAATAAGCCATAATGGCCATGTGACTGCAGCGTGAATGGGAGGATGAACAGGATTAGCTTCACAACTCATTAATCGGACTACACCCTTCCCAATCAACAGCTGAGGATTCCACAACACAACCACGTGCACCGGACAGACTGTGTCCACAGTGTATGACCTAATATTAAAAACTTTTCTTTGCAGCTCTGTCTGTAAATGTGTAACTTTTTGTCTGGGACAAAGTCTCTCTTAGGGAGAGAGAGAGATCCTTGTTCTCAGTGGGACTCACCAGCTTGTCATCACACATGATTCAATAATCCTCCCTGGATAGAGGTGCATCCAATGTTAATGTCACAGTCAAGTAAACACCACTTTGGGTCCAATATAAGCCACAGGAGCAGCTTCGCCGAGTTTAGTTATTTGGTGCCTTTATGACAGCCCACATTGTATTCTTACAAAACTTAAAGGCACCCTGTGGAGTTTTCTTGTAAACAAAACAAAAGTTTTCTTTACATTCCAAAACACATTTTGTGTATCCAAGAAATGTATTGCCTTCCTCATAAAACATTGAAAAAGCCAATTTTTGAAGTATTTTAAATCCAGCATTGTTTGTTTACATTCATGTTTACTAGCTTGCAGTCTTATTTTTCCCTGTCTTTGCTGGCACATTGCTGCATATCTTAACATGTTACAGCCACCTGTAGATCAGTGGAAAAAAGTGAAACCATTGGTAGAAATGCGTATTGCATAACGCACGCGCCGGTGCATCCTCATGCGTGAGCTAAACAAACCTGGACCTACTAAAAAAACAGTTCCATAGCACTACTATACATATTTGTATACTATACCACTATAGGTCAACAAGTCCACAGGGAACCTTTAAGATGGGGATTTTCAGTTTTAAGGGGAGACACCCCAGGTAAGAAACATTGTTCTTCTTGCACTAAGAGAGTTTGGGCTATTTTGCTTCACGTCTTCTTTCAGACTAGTTGAAAGAAAGAATCTAAAATATATATTCAGGTGTTTATTTTACTGCACTTCATCTAATTGCATCTGTAGATTTTTCCTAAATTCACAAAAGTTAGCATTAGATAATGCCTCATTTGCATATTTCTTCATATTACTTCAGTAGCACTTACATATACCAAACTTTCCAGTTCCATTCTATATTCTGAAGGTTTTTACAGAGGTTTGTTCAGATATCATTCATAGCACGATTTATTTAACATTTCATTCCTAAAAAACATGGTGAAAATAGTTTTTTTTATTGCAGTATTTTCTGATTTATGGAGTGATAAAAAGAGATATTCAAAATTCCTTCTGTAAGAACTCTAATATGTCAACAAAATGAAACAAGAATTTTTTTTAAGTTATTTTTTAAGCATTTATTGATAGGACAGTGGATAGAGTGTTGGAAAGGGAGAGAGAGAGAAATGACATGCGGAAAGGTCCACGGGCCGGATTCGAACCCGGGTCCACCGCTGCTAGGACTGAGCCTTGGCCATACATGGGCGCCCGCTCTACCGACTGAGCTAGCCAGGCGCCCGAAACAAGAATTTTTAACGTGGCTTTATTCAATTTTCACATTTCTCTTCTGGAAATTAATGCAAATTAACACAAATTTGATAAGATAATGCCTCATTTGCCTATTTAAACATAACATTTCAGAAAACTTGTAATACAAAAAAGGTTGCCATTGTTGAAGTGAAATATGGCTTTAAAAAAACACACATTGAGGCATTCATCCTTGGATCCCTTGCCTGACAAAACTAATCCAAATTTGTGGAAATATTCAAGTGTTTTTTCATTCAATGCCCTCTTTGGTATCAACCTCTAAAGGCATGTAATCATCTTAACAAGGTAAACAAAATCAGATCCTCCAGATCAAAGATAATTCACTATAGATGGGATCACATTACAACATGCGAGCAAACAATGAATTGATGGTAAGAACAGTAAACAGTGGGTAGATCAGGTGATGACATCAACATAATCTTTTCTGTGAGCCGACCACTCCCTCAGAGACTTACTGTATGAACATCTGAGTGTCCAAAAGCCACATCGCTTTAAACTACTAAAATAAACGCATGTGCTAGGCACAGGTCAGGGTTCTTCAGTAGCTAGGAGACCATTAAGTATTTCAAAACCAAAAGACTTCAGGAAATAAAAGCAGGATGGTTTCATGCATGTCCAAAGGTGCTAACCTAACTCCACCCAATACAATCATGATCTACGTGCCCATTTGCAGCATAGCATTGCCCTCATTTACCGGGTCATTATCACACCTGTGGTGCATGGCTGCCTATTCTTATCAACGAAATGGTACCAATATTGGGAAATAAAGTTTACAATGGCTACGTTCAACACTGCGTCTCATTGTACTTGCTGCACTTGCCTAGAAATTGACATATGTTAATATGCAAACCAACACAGCTATAAATTTGCTCATGCAAATCTGAGCCAGCAGCCTGGAGCTTAGAGATGTGAAAACCACCCAATTCTAAATAAAGTAGAAACAAAATGAACAAATAATGCTTTAACCAGGTCTAAAAAGTGAAGCAAATGCAGAAGTGCCTTAAACCTGCATTCTTTCTAATAGCAGCAGCCTAGGTTTAAATCTTAACATCAGCTGCTGAAAAAGAGCACAAGACTCATCAAACCTTTCCTGGATAAATAATACCCCAAAAAAGCAGAAATTGGAAGCTAGCAGCCGTTCAAATGTACAATGAGCAGAATCCAGTGCAGCTACTTGAATTAAAACAGGTCACATTGTTTGAACTAAATGTACATAACTGGCAATGTACAAATTTACATCAGTGTTTTATCACCTCAAAGCGTTTGTGTTTCTGGGTCAAAAGCCTCCCATTGGCCATTAATTAACTAGGGAGAATGTCAATGCCGATCTGTGTTATGGGGACAACAGTCACCTGAGGCTGCTTCTTCGTGAAGCTTTTTGAGTTGGGCTGTGCGTGGAGAGCTGTGCATGGAGACACCTGTAAAAAGGGACAGAAGCCCAATATAGACCTGAGGTGTCATCCAACACCAACCAGGGCTCCATGATGACAACAGAGACAGGACTTTAGTCTCAGAGAGAGGCAGGACTGAGTTGTTACCTCACCTATGCAGGCGTACCCCCTCTATTATCAACTACACTAGGACAACCTGACCTGGATATTTACAAAAACAAAAATTCCATAGATACATGCATATGACAAACATACCAAACATCACCACCAACAGGCACCTTTGTCTTGACATAAATCCCACATGGAATTGTTTTCCACTTGGCCCTTTGCTACTCCATCAAGCTGTCAGAGCTACCATGGAGCCCACACTGTCACTAACTGCACTCCCTGCATAAATATCTAGCTAATTTATGGAAAAATTAAAAAGCGACTTCTGAGAGAAGCAGACAGAAGGGTCAACAATATGTGTTTGAAGGATATATCAGGATGTCAAACTGGTTCAACAGGAAAAACAGGTTAAAAAGATAAAGATAGAAGCTAAAACCTACAGATCGTAGTGTAAAAGTCAACCACCATATCAACTGGCAATCGAGACAGAAGACAGCGTAGGGTCTAGCAGAGGCAAAGCGCAGCGCAGGTATAATATGTCATCAATAAGTACCCAAGGAACGCCATTCACTGTTTGCAGCTGTTAACTCATTGATCATGCTTTGAAAGGTCAGTTGCAACCGAGGTCAAACTAACTTTGAACCGAGGGTAGTGCTTCCGCCTCGTCGGGCGGCACCGCTCTCCCCATATAGGAAAACAATGGGGCAGCCAGCGCAGAGCAATTCTACAGCTGATGAGCCATATGTGGGCGGCTTAAAAGCCTTTGACAAACACTGCCAGGTTTAGGGGTTCAATGTCCACTTGGGCATCTTGCTTTAGATGTAAGGCCTCATCATGGTGCAGTAAGGAGCTTTGGATAAAAACCTCCACCAAATGGCTGATAGAGAGTGCCAGGGAGAGCTTTTAGTCTGATTTAAGCCTGGGGAGAGACACAGTTCATATGAACTGTCCAACAATTCATTCTTAACTTCCTTTTTTTCTTGTATTATCAACCTGTCTTTTCCGTGTCATACACTTTGTATTAGATTTGGAGGTGCTGGAGCTTGGGATGGATATCAAATCGAATTTTACATTTTTTGCTGAAGGACTGAATGAAAGTAGACGTTTTTTGGCCGAAAGGCTCGTTTGCCTTAGTGTCCAAATAAAAGTTTCATTCCAAACATGAACAACGTCTGACTCATAACGCAAGACTTCTAAAACTCCTGACGACCATATCACTCAAATTAATGAGGAATTCACTGGTACATTTCCGTCGGCAGCTACTCTCCTGAATGGACATTTGCAATCACAGCCTTCAAATGTGGCACACTGGGGGAGGATTAAAGCTCTGTGTGGCTCAGTTGGGTTTGATGTTTAACTCAAACGTTTGTTTAACCTCTCGTGCTTTCTCCCCCTCCGGTTAACCACTAGTTACTGGCCTACCACTACAACACTGACTGCCCTCCCTATAGCACCCAGAGAGAGCAAAGTGCGTCGGTGTTGAACCCTTGTGTGATTCTTTTTACGGTTTACTATCAGCCCTGCTCTTCTGGGGCACGGCTAAATTAGTCCTGGGCTACGTCACCTCCTCCACAACCACATCGCAGTAACTTGGACACACAATGTTGACTGCCATTTAGATAGTCACGGCTGTTTGATTTAATCAAACCAAGCTATTGTCTCTACGGACAGATATGAGGCCATCGTGATGATGTGACCTCACCCTGCCACACAAAAGCTGCCTCTGTGCAGAGACTGCACACAAACGCTGGCTGACAACACAGGGCCGGGGGATGAAAGGTCTCCTCAGTGTTTGGTGACAGTTATTACCCTCTCCACTGAAACCAAATACCTGTGGGCCCAGATAGCATTATCTTATTGTGAGGCTTACTGGGGACCGGCCTGTAATCAGGACCGGGCCTTGATCAGCGCTCCTCCCCAGGTTTGATGCCATCCCATCCCCCTCTGTTTCCAAGCCATGAGGTGCTCTCTAGACATTTTTAAAAAGGTATATTTGAACATTTTGGAAAATCTGCTTATTCACTTTTCTTTTTGCAGAGAGCTAGATTGATACCTCTGTCACGTCTGAATGGTAAATATGAAGCTAGCAGCCAGCTATCTTTGCACACCCTAAGCACCTCTAAAGCTCACTTTGTTATATCTTCTTTGTTTGATCAGTACAAAAACCAAAGTGTGAAAAACGACAGATTAACGGGGGGGGTTATGTGCCAAACTATTTCTTGGCCAGGACCTGTTGCCAGGCAACCAGAGACTACAGGAAGTCAGTGGTCCCCGCCAAGAAAAAGTCTTGGTATGCTACATAACCTACCATAAAACACGGAAATGTTGTCTTACACTTTGGGTTTTGTTAGTTTTGTTAGTTAGTTTTGTTAGAGCTAGCCTGGGTTAGTGACCCAGGCTAGCTCTTTCCCCCGGTTTCCAGTCTTTATGCTAAGCTAAGCTAGCTGGCTGTCAGTGGTAGTCTCATACTTAGCGTACAGGCATATGAATAGTATCCATTAAACTGTTTTGTCAAAAGTATTCTTTCACACGTATGTATATCACAAAGCAAAACAGCGGCATAATTTTTTTACGGAACAAGGTCGATTTTCTGAGCTTTCGTACCGCGAATAAAAGCATCAACCACGCCAACCATTATCAATCATGTTGTGCAGAGCCGGTTGAGTTGCAGCTATATTTATGAAACAACAACACGGAGGCTCCGTAGTCCGAACAGGGAACGGCACACTTAAAATATAAAAAGCCCTAGACATATAATATTCACAGGCGAGTATTTCTCATTTCCGTGTTGTTTATTCATCACGCCCTGAACAGTGTGTAGCATTTAGGGGGGTCTCTTGGCAGAAATGGAATATAATATTAATTAATATGTTTTTTTTAGTGTATAATCACCTGAAACTAAGAATTGTTGTGTCTTCGTTAGCTTACAATGAGCCGTTTATATCTAGATTGGGAGCGGGTCCTCTCCACGGAGTCCGCCATGTTTCAACAGTAGCCCAGAACGGACAAACCAAACTCTGTTAACTTTTCCTACTTGGGCCGGAGTCGATAACATTACTCGCTTCCGTCGCCGCGGCTCTCTCTCTCTTGCTTCACCACTCACTTCCCACGTACACACACACTCTATGCACTGGGTCTGCTCCAAATGACTCAAGAGAGGGCCATTCGCATTTTGCGTCAGCCACCGCAGCTCTCCAACACGCTTAGCACACGGGAGAGGCTTCAGTTGGTTTCAATCTCCTCACCTCACCGCTAGATACCTCCAGATCCTACACACTGAACCTTTAACCCTCGGCAAGAAAGCGAATGAACAGATTTCCCAAAATATCCAGCTTTTACTTTAAGCAAATAAGAGTGCTACTGCTACGTTTCAGGCACGGTGACTCTTTCAGAAAGAACAGGCTCTGGCTAATGTTTAGAGGGTCATTTGAAGGGTGTCATCATGGCTTTCTGATGAAATGTTTGCACTGAAAAAAATTCAATAAGGCCCAGAAACCTGCAGAAGGATAAATATGCTGTTTACCTTTGCCCGTGGGTAAATGTTCAACACATTACACAATCAACAGGGCAATTTCTGTTCCTTGAATTCAGCTGCACTTGGCAATCCAATTTCTCACAGGACCATGAAGGGTGATAGCTAGGTGAGCGATGTGGATTTCAACTTATTTACAGAAGCAGACGCTCTCTCAAAATGCTCAATATGACATTTCACCGACAACTTACTGAACTTACTCATCCAACCATGGTGTGTGAAATGACAAATTGGTGTTGAAAAGGAGACACAATGGGGGCTGAGGAGCAAAAGAAAACACAGAGAGACAGGGAGAGAAAAGGGAAAGTTTGAGAAAAGGAAAGAGGTTTAACCTGAAGGATCCTGAGCAAAGCAAACCTCAGCTTCACAGCAGGCCTGATCAGATTAACTTTACCACCACTGCAGTAATAGCTGTGTATTACATAATTTCAATTAAAAAAATAACCAACGTGCTATAAAAGCATGTACATCTCCAAAGTTTGATAGTGTTCTCATAACGGCCTTTTGGCTAGTTCTACCATCTCACCAAAGAAGGTCATGGGTTTGGTTCCCAGCTCCAACTATGGTCAATCACAAACTCCAAATTGCCCACAAATATGTGTGTGTTTGTGTGTGTTTATCCTGTGAAACACTGGTGACCTCTCGGTCTTTCCAACATGTTACACTAAAACCAGATGACACATTTCAACCCAATCCCTGTTTCTTTAGAAATTCTTCAAAAATGACCAAAGAAGTGTGAGACTAAAGACACCGCAGTGGTTTTGGGAACTGAATTGCTCACTTCCCTGTTTACGTAAGAGACATCTCAGCCCACAAGAACGTTCCATTTCTCAAACAGGAAATTAATAAAAGGACGGACTTCTAGCTGAGATTAATACTTGTGATCTACATGCTGAAGTCGTCCACCTCTAGAACTGCTGATTGTTCAAGAACATCAACTTAAGTATTAGATTAAACCGCAAAAATATTGAATAGAAGATCCTGCATATTTTATAAAGGGGCACTCTCACTGATTTTACACATAAAGATCTCTCATAAGTCCTAATCTTTATGGACATGCAATACTTATTTAATGAAGTACCCCAATAAAAGTAAGCGATAATCAAATCATAACATGGCAAACTGCAGCCCAACAGGCAACAACAGCTGTCAGTGTGTCAGTGTGCTGACTTGACTATGACTTGCCCAAAACTGCATGTGATTATCATGAAGTTGGCATGTCTGTAAAGGGGAGACTCGTGGGTACCCATAGAACCCATTTACATTCACATATCTTGATAACATAGCTGGTACCGATGGATTCGTAGAGTTTTTTTAGTTTCATATGATACCAGTATCTTCACCCTGGCTTTAAAACCAGCTACAACCTAAAAATCGCAAGTTTGGCTATGTGCTACAGAAATTTGTGCCATTAATTCGAATTTGCGTTAAAACGTTATTATTAGTTTAAAAACTGTGAACCAACTGGAACAGACTCAATATTTCAGAGAAGATGTCTCAACAAGAAAGCATCAGAAAGTTGGTGGATCATCCTTTTTTTCCAAATCATCAAAATGTCTGTTATTGAAATGATTTAAAATTTAAATGAGTCAAGTCTCCATATTTCATCCTTTCAGAAATATATTTAATAATAACCTCACAAGTGCTTTTTATATAGACTGTTATGAATTCATAGCTTGAACACACTGGTTTTTGAGGAAATGTGTGTGCAGAAATACAATATATTCTTTCCTATAAGCGTAGGCCCGATTGCAACTTAATTTAACAGCAGACACTTTGGTCACACATGTTGTTATCACCATTAAGCGGTATCACGAGGCAGACGTTGCTAGGCGCTGTTGGTGCATCGCAGTCAAACATTGCCCTGGGGAATATTATCAAAACAAAAACAAGGAAGGAAACCTTCAGAATCAATGTGTAACTTCCTACAGGATAATGCTTTTGTTTCGTTGACACCACCACCTTCGACCTAAGAGCTGCTTGTTGAATTGTTTTTCTAACAGTCACCTCAAACTTCAGAGCAGCTTGTAAAGCGGCATCAATGGAAAGCATCAATGGAAAGCTTACCCTCAATCTATTTGATGACGACGGCCGAGAGCAGACTCCTTCAGGTGCACGTTAAATTCATTTTAAGTCCATCAGAGAGAGCAGGTGTGTTTATACTAGGCAGGTATCCTGAGTAGCGGGCATGCGAGCTCTCACCACACTGATTACACGGAGCTAAATATGGCTTTGTGCTAACACAGACAGTAGGCAGATCAGAGCCTTGATGTCAGAAGGGAGAGGCGGAGCCTACAGGCCACAGGTCAGGTGTCTGTTACAACTGCAATGGTGGAACGAAAACAACCAGCCTGCCTCTGCTTTCTCAACATTATTAAAAGTGTTGGAGCATGTGCAGATACACACTACTCCTATCTCTTTATCAATCAATTAGACAAAATAATCAGCAGTAGCGAGAGCTAGGGTGATATACAGAGAACGGTTCATGGCCGACGACAATGTTTTGGTGTTGATGGAAAAATCTATGAAGCAGCTGCTCAACCTCAACCATTTAATTATAGGGAAACTCTGAGATACATTACATATGGGTAATGATTTTCATATATTCATGTTTTTTTCTGAAATAGTACCAGACATGCAAGAATATATATTGATTCCAAAAGGCCATCGGTGGGAAAATATTCACAGCATTTACTTAAGTAAGATGCCACACTATAAAAACACTCAAGTTAAAAGTCCTGCATTCAAAATTGTACTTAAGTAAAAGTCTATAAATATGGGCGGTAAAGGTGCAATGATTAGTTGGTTACTCGATTAGTCCTATATCAGAAAATTAATCTGCAACGATTTTGATAATCAATTCATTATTTCAATGAAAAAAAAGGTCATTTTTCAAGCAAAAATGTTGATAGTTCCAGGTTCTCAAACAAAAGGATTTGCTGCTTTTCTTGGTCTTGCATGATAGTAAATTTAATAGTTTGGGGGTTTTAAGTGTTGGTCAAAACAAAACAACATATTTCATGAAGTCACCTTGGACTCTAGGATAATGTGATGAGCATGTGTCACTGTTTTGAATTTATTATAGACTAAATTATCTATTAATTGAGAAAATATGCAGATTAAAAACTCGTGAAAAATTATCCCTGTGAGTGCATTAGTATGCAAGCAATAGTTTAATGTTGCAGCTGGTCGAGGTGGAGCTAAATTTAACTGCTTTTTATAAAGGGTATTTTAATCTATCACAATGCACCATATTCTATAAGATGATCATATATTTTGTACAATCTTAATTGGCAAAGTAACTATAGCGGTCATATATAAATAAAGCAAAGTGAAAATGTACACCATTTACCTCAGAAATCGGTATAAAAAGTATAAAGTGGCATCAAATGCCTCATAACTGTACTTTAGCGTTGTAAATGTACCTAGTTACTTTTACACCACTTCAACAGACTTCTTTTTTTGCCAGTAGATGCTGTCTATGAACCACAATGTCCCTGGTTTAAATTTGGCCGGGGGGCCTTTGTCCTCCTGTCATCTCTCCATTATCGCTATCTCATAAAGGCAAAAAGAATGCCCCAAAATATATTTTTTTTAAATGTACTGTGCACCGGACAGAATACATTTCTTATCAGCAGCATAGAGGAGTCTTGGTGTTTTGGGAGTTTGAAAATGTCTTCCATCAAGGAACAAACTGCAGACTTTTTTATACCTGGTATCAATACACCTTGCATCCTTATTGCGCGTGGCTGGAGGTAGGAAACTTGTGTATACATACTGAAATCTGATTGCAGTATGTACACAGGAGAAGACTTCCTCCAGATAGCTTTTGAACTCAACAATAAACACCCCAGCTGGTTTGTGCTCCTCCATCCATCCTGAGTATCCAGTTTTTGCAAGTATCTATTTGCATCTGCTTCTTCTGTTTATTTTGTGTTTGCTTCCTGGTGGATCGACACACTAAAGGTTTATTTCTGTCCATGTAGCATTTACATAATGTTGTAATGCAAGTCTGACCACTTCTGGGGGCCATTTTTCATCATCAGATCCAAGTGTGATTACACTTTATGCATATTTACAAGATCCAATCTGATCAGAATGCAGAGGAAAACAATAATGTGTCATGGTGAATGTACAGATGCACATCCCTACACAGGATGGTCTTTCAAACCACTATCCTGTCTACCTGCTGCACATTTTCATATGACAGATTTCTAAGCAACTGACACACATAATTTCAAGACAAACTTCTGGCTGGCAAAGTTGAATCATTTTTTTGTAGAAAGATGTGTTATCACCACAGGCGCAGTAACAATTAACAACAAAGTGTGCCTGATAAGTCCCAGGAGGAAAGAGACACCACTGCGGGACAGGAAACCGTGTACAAGCTGCAGAGATGGCTGCTGTTTAGGAACAGCGAGTGCGGCTGCTGTCTGGCGTGCTGGGCGGATTCCAGCGATTCCAGTCTTAACAAAAACTGAGTCAAGGCTTTATTGTGAATATCAGCGGGGGAATTCGGCAGTCGCCCTCCCAGGCATACAAAAGCCATCCCGCATCACGAACTAGTACCTGTAAGACTTCCTCTAATGCCTCCATTCTATAGTAAATACAGTGTAATTACAAGGCTGACACTGTGCATATCCTCCATCATCATTAAATTAGGGGGTTTGTGAGGATGAGAAATTGGCTGGGTTCAGTGTGGAGCCAGCAGAATCCTCCTGGTAATTTACAGTACTCTCAATGGGAGGCCAACTCCTCTTTCATTTGTCTCTTGCAGTGGAGCTAAATACTTATTTCTGACTGGGACGAGCCTAAAGTTTGCTGGAAGAGACACATAGAGAACAAACTAATCAGCTTCTGTTTAGTGGAACCGCTGTATAGTCCTCTCCTGATAGCCTGATAGACCCTGTCTGGTCTGTATTCAGTAGAATGTGTTAATATCTCATTTTGGACAGAGAATCCTTACTTTCATATTTCTTTGCATATCAAGGTTGTCGTTATAGACTTATCTATCTACTGATTAAAAACATGACACCTCCTGTGACAGCATGATGACCCTGATATTCAAGGCATTACAACTATATGGATTGCTTTAAAAGACAGCAGCATTTTCTATAACTTCATATTTAGCATTTCAAAATTAAAACCTTCACCTGTCCATTTAAATCATTATACTGTGAAAACCTCATAACCGAAAAGGTGGAGACTTTTACTCATTTAAAAGCTGAGAAACATACACTTTGAAAATGCACCTGATAATTGCCATAACAAACACCCAGAAAATATTTTTTTAGGTCTAGGAAAGAGGACATTTTTGATGGTTGTAAAGAGCGGAGTTAAAATATGGCAAAGGAAGGTTAATGATCTGGGTGGTTGGTGGATCAAATCCAAGGATGTATGGACGCTCTTCCCTCTACAACCCGCCAACGTGCTAATACGCAAGGCACAAAAAGCCAACAATCTATAGTAAGGCTGCACGATTTTGAAAAAATTGCGATTATTTTTACTGATATTGCAATTGCGATATTATAGGGAATGATCATTTTTACATCATTATTATCATTTTCATTGAAAAACATATACAAAAAAAATGTATGGTGTGATTTTTGGAGGGATCTGTACCAAACAAAGATGTTTTTCTTAAGTCGACTATGATGTGTAGGCTGCACGTCTCTGCAGCACCACAAGATTTAATTTAAAATGGTATTTTGACACATAATTCGCTGTTGCAAAAAATATTGCAATTTTAACAAATACTGCGATTTGGCCATATTGCGATTTCGAGAAACATAGGATTAATTGTGCAGCCCTAATCTCCAGTGGGGCTGCTCTGTAGCAGCCACCAGTAGATCGTAGATCACTGCAGTTGTGATGGGCAGTTCCCAGTTTGGAACTGTGTGTTACTGTAAAGCGCAAGCAAATTTCCTTTAAGACATAAAAGTTAAAAATTAGCAGTAGTGGATACTGTAAATCAGACACACCTTTGAGAGGAGTATGACCAGCTTTATTTCCTTCTTTCACAACCTCCTCTGCAGAATATCGTATGAGGATGGTGACTACTCGGCCTACATTCAAAATGCAGAGGCTCAGATTTACAGGCCAATCCCACAGTGGAAAGCGTCCACATGGAGACATAGAGAAGGCAGATGATGACTAGGCTGCCTGCTAGACTACAGAGTCAGATATAGTGAGTCAACACAGACTGTAAGAAGTCTCTGCAATGACAGCAAAGAGGAGCAGATGCTCAAATGTTTGAGGAGTCAGAACCAGTGACTACAAGGTTCAAACCACCACAATATGCTGGAGGAGTGATGTCTAGGCACTGTAGTCCATACTCTCAGACAGAAATTAAAGAAATATTCTGTGAGGAAGGAGGTGATAAAACAGTTTCTAGATCCTCAAATCTTTCCAGCTGCTTCTTCACTTTTTGCTAGTTTTATTAGGTTACAACTGAGGATCATTTAAGATAAAACATGTATAGGATCCAATATTATTATCGTGGGTGTTACTGCGGGTATTAACACAGTGTAAAGCAGTAGTTCTCAACCACGGGGCCACGTGAGCCCAATGTGACTTTCACTTCCTCCACGGTTATCTCCTCAACTGTAGGTGATGGCTGTAGAGTTCTGGTCTTATGGTGCCTTCAAATGGGGTTGTGATTACCGCGTTCACAAGAAGAGTCCATATGAACGCCCCCCTCTTGTGGTATTCACAACCTCGTGAGTGGAAAGTTTCTGAAAGACTTGTGAACAGAAATGGCAGAGGCCATGGAAGTTGATTTTTCGGTGCATAATAAGTGAATATATTGTAATTTTTGTTGTATATTGTTTTTCTTCGTATTTTATAAAAGGTCTGAGGAAAATGTTGATATTTCCAACAGACTCATCTTTTTCCTCTGTCATTATGCCTTTGCCTTTATTGCATTATGTTATGTTAGCTTGCTAAAATGTTAGCCTCTGTGGCTTCTAGACACCGACAGTAACGTTAATATTGCCGTTGCTTAGCAGCAGTGTTCTCACGACTTAACCACTTGAACGCCAAGCATATTGTGTACAAAACTTCCCATGTTATAAACACAAGATCACGAGTTTCATTTGAAGGCACCATTAATCATATCTAACAACCAAACTCTTTTCAGATGGAGCGAAATCTTATCAAATGGGGGGTCTGTGACCTTATGTGCATCAATTTAGGGGTCCTTGACACGAAAAAGGTTGAGAACCACTATAAAGCGTACAATCACATGTCAGATTAGTGTCAACTTTGAGGCCAACGATCATTATGGAAGACACTGGAATGACATAACACGGTGGACTGAACTCCCTCACGTTTTCCAACTTAAAGGAAACCAGCTTTTCAGTTTGAACCGGTTACTGAACATTTATACAGAAGCAGTATTGTACACTGGAGTGGGATATGGTCCAAAGTAATCCTGGAAGTGAAGAAGATGTGCTCCGTGATGCGACTTCTGGGTGTGTTACAACAATTGAAATCAGAGGGTGGCCATGTTTATGCGCCTGGTCCTTTGAAAGTGTTTAAGTGGGTTAGGTCAAGCCAGTATAAATGAATTAGTAGGCTACTGATTCCCTTTACATGTGTGTGCACACCCTCCCACTAGCATGGTACATATAAAGCTCGGGCAACTGAACTTCCTTGATGAAAAAGATAGCTACCTTAGAGATTTGAAGTGTGTCTGCGCTGCCACACAGTGACTTTATAATGACCTTATCTAAGTTATTACAATGTAATTATTCTAACATTGATAGTTAAAGCAATATATCAGTATTTATTTATAATTTATCTATATAGCGGGGCAGTTAAGCATAACAATTGTGCAACTTGCAAAAAGATAGGCCATAAATGTAGGTTTATATGATATGAAAAGATATAGATATCGGGGCACGACAAATTTGACCCACTGAGGGCCCTGGCAGTCTTTTTTTTAAGCTTGAACACTCCTTGGAAATCATCAAGAGTCATAAAATCAGTTACCTGTAACATTTTGCAATATTTAGCGCCTATTTGGCGGCCATTTTGAAAAACATATAGACCTATATCTGTGACAAATTTGTTGCTTCTATCGCAAAATGCACTATGTTATTATATAATATTTCAGTTTAGCTGCCCCACTATAAACGTTGCAAAATTTGCAGTGCCCACGATATCTATATCTTTTCATAACATATAATCTCTGCCAAATTTCTTGCTTTTATCGCAGAATGCACAATTGTTATTGAATATTTCAGCTTAGCTGCACCACTAATAGTGATATAAAGGGATTTTTTTTATCATTCCTGGAGCTGTGTCATTTTGTACTGATTAATCATGCAAATCAATTAGTAAGTCTAATTTCTCTTGACTCTGATATACTTGGGAATGAGCGTAAAATTATTTAAAGGTCCCATATTATAAAAAAGTGAGATTTTCATGTTTTTTTTTATTATAAAGCAGGCTTAAGTCCAATATAAATACTGTGAAAGTATCTAAACGCTCAATCCACAGGGAAATACACATAGCCCGTATTCAGAAACTCTGCATCTGAAACAAGCTGTCAGGATTTCTGTCCATTCGTTGCAGTGTATGTGAATGTAACAGCTAGCTGACAGGAAGTAAACATGGACCCAAAATGTTGCATGGCAACATAATTCTGTTGCAATTTCGTCGCAATTCCGTCGAAATGCACTAAAAACAGAGCGTTTAAGACAGAGGGTAAATACAGGCATATTCAGGCAGACAGTATAAGGAAAACAAAGGTTTTTTTTTAACATTACAGCATGTGAACATGTTCTAGTAGAAACACAAAATACAAGTATGATCCTGAAAATGGGCATGATATGGGACCTTTAAAGAATAATAGTCCTTAAAGGTCCCATATTGTAAAAAGTAAGATTTTCGTGTCTTTTAAATTATAAAGCAGGTTTAAGTGCTTTATAAATACTATGAATGTATCGAAGCGCTCAATATACAGAGAAATACACACAGCCCCGTAATCAGAAATTGTGCATTTAAAACAAGCCGTTAGGATTTCTGTCCATTTGTGATGTCACAAATATACAATATATATAGACCATTTCACAGTTTTAAATGTAAACATACTAAATGTGTCCCAATTCATTTCCTGTTGCAGTGTATGTGAATGAGTGTAAACATGGACCCAAGCTGTTTCCTAGCAACGCAATTCCGTTGCCATTCCTTTGAAATGCACTAAAACGGAGCGTTTCAGACAGAGCGTGAATACAGGTATATTCAGACAGACAGTATGAGAAAAATAATGTGTTTTTTGAACATTAAAGCATGTAAACATGTTCTAGTAGACACCCAAAATACAAGTATGAACCTGAAAATGGGAATGATATGGGACCTTTGAAGAATAATGGCTTTAATGTCTTTAGTGCTACCAAGGGGGGTTTCTAGTGATGTTCGCATACTTTCGGCTACTTTCAGCTCCTGTAGTTTGTGTATTAGGCCTTTTGTATTATAGGTATATTGTACTTTTAGTGTAATTTTACATTTCTATGGGAGTTTCGCTGTCGTAGAGTTCACAGAGAAACGTGATAAGTTCCCACTTTACGGTCTCTCTCTGAATGAGGATGTCATGGCTACCTAGCAACAAGTTAAAAACCCCAGCGTCAGTTGGCCGTTAAAACAACTCAGACAGATAGAAAGAAAGTAACGGTCAGTCTCTTCATAATATCAGTTAATGACAGTTAACGACATAGTAAATGGGTCCTCTTACCTCAAGCAGATTAAGCTAGTGTTTCTGTCTCCCACCGTGTCCACTAACAGGATGACTGAGTGGACTTTTCTAACAGTTGTTAGATAGTGTTTCCCAGGACAACTCAGTGGGAGGACTCTGATCCACGGGCTCGTGTGTTAGTGATGGGAATTCCGGCTCTTTTTAGTGAGCCACATCATTTGGCTCAGCTCACCAAGAAAGAGCCGGCTCTTTCGGCTCCCCAAACGGCTCTTCATTTTACTACTTTTGTCTTTTTATAACTCAGCCAAATTTAGCTTTAGCTGTTTTGACCTATGATTAGAATGTGTGCACATATATCACTTAAATTATTCAATATAATTATACTATTTGGAACAAGAGCCCAGAAACCTGCAGGACCGCTCCAACTCTGAGTTATTTTAAATCAAAGCTTAATACTTTCCTGTTTGCTGCTGCCTTTTATTAAACCAGATAATGATCTTATACTGCACTATAACTTTTACTCTCGTGTTATATTCTATTTTAGCTTCTATTTTTAGCTTGTTTCTATTTTCTAATCTTTAATGTTTTTATGTTTTTATAACTGTTTTAATTACATCTTAATGTTCTTTTGCACTTTTTCCACAATGTTCTTGAATGTTTATGTAAAGCACTTTGAATTGCCCTGTTGCTGAAATGTGCTTTACAAATAAAGCTGCCTTGCCTTGCCTTGCCTATACTAAACCTTATAATTTCCAGAATATCATAATTTTACATGCTGCTTCGTTTCCGACTGTCACTCATCTTGTCTGATATTCACGCATCACACTCCTCTCTCTTTCTCTCCTCCTCTCCCTCCTGGTCCACAGGGGTGTTTTTTTATCGCGAGGGGACGCGACGCTTCCCAGCATTGGACGTTTGGTGGGCTGTCCTAGACACAAGGCTGTCCCCACCTGATTGTTCAAGTTCAAGTTTAGTTTATTGATCACATACACATTGAGATGGCAGTGAGATTCTTTGTTCCTGTTTGTTACTCTCCCATCCATGTATAATAGACAATCGATCGATCTCTCAATCAATTGAATAACAATAATGAATTAAATACAATCATCCTTATAAACATATAAATATAACAGCAACAATAGCAAATTGTTCGATAAATATGAGGCAATTATAAAATAAATAACAGAGAATATACACAGAGAATATACACCCACCCGCACACCCGTAAGTGTGTGGTGCAATAAGTGCAGTGTAACCAAAGGTGAGGAGGTGGGTACGAATGGATGAATGGATAGAATGGATAGAGACAGAGACAGAGACAGAGACAGGGCTCTAGTGGGTCAGGGTCAGTCGTGAGACTCAGCTCAGCATACGGATGGCCTGGGGATAGAAGCTGTTTCTGAGGCGGTTGGTTTTAGCTCTGATGCTGATGTAGCCAGGCTTCCTCTTGGACTGCTTCCTGATGAAGAGGCCGTGGCTCGGGTGACTGGGATCAGCAATGATCTTGTTTGCCTTGGTTACACATCTCTTGGTGTATATGTCCTCCAAGTTAGGCAGCACTCCACCTGTGAGCCGTTGGGCCGACCGCACCACACTCTGAAGCCGCCGTCGATCCTGCTCGGAGCAGTTGCCATACCAGGTGGTGATGCAGCCAGTCGTGATGCTCTCAATAGTGCACCTGTAGAAGTTCCTCAGTACAGGTGAGGACATACCGAATTTCTTCAGCCTTCTTAGGTTGTAAAGGCACTGCTGGGATTTCTTCACCAGTGTCTCCACATGCCGAGACCACTTCATGTCCTCCGAGATGTGGACACCAAGAAACCTGAAGCTCCTGACTTGCTCCACGGCCGTTGATGGTTATGGGATTGTGTGTGTGCTCAGCCTTCTTCCTAAAGTCCAGGATCAGCTCTTTAGTTTTCTCCACATTAAGCTCCAGGTTATTCCTCTGGCACCATGTGGAGAGCGCCATCACCTCGTCCGTGTAATCCGTGGTGTTGTTGTCGGATATCAGACCAATGACTGTTGTGTCATCGACGAACTTGATGATGGCATTGGAGCTGTGCCTGGCTGTGCAGTCGCTGGTGTAGATGGAATATAAGAGTGGCCTGAACACACAACCCTGGGGGGCACCTGTGTTGAGGGTCATGTATGATGAGATGTTGTTGCCCACTTTTACTGCCTGAGGTCTCCCCGTCAGGAAATCCAGGACCCAGCTGCAGAGGGAGACGTTCACACCATTGGACGAACGCTTTCCCCCCGTGGGCTGCTGCTCCCAGCTTTCAAACCGGAAACAATATGGAGGCTCGTTTGGAAACTTTCTTCTCTTATTTCACGAAAATAGTTCACCGAAACGTGTTTCTGAAAACATTTTAGGCGAGAAATAAGCCATGCAGTTGCTGAATCTGTCTTTATTTTGGATCGACAACGTTTATTTTAAAAGATTCACGGAAGTTTCGAGAGGCGGATGAGTCGCGTCGGACGCCTGTGATTTGCATAAAGTAGACTAGCTCTCAACTTTATGCAAATGAGGAGCGGGCGTTGTGACGCTCCGTTTCCCGAATTGCGACGCCACGCTACCAGAATGCATTGCGCGGCAATAGACAATGAATGGGGAGCGTGGAAAGCACGGAGCCTGTGGACACGTACCATTAGTGCATGGAAAAAGAAAAAAAAAGAAAAGCGTCTCTCGGACGGGAGCCGGCTCCCATCGTTCACTTAAAAGAGTCGGCTCTTTTAACCGGTTCGTTCCGGACCCACACATCACTACCAGCTAGCCCTGTTAGCATCCAGGAGTTCAGTTTCAGACTACAGGAAGTACTTTAACAGTCGTGAGGTGAGGCCCAAACTGATATAAGTGATTAAAAACAAATATACAGACAACTTGAGGTGATGTATTATATTAGTGTGACTATTCTAGATATAAGTCTCGTGGTCGCTCCTCTGTAGTTGCAGCATGAAGCTAGCAAACTGTTACAGCTAATCATCCGGTGTGGGTTTTTCACAATAAAAGCAGTGAGTTTTATACTTGCCTGGATATTGGGTTAAAGGTCCCATATTGTAAAAAAGTGAGATTGTCATGTCTTTTAAGATAAGATAAGAGAAGATAAGATGAACCTTTGTTAATCCCCGGAGGGAAATTCAGGTGTTAAAGCAGCAACATCAGCAAACATCAGCAAACAGAGTGAAACACAGGAGACGTAAAGGTATACAAAAATTATAAAAACAATAATAGAGATATAAAAGATACATCAATAAATACATGTATAATTTGACACAAAAATGGTCCGCCAGAGTCCGACATCAAAACTGCGCCCATAGCAACGGTCTGTTATACATAGCAACAGTCTGCTATAAAGAAATCACAGACCGCAGAACGCCGTGATTAACCAATCAGAATCAAGTATTCAACACAGCCGCGTAATAAGTGCAGGTTTCACCATCTTTGCTACGCTATGCCCAACGGAGAAAATTGCGAGTTATCGCAAAGTCACAAGCTCTGCAGATTTAGGCAAAATATGATGGAAACTACCACAAAGAAAAGGAAGAACAGCTACAACAAAGACTGTGAAACTACTTATACGTATTTATAAGCCGGTGGAAGGCGATTCTCAGAGTTTTTGGTGAAATGTGCCAGTTATTTTTCAATTCCACACAGAGGGGGAATACAACGTGAAGCGACACAGTTTCATGTGAGTCTCACAAGAAACATGTGGCTCAAAAATGACGGTCTATGGATGCATTTGGACAAAGCATAGACGTTACAAGATAAGGGGCAAAAAAGAAATATTTATTATTCAAGTTAGATAGACATTATATCAAAATTGTAGCCTATCTCTCAGCCTTGGTCCCACTTTGTCCCACACAATCATACTCTTTGTCCCACATTTGGTGTGTTGGGATCCCCCTACTCATGAAGCGGACTGACGCTGGATATTGGTGTTAATACATTATTATTAGCAATATGTTTTCAAACCTTCTTTGTTCTGACTTCTGGAGTTTTTGAATGTGTGCTGAGAACTGTCTCCATATTACACAGGCAGGCCCAGAGTAGCCTAGCCAGCGAACTAGACCTCCCAACAGCTGTAGTTAACGGCTGCCATTAAAACCATTTGCTTTTATTTTGAAGGCAAGGCTCAAAGCCACCAAAGCTCAAGCTGCCAACTGCTGCACAAGTGACAGATATCTTACCATGTTTTCAGTAATACATAAATAAGGAAGTACAGCAGTATGAATATGAATTAACTTGTAGTTTTATTGAACTATAATCACCTTGATGTGCTGTTCAGTCTCACCATAGAACAGTTTCCATCAGCTCTGTGCTTTCTCCACCATTGTAACTGCCATCTGCTACTCTAAAAGAGCAACTATAGCCTATATCATATCTTCTAGAGAGGCTATAGTAGTACTATATAGCCTACGGATTAAAATGCATTAACTTGTAAGGTCACTACATTCTGCACAGATACTGTGTCTGACTATCATATGAAAGGCCATAGCGGTTGCATGCCATACAGTATGATAAGGTCACTGATCCCAACAGACACATTATATGAATCTGCAGGAAAAGGCTGTCCTTTCTTTCTTTCTTTCTTTCTTTCTTCCTGTCTCTCTTTCTTTCTTTCTTCCTTCTTTCTTTCTTTCTTTCTCTGGTTAGTAATGCATCAAGTAGCGGTCCATGTTTTTGGGCCAAGTGGTCAAACTACATAACCGACTGTCATTAAAGTGTGAATCACAGAATGTGCAAACATGAGTGTGTGTGTTTGTAAAGCTCTGCTGTCTCATCGTGACTGCATACAGTACATCCCAAGAAAAACCCTCTTGTGGTTTGAACTGCCCTCTGCTGGTTCAGAAGGCCTTCTGCAATGATCTCTGAAAGAAAGCAGGGACACACATTGTTATATACTTAGATCCATCCAGGGATGTGGTTAGAAGTAAAAGCACCCAAACTCTCCTGAGGCTTTTGCAGCATAGATTTTAACCGGTGGTGCATGCCATTAGGCAAATAGTTTTGTCAAATAGTACTGAACTGTTGCAAGGTGTAAAGGAAAAAAAGTAAAATGCTTTTGCTCTAAAATGCTCTACTGAATGCTTGTCTTGTAAAACACTTTTATTTATCATACAAACCCATAAAACATTGGAAATGCAGCCTCAAGCAGAGACATGCAGTATATGTGCACTTGACTAAAATGGTTTCCTCATATTCAGAAATGATTCCCTGCCTCTGTTTTGAGCACTGTTTTGCATTCAAATGCCTCCATTCTTCACTAGATCTTGTGTGTTTGTTGTACACACACCTGTACATAAAGGATGCAGTGCTTAACCTTACTTTTCATCAGGTTTCTGTGTGTGATTCTATACATGAGTGCAGAGCACTGAAAAGGAGCATTCATTCGCCAAATAAAGGTATGTTGTTTGTATGTAACTTCAGAAATCAATAGAATTCATTAGAGCTGGTAAATAACATCACATATTGAAAATGGATAAGGCAAAGATGTGTTTAAAATCCTTCCTTTCTATAGCACAGACTCATCTGACTGGCATCTTTTGAGTGACGTGTATTGAACAGAGATTTCTATTATGTGGCTATGAAAAAAAAAAGATTTTCAGCTGAGCCTTACAAGCATGTGAGCCCACACTTCCGGATGAAATCACTGTTTATAGTGTCAGAACGGCCCCTGGGGCAGGAAAAGAAGGTTTTTTTTTATGAAACAGAGGGAGTCTTGATAACTGCACATCTCAAAAATCAACCACTATATTTTGATCATTTTATGAGCCAACTAGGAGTCCACATTGCTGACTGTATTTTTTATCTGAGTGTTAGTTCCTAACTCAGGATCTAGGTTTGAGTCTGTCTCACTCTACTCTCAGCACTGCTTATCTGCTGTTATGGGTCATAACTGTGACAAAAACGTTACTGATGAATCACACCATCGTCTGCTGGCTTTTCAAAATGAATGCTTGTTGCCAGAAAGAGAAAAACACAATAAATACCTTGTATTCTGCCGTGGTGTGTCCTCAGCTGCAGCAGACAGAACACAGAGGCTTACATTAAGCCTGATGGATAGAGAAGTATAAAATAAATAGAAGATTTTTATACTAAAATGAAATTTACTTTACATTTGAGGAACAGTGGTTATTAAAGCAGCAGTGGAGCAAATATGATTAAAAAAAGTTATTTTCTTTTATCTGAAAAAACTCATGTGCCTCTGTGTCCTCGGGTGCTCCTAATGGCATCTGCGAGATTTCACCGGAGGAAAAACAACCAATCAGAGCCGATCTGGAGCCTGTCGTCTTTGAGCAGCTGTCAATCACTCATGAACTCCAATCAAACGTTCAAACTAGGCAGCGCTGATCAAATATGAATCAATATTCTGTTACTGTAATGCCTATTTCTCGCATAAAATGTTTTCAGAAACATCTTGTAGTGTTCTGTTTAGCTGTAAAATGAGAAAGTTTGTGACCCGGCCGCCATGTCGAGATAAGTTGAGGAAATACCAAGCACCGCCCACCAGCCGGTGCAAACGTTCTCATTTTACAGCTAAACAGTACACCACAAGATGTTTCTGAAAACATTTGAGGAGAGAAGTAGGCATTACAGTAACAGAATATTGATTCATATTTGATCAGCGTTGCTGAGTGATTGACAGCTGCCTCTGTTGAATGAACGGCCAATTGGAACGCTCTCTCTCTGAAATGACCTGTGATTGGCCAAAGTCTCCTGTCAAATTTTTTAAAGCCTGAAAACAGAGCCATGAGGAGGTGCAGAAGTCAAGTTTTCTTCCAGAACACTTGAATTACAATATGTTGAAAGGTTGTTATGGATCTTTTGCCCAATGATTCCAAAAATATTCTGCCTACTGCAGCTTTAAGGCTGATTATTTTGAAAGAATACAAGCTGTTGTGCCATTGGGTGACTAAATTGTTGGAATCTATAGAAACTGTAACAATAATAAATGCCAAACCTGAGTTGATCTTTTGTTTATTTCAACAGTGATATCGTGGTTTTGACTGGAATTTGTCTTCACATCCTGTAGCAGCTCCAGCTACAAAGACGTACTGTGCAGCGAACTGTATTGCTGTCTAAAGCTCAACTTTCTGCACTTACTTTCTGTATCTGGCACCTCATCAAACGCGTGCACACAGCGTTAGAAACACACAAGGCGTACGCTTTCCATCACTGTATGTGAGATTGAACCACAGAAAGGTAGTTTCGGCGGCCCAGCAGGCAGCCAGGCCTTACCCCCCCCCCCTCCGTCACAAGCATCTGAGCTCGGAGCTTTGTGTCGCTCCTCCACCTGTAACCAGCCGAGGGTTAGATAAATGGCAGGCGGTATTGAAAAGAGTCCCCATTCACCGCCATGCTGAGCTGCACTTAGACACATTATTGCAGTCTGGAGGAGGAGTGCGTGGACGTGGGGGGAATGTTGAAGCAGGGCGGTCTGCAGACTGCCAGAACACAAGCGAGACGGGGAAACAAGCATGACACAAAGAAGTACATAGCTGCCTTTGTGCCGCGGTAAAAGGAGGTTTTGTAAGTTGGAGGACTTGGATGGAAGTGGATGGAAGAGATAGCGCTGAACCCCCCCCCCCATCCCCCAGCCAGAGTAAACACTTGGATAGAAAGACAAAAACACACTAGTTGCAAGAGGAGGGAGGAAGGAGACGAGAGAAGGAGACGGAGAGAAGGAGACAGAGAGGCATATCATTTGGCTGAAGTGTCTTCAGTGCTGCACACACTGTCCCACAATTCAGTGAGACGCTTCATACTCGGCAGCACTGTCCACATTTCCTCTCACTCAGGATTTTGTTGTTTTTCTTCAGTTTTGGCACACTGGGAAACGTTTGCAGCCCAAAATGGCAGCAAATGCTTGGAACAGTTTGAACATCAATACCCAAACATTTGTCAATAAACTGCAAGCTAAGTTTCCCATATAGGCTACAACATTCAGACCAGTCTGAAATCACTTAAAACGCTGCTGTTTAAGTTTGGATTGCACGTTTAAACTTTGAATGTCAGTTCAGATGATTTCAAATCGATGTACGTACCAAACACCTGAATAATAGCTGGCGAAATAAACTCACTTCAACGCCCATGTAGTAGCTGTTCTGGAGCTTTCAATCTTATCACATGATCTTCATCAACAGATGGAGTTTACCCAGTTCAGTCATGAAAATGATCTTTTCTGAGCACCTTCAGGACTTGTCACCAATGTTGGCTTTAAAGCTGAGGTTCAACATTTAATTTTGACCTTAGTTGACAAAACAATTTCACCTCGAGGTCCATTTAGCAGCTGTTCTGGTGCTTTTGATCATATCACATGATCTTCATCAAGTCTCTAGAGATGGGATTGTTTTGTCAACAGATGGCCAAGAATTAAGTTTGACTCTCCCAGAGTAATATCAGTGATTATGAGATGCTCTTGTGTGCATGTACATCACTGAGCACTCCCTATTTACGACTATAAAATCATCCATAAACAGCAGCAGATGTCACTTTCTTTTCAAATGTAAAGTTAATGTATTACTGTGAAATAAACTGATTATTTTTACTATTATTATCATCTTGGACTATCAGAAAAAAACTGAGTTTTTGTTTTATTTTGGTCATTGCAGCTTGATTTAAAGCAGTAACAGTTCATTTTGTGGCCACTTGGGGGCAGCACAACAAGATGAAAACACAAAATATTAGCATGGCATGGCAAACATGTTAAGCAAACATTTGCATTCATTTGGAGTAGCGTTTCTGGCCACATTGCGAATGTAAATCCAATACTCTGACTGTTTGCTCACTACTAAACGCTGAGGGAAATATCTGACCCTTTAACTTTGAAATGCCTCACTGTGTTCACCATAGTGTTGTAGTACTCAAGACCGGTCTCAGAGCCACTTCTTGAAGGTCTCGTTCTCGTCTCGGAATTGACCGCATTTCTCAACCTCATCTCAGACAAATATGACTCTGGACTTTACCCCAAGACCGGTCAAGACCACGACTGCGGGGATAACACTAAACTACCTGTGCATTGTCCTGATTTATGTGTTAACATCATTACTGTGATTGTTCATAGAAAGCAAAGGACAATTTCCACACATAAAATTCACCTCTGCAATATTGCTGTTTGATTATTTTATCAAGACATTTCTCACGGCACACATACACACATATACAGTATGGCAATAAAAGATTAGAATGAAGAGGAAACCTCATTTGTTTTCTCTGGGTGTTTTTATGGGAATGTGGATCGTTCAGATCAGTTTGAGGAGCGTCTAGGGTTTGCATGTTCCACATTTGATCCTAAGTGTGTCATGCAGTGTGGAACTCGCACTGGTCCAGTCTTGGTCTTGACTCGGTCTCAACCGCTCAAAGTCTTAGTCTTGTCTCAGTCTCGATACATTGTGGACTTGGTCTCAGTTTAGGTGGTCTTGACTACAACACTGGTTCCCCAGCTAATCGTTAACTTTGCCAGTCTTTGATTTTGTGCAGGTATAGCATACAGTGGGTCATCAGGGTTTTTTTCCTGAAAACAGCTGCATGCTGTGGCTGGAAACAAGGTTGATGAGAGCTCAGAGACCGAGCCGTAAAACCAAAGCAGTTAGCTAAAAAGATGAGAAAACACTCTGTTGAGCTGAAGGAAATAGCCGATTTGGGTGATAATTCTGTGTGGGTTTATCACTATGAGAGACCCCATGACATTAATCATAGTCATTTGACCCATTGTTTATATAAAAATATTGATTAATGCAGCTTCAAGTGAAGGAGTTCAAGTACCTCTGGGTCTTGTTCGCGAGTGAGGGGACTATGGAACGTGAGATTGGATCCCCCAGTCAGAGCTGGTTAATGTGGCCCGGGAAAGGAAAGTTTAGGGTCCCCTGCTGGAGCTGTTGCCCCCGCAACCCGACCCCGGATAAGCGGTTGAAGATGGATGGATGGATGGCAGCTTTAAGTTAACTGAAACCATCTATTTAAGAAATGTACCAAGGGGAAAGCTAAAATTCTCTGTGTGTAAATAATTGACTTATAGCTAAAAGAAAAAAAAGAGATCACAACAACATGCCCTGACTGTTTTGCTTTAAAGTTTCTCATCATTGTTTTTTTTGGGGGTGGGGGGGGGGGGGTTGACACAGTATAAAAAGTTCTGACAGCATAAAGACCAAAAAGATATGTGAGAGCCTCCTCTGGGTTGAAGCTGTCTGTTTTCTTGGCAACACAGTTCACTCAACTGCCACCCACCATTTGTTTTAGCGGGGCTTTTTACATGCTTACCCTAGAGGTAAAACAATTCTCAGGGCATTTCACACAAACTCTCTGTAACTGTCAGCTTTAAATTGACGCCGGATGTGTCATTTTCCAACAGCTCCTCGTTTTTTTTTTTCTCCCCATCTCAGCTTGTAAGAATGTCTCAGAGCATCAAAACATACCTGAGAATGATCTTGATAGTGTGTGGTGTAATTGCACAGATAACAGTATACCAGTCATGCTGCTGTCATTCAGCTGGCTGGATTGGGTGTAATATCCAACATTGCCATCTCACAACCGACGTGGATGCTCCTGTTAAAGGATAAAGCTGCAGGTTTAGTTTTCTAAATTGTTAACAAATCCCATGAAACCACCAAATCTGTGCCATAGACCTCCATTGTTGTCCAAGAAGAACACATCAATGAGCCATATACTGTTGCACTGGTGTGAAATGTTCCTTCATCACAATCAACATGAAGACTTTATTTTGAGGCGATCCCACATGTTGGTGCCAGAAATACTCACTATACACTGTAAAAAAAAACTTTACAAAAAGAAATTTTACATTTTTTGTCTGTATTTCAAAATGACAGGAAAAAAATGTAAAAATTACATGTTTCATTTGTGATTTGTAAATGGTCTTAGATTTACAGTATTTTTTGTAATCACAACCGTAATTATCTGTATTTAAGCTTTTCTTGATCATTTTTAAAGATAATTATTCTGTTTTTAGAGGTTTATGACTCTATTTTAACAATTCATTTATGTTAGAAGAAAAGGATTTCATGGAATTCTAAAAATATTTCTTGTAAAAATACTGATTTTTTTTGCAAAATTTCTGAGTTAATGTAAATTTGAGCTTTTGCAACGTAAAATTACATGTTTCATTTGTGATTTATATGTAAATGATCTTAGATTTATGGTGTATGACTATTCTAACAATAAATATATGTTAAAAGTAAAATATTTCTTGTAATATTACAGTAATAAAGGCTAATTATATAAAGATAATTACTGTTTTTTTTTTTACAGTTTATGTATGTTAATTAACTGACCCTATTTTTCCGTTTTTTAACAGAAATTTTCTGGCACCCCTGCTGCCGGAAAATTTCCGTTATTTTAAACTTTTTTTTTTTTACAGTGTAGCACCAAATGTGTGTTAATCCGCTGATGAAAATAGTGAATAATGAAATACACAATTTACTCCTTTTTGAGTAACATTTGTTAAAAACTACAATGCCCAGCTGTTTTAGGAAATCGCTGATCCTTTTTAAAAAATGAAACTACACACTTGTGATTTTGTATCTGTATGTATATAATGAGTCTAATAAAGTTCAAGTTTTTTTAAGTTAAGTAGCGAGAGACATTGTAGATTTTAGTCTTTTTATAGGATTTGTTGACGATAAGAAAAATACAGAAAAACATTATCCTCATCCTTAAAGGTACAGTGTGTAGAATTTGGTGACATCTAGCGGTGAAGTTGCAGACTGCAAACAAACTGAAAACCCGTGTGCCGAGCGTGTAGGAGAACTACGGTAGCCGACGTGAAAATGTGAAATGCGAATGATGCTACCTAGAGCCAGTGTTTGGTTTTGTCCGTTTTGGGCTACTGTAGAAACATGGCGGCTCTGTATGTAGATATAAACGGCTCATTCTAAGGTAACAAAAACACAATTCTTATTTTCAGGTGATTAGACACTAAAGAAAACATACTTAATTAATATTATATTCTAATTCTGCCAATAGATCCTCCTAAATGCTACACACTGTTCCTTTAAGACTAACCTGCTTACAGTATGACCTTTTATTAAATGCAAGATTATAAACCATAAACTCGCTGAGTATTGGAATATCACTGTGATCAAAACATTGTTGTTGGTACTATAATGTGTGAATCAAGGTGCCGCTTTAAGCTTTTATTACCAAGCTATTTGCTGAAAACTGTGTTGTTATATTAACTAAAAACAAAGAGTCATTATAATGTTGACAGTTATAACATTTCTAGGAAGAGACAGAGAGAAAGCAAGAGACCTTTCGCTGTCAGTGGTCACAATTCACATCTCTGTGAGATAAATCAATCATGTTTTTGTAATTGAATCAAAAGCATTTATGAATCCTTTCAGTCCCTGTCATGTCCACAAGATGTCAGTGTCTGTGGTGCTGCAGGTCAGTAAGTCCAGCTGATCCCATCAGCGGGGATTTACTGTTTGTGGAGTCTAAACCCACTACGATACAAATCACTGTCACACAAACACTATGTGTGTGAGAGAGATACAGAGAGAGTGTGTGTGTGGGTGTTGTTCGTACAGTTGTCGGTTTCCATCATGTGTTTAGGTCAAAGTTAACATGTCCTGATGCACGTACGTGTCCACGCATGCAGTCCTGGACGCACGCCAGAGACCAGGCAAGGTGACTTAAGCCGAGCTGGCGTGTCCAACCAAATGAGAGGGATTTGGGGAGGTCGGAGCCACGCTGCCTCCCACCCACCTCCACATCCCACCTGCATTCCCTAAAGCCAGCAGATTAACTCCCTCAGATCTCTCCTCTTTAATTAGGACACAGACAGGAGGAGTGAAGGCACAGTGACTCCAGAAAGAAGCTCAGTCGGGGAAGTAAACAGAGAAGGCCTGACGTATTGCTGCTGACACATAATCTCAGATTTCATCTCTGAAAATACATTAGTTTAGTGGTATTAAATATACTATATATAAACTCATATTTACCCAGTGAGGGAGAGGAGAAGACATAGTCATGATGTTAGATACTTACTCTCTTTACAACATGCACATAGAACAGATAGAAGAGAAAAGAGAGAGGGGAAATTAGCCACAACAAAACAAAACTTCCAGGACGATTCCAGGACTTGCCCGATAGCCCTGTGATCCACCATAATGCTCCACAACATCCAGCCTAAAATAAATGTGACACTGACTCAATTAAGGCCCAGTCAGCGGAGGAAAAATAGCACAAAACCATGTAGCAGTAATTGTACCAGCAGGGTTTTGTTTACTGTGTCTCCTCTCCTCTGCCTTGTTATCTTAAAGTTATTTCGTGCCCACATACAGAAGATGAGGCACTTAAAAAAAAGAAGTGAAACATGAGTAGGTGACACAGAAACCCCGAGGGGCCTTTAAACAATATTTCAGAGACATCTGACAGAAAGCAAACAACACCAACATTTATCAAGTGTTCATGTTAAGACAAGAAAAGAAGAGAAAGTAAAATCATTTCACAAGTCAATACAACCCATATTTAAAGGCCCAGACGCACCAAGCCAACATCAAAGAACTGGAGGCGATGAAGGCAGACTGTTGCATCGCCTCACGTCGCCTGTGTCTTGGACGACAAGTTGCATTTAAACACACAGCCGACTGTGACTGTGACAAGACTACAGTCGATGGCCAGTTAGCGTGTACGTTCGATAGTTTGTATTCATCATTCAAAAAGGGAAAACTGGAAGACCGAGGACGGCGGATATACAAGCCGTTGTTATGATATGTACAAGAAACAAAGCGATGTTTGGCCAACCATTTTCACACCACTCTCACTTAGCTTCATTCCAGATGGTCGTGTCACTGTGAAAATATCCGTGTATTGGAATGATCAGATGAGATGAAGATGAAAAATGTGTGTCCTCTTGACGTTGGCTCGCTCTCCTCATGTCCGTTTCTCTTCTCATGCACTGATTCATTTAAGCTGAACAGCGAATCAGAGTGATTTCGCTCACCATCGAGCTCCACCGCCGATTCAACATGCTGAATCGGTCGAAGAGACTCAGACACGTGCAGACTAGAGCCGACAGTGCGGGACACACCGCAAAAATTAGTTCGACAGACGCTCACCGACGGCCCCAAACTGTCCGACGGCCGACCGTCGACTTCGTGTATCAGGGCCTTAAAGGTGCTGATTGATAACATTGATAACATTCAGCCACTAGATGTCTCATTTTCCCTCCACTGCTCCATTGCATTCACTTCACAACAAGTTTTTGCCATTTATCTGTTTTTTGTCCACACTACCTGACAACACAGAGATACCACGTGATAGCAACGTTGTTTTACTGCGCTGTGTAAAATAAGCTTGACTGCTCATCAACAAGCAGCTAATAGCAAGCGTGTCAAGGGTCAGAGGAAAACAAACATGTATATGACCTTGGACTCATCGTGGAATTCACTGGAGGAAAAGTGAAGCAGCACACACTGGTTTCAAGTTAGACCAGTAAGAAAAGGGACATGGGGAATGGGTTTTATCACTTTTTTCCCAGAACCCTCCCCCTGGAATCATTTCCCGGATGTTTGCATGAGAAGCCTCTGCGCTCCAGCTTGCTCACCATTGCAGGGATTGTGTGGGCTGGGCCCCTCCTCCTGAGGCAGGCCTACCTACAGTAGCAGCCACCATCAACTGTAATCCCAGTGTGTTCACCAGAGGACGAAGCTCTGCAGATGAAGGGCAGCGACATCAGGGAGAATAGCACGTTATCAGCCAAACGCTAACTTCCCCTTCTCAGGATAACTCACATCTATGTGATCCCATCATTCACACTTTATCATTAACATTAACAGGATTCAGGACCTGGCTGTTGGGCTTAGATACTGGATTATTCAGCTGGAGAGGTCCAAACATGTCACGATGGTGTTATGATGACCTGCAGCATGTGATTGGTGGACAGGGCGTCCGGGTGGATGGGTAAAGGCAGTCGAGGGCGGGGCTTGGAGGAGGGGTTAAATGCAGACTGGTGAAGACTGAGAGTATGGAGGCTAAATTTAGCCAATGGCTCTGCTGGGGTGGAGCTAATCCTCTTTGCACTCGAATTATCTGGCCTTCGGATTAGAGGGCTTTGCCTCTATGCAAGACATCTACTCTCTATAATGATGTCCCATAGCAGGCCATACCATGTCCCCTGGCGGGGGTGGATGAGGTGCCAGACTGGCCCCTATAATGAGTGAAGAACTTGTTTACTGGTCCATAATCTTTCACTATTTGATATAAAGTGTACTGGTGTGAGCGCCATTTTATAGCGGTATCCATATGGTGACAATTATGCAACATAATGTGATGTAGTCAGCATGCAAATGTAACAGATTACCCATAACATACTGTAAGTAGCACTGGACAACTGCCACAGTCTTCTGCATATTGTATTGGAAATTATTGATAGTGAAGCTTTAACGTGCATTAATGGAGAGTTACAGAGGGGAACAGCTGTAAACGTGTATGAAATATGAAAGTAGGAGATCTAATGATAAGCATTGCTGCATACAGACTCCCATCATAACAATTTATATTCATGCCTTACTGTCTGTAAAGTGATGGTTTCCAACCTGGGGGGTCGAGAATCAAATCTGAGACTGATTTGTATAATACAGTTATAAGTAGTTACACATGGACATCGGCTCATTTTAAAAGATCACAAGCCAAAAAAAGTTGGAAAACACTAAAGGAGTTTCAATTACCGCTAACCTTTCCATGTAACAAATGTATAGCGGTATATTCAGGTTTTTGCATGGTGCATCAGATAATGATGATGATGTCCACCATCAGTGTTAGATGAATGAAAATGTACTTTAAACATAAGTAAAAGCATCAGCAGAAATGCACCATATATCATTGGATTTAGGGGTGTTACGATATACCGGTATTGATGATAACTGTGATATTTTAAGAAAGAAAATATTGATATCATCATCATATTATATTGAATATTTTATGTTTGTTTTGACTGTTCATCTGACAAAACAAGCTATTTGAAGATGGCACCTTGGGTTTAATGAAATTGTGAAAGGTATTTTTCACAATTTTCTGACATTTTATAGACTATTTATCAATTCATTAATACTCAAAACACTCAATTAATCTGCAAGTGCATGAGAAATTAAATTATGTATTTACTTATTTATTATGTAAGTTAGTAAATGTATAATGTAAAGTCCACCACACAGCAGACGTTCTGGAGATAAGGTGTCTTGATGCACATTTGGATGAATCAGGCCTTTTTACTTTCACATAAGTGTAAACACTCCCAGTAAAAACATGAAGATGTTTTGGCCGAGGTAGACCGCAGACAGGACGTAGTGAAGGCCTTTTGAGGCCCAAGGAACACATCCATATATTAAAAGCTTTTTATGCTACATAATATACTATCATTTGGGGAGGAAGAGCCTGGCATCAGTCCACCATACCGTCCGACTGTAACTGCTGCTCTCTCTGTGGCAGTCCTCTCCACTCCGTATATATTCTCTGTACGTAAACCACGGGAATGATATGTGGTGCAGGAGAGCTATGATTATCCATCTCCAGCAGTATAGGTGCCACTCAGACACATCCATTATCACATCTGCACTCATCCACACCCAACAAAATGAACCAGTGGGCCGTCCCCCCTGCTTCCAGGGAAGAGGGATTTTTCAGCCATTTTTTGCTGATATGCTTATCCGGAGCGACTCGGGATGGATGAGCGGCTACAGAGAGTCGATGTCTCACTCAAGGACACTTTGACATCACATACAGCTATTGCGGGGATGTGCCCTGCTACTTATGAGACAGAGGGGCTCAACCCTGGCTGGTGTAACTATAGACAACCATTATCCACATATAAAACAGTCCACTACTGTGATGACACTACACCTGCTGTAGTGTTTGAATGGGAATCTAAAAGGTGCACACTCTTGGAGGTCTCTTGACAATGATTGCAGTCCATGAAGGACCAGATTCAAGTCTCAAAAAAAGAAGCTGCGCTTCTGGCAGCTCACAATGACCTCTGACCTCTCTGTCTGTAGAGATCAAGACTATCACTAAAACTCCTGTAGAGTGTCTCCACAGTTTGCAGTCTCCATCAGTAGAGCCTGTTGCTCTTTACACTTGTAGGACCGTACCACCGGGTATCAGAGGTAGGGGGGGTTATTTCCGGGGAGTTTCCTGCAGGGATGAGCCCCGGCGAGGGAGGGGTGGCGGTGGGTGGTGGGGGATCGTGAGGTTGGATCCTAATCCCTCAGCCTTGGCTGCAGCACGGCCTTAGGATAAACTGACATGTAGGCTTTGGACATTTGAAAATGCTACTGGGACGCTAGCAATTTTTTTTGTATTTATGTTTTGTTTTGTTCAGAAGTCATTTTTATATTGAGGGAATGCCAACTCTGGTAAGACAACAACTTATTTTTTTCCTCAAATGTTTGCTGTGTTGTGCTATTTAATGTGTTGTTTTGACAATTTAGTGAGGAAGTGAGAAATAATTTAGGCTAAAAAGATGCCATAATTTATTTTTTCAAGTTTCAACTGTTGCAACAAAATGTAGTGACAGTAACAAAATCTGTACATCTAAATAGAGAAGTCCATGAATAAATTGTCATTTTGTCAACCTCAGGTCACCCTGCTTCTAAAAATCCTTAGATGTCTTGCTACACATTGTACAATCTGTCAAATTCTTCGGCTTTTGATTAAAACTGATGTGTAGAGAAGTGTAGGAAAGAGGATAACTATCATATTAGTTTGAATGTCTTCCATTGCATGTAGGAATCTATTATAAGGATCTATTCAACATAGCGTTTTTTGGTATGTAAATATCAGGTTACATACAGTATTTGATAAGATCCAGAACAGCAACTCCTGCTCCGTAACTGACCGAGTGATTGTATTTGACTTAGAAACGTGTTGCTAATAAATGTATTTGACAGCTAGGTTAGGTAAGGTTAGCGGACAGGTAGTCCCCAGAAGTCTCAGATCTCTCGAGGTCACAGAGGAGCTGAGATTAAAATGAACTCACTGCTTTGACAGTTGAGTTATTCAACCAACAGATATAATGTGTAGATAGATGAAAGATGCTTTTTTACAAAAGAAGGATTTTGTTGTAATATCTCTGGCCTCAGTGGCAATCAAACCCCTTGCCCTGGTGGAAATCAGGTTATATGCTGATGACAACATATGCAATTTTGGTAATTTTCAACCAAAAAGAAAGCATGTTTTTATTCTCCAAATAACAGTTCAGGTGAATTATTTACCCATGCACATATGATAAAGCAAATCAGCTGCCAGGTTCAGGTGAAATACCTGTATTGTAGTTGCAGTGAGGCCTTTTTCTTTAAATCAACTCTCTTGGTTCAGGTTTTAGTTTAGTACAAAAAATGCAATGAAAGCAGATTGAGAGAAAGAAACAAACTGTGAAGGTGTGTTGGAGTCACCCAGAGGGGCTGATTAAAACATCTTGTGCTAAAAAATAAAACAGAAAGAAAGAAAAATGATCAAGACGACGAGGCAGATAATTAATAAAACGTTCTGCAAAATGATTTTATGCATTTCTATACTTCCCAAAGATAATTACAGCTTACATCCAAGTCCCTGGATGTGCACATATGGATGAAGAAACTGAATAAATAAACACTTCTCCAACTCTCAGTAACTACTGATGTGAAGGCAGAGCAAGGCACTTGATTGTGGTCATAGTGAGTGGATTCCAGGTGACTGGATGGATGGAAATGAGGCTAAAAATCTGGCCCCAAGAGCAGCTCAAGTGTTGAATCTACTGTGTGTTTATGCAGCTATTCTTCCAAAGTCTGTTAGCATTGATATGTTACTTGGCTCCGTTACTCTCTGGAGAACAAACTGCAGAAACCGATGAAGCAAAGGCGACAGAGTTTGGCTCAGTCAAACTAATAAATGATCTGAACGGTAAAAGGTCACTTGTGAAATTGAGATAGCTTTTCTGTAAATTACACAGTGACCTATCTGCTTCCTGTTAAACCTCAGACTCACATTGATTTTCATGATTCAAAGGAGCTCTTTGACTTTTCAACCCCAGGGACACTCTCAGAGGAAGGCACATCATGACCTATTCAAACCCTGCACAGGCATAAATGCTGATTTGACATCTGAATTGCAGCAGTGTGTGTGCATGTGTATGTGTGTGTTGGGGGTAAGGGTGATCTACATTCATAACCGCAAACACAGATCAATAAGTTAGAAGAGAAGGGACGGGGAGGGAAACAGAGGGGGGAAGAGTGAGTGCAACTGTTATGTAAGCGCCAGCTGTGTGAGTAAAGGCGCTGCAGCAGGATGATGAAAGCAACACCGCGTCCCTCAACCAGAATGAGCATCCACCCTCTCACTTTCTCTCCTGAATTGTTCATGTATTATTCAGGTTACTGAAGGAAACAACAGATGAAAACAAACAAAACAGTATGCTCAGATGGTCGTGATCACATCGCGGTGTTGCAGTTCCTCTCATTATGGCAACAAAACTGATCATTTTTACACTGACTTTGGGATTTCAAAAACTACACATCCGAGAGCAGCAGACACATTTCAGTGCGTCAATCCAGACTCCATAATCCACCGTCAGCCAACTCTGTGACTTTCGTGATGAAACAATAATGTGAGGCAACAGGGACAAAATGAAAAAAAAAAATCTGCAGTCTTAATCTGGATTAAATTACAGTGTTCGTCATCATGGCTCCAAACCAGGACAGACCGACCCAAACCAACCATCCACTTATCAGGCGATGAGACTGCAGTTGTTTCTGGATCGAGCAATAATACCCATATAACAAGTAATACCCATGTAACACTTAATACTACTGATAAGGGACACCCCAAAAATAATCATTCTGGAAAAAATGTATATTTTTATTTATTTTATAGACAAATATGATGTTTTAACCTTATTATGTAACCTGAGTCCTGAGGCAAAATATTAATATTTACAAAGATTTCAGATTTAGATATTCTGCATGTTCTGAAACTACACTAATTGAGGATTAAATCAGTCATTTTTGTTTCCACCAAATAGTTCTAATTTAGATTTAAAAGAAAAAAAAACACTACACCAGTGGTATTACTGGCATTGACGCAAGCGCATCTTAAAATAAAAACTACATTTACCCCAACCGCTGTTGCTTTTTACTACAAAGAGGATGTTGCTACTTGTTTTAGCTTTAGCTTGCTCGGAAGAAATAGCTAACTCTTCCTGTTTGTGTTATAGGTGCCATAAAGCAACCAGTTTTCATGCACTTTTTTATTAAGATAGATGTTAAATACAACACACTCTACCAAATGGTATAAGATATTTGATTAATCTTACACAACATGTTTGTAACAGTTAAAAAGCAAGCATTTTGAAATCGTTGTAGCCTAATCAGTAGGCTCAAAAAGTAAGAGAAACATGTCCTGTTCTTAAAGTGAGGTATTGTAACTTTAGAAAGAAGAAATAACACTTTTATTTTTTACATTTGAAAACTTGAAATACACCCTTTGTCATTATAATACTAAGATAGGTATTGTGTATCTAGCTAAGTCAGCTGACTGACTTTATGACTCTTCTTTACTTGTGCTACTATTGCTATTCCTACTACGTTTTAGCATTTACCATTATTAGTATTTTTTAGGTTTTACCATTAATTTCACCAGTAAGTCAGTAAGGTAGTACTGTCAGGATACCCTTAAGAAAGGCACTGAGGACGGTAGTTGCAGTAAAAACTAAAAGAAAAAGCATCTCTGAGTACAGAGTTGGACCAGATTGTGCACATGAAGGTTAAATCAAGGTTTCTGTTACTTTACAGTCTAACAGTGTGACTCATTTCTCATTAATCGTGTGCTGTATTTGGCATTCAGCTGTGCAGCTTGGTTGTCTGTTACAAAGCGTTTCCACAACACACCATCTTTTGTTATCTGTAAATTACAGAGGATCCAGCCTCAGGCTGCTGGATTTGGAAGAATATGTGGCTGACTCCACTGTGCAAGTCATTTAATCATGTCAGTAAAGCATGTGACAGCCAGCAACAATCCTAAAATGCAATATAATTTGTGTTATTGTCGTCCTATTGGTGCCTCTGGTCAATATAAAAATCAAGACAGATCTGAATGTGTCACCGTTGCTGCAGCAGCAGCAGCAGCAGCAGCGCTGTGTGATGGATCAAAATGGCGTCACAGCATCTGAGCGTAGAGACAATGAGATTATCTGGTTGTGTGGAAGGACACGCAGCCTACAGGGGAGACTGGGAGTCCTGAGCTGCTCTTTCCTGCCTAATGACACTTTTAATTTATGACTAGAATAATAACCTGCATTTATGTATGACTTAAAGTCCTTTACCAGTAATAGTAAATAACATAACATTGATTAGATTCACAGGAAAGGAAAGTAAAGCAAAGAGCTAGAAAAAACAGTCAACATAGTGTGAGTGAAATTAAAAACAATAAAGAACTGTCTTGCCCTTCTACAATTACATGATGTATTGTTGGCAAATTAAATACTTCTATATTTTCTCTAGGGTTTCAATGACTATGGAGTCAAAGGGCACGATGTAGGCTATAATATGAATGTTGTGAACCCCTTTGGGACTATCATTGTGACGTGGCAGGTCACAAGCCATCCCAAAGGGGACTGTTGCATAGCAATGTCTCTACAAATGCATTGTTGTTCTGCCTATAGATAATTTGTGACGTGTGCTGTGCATTGTGTTTTAGGTTCAGCATGCAGCACTACGCACATCAAGGACTGTAATAGTCATTCAACGCAACCGTTGAGGCCTTAAATTTGAGACCAAGACTCAGGAGATTGCACAGAATACCTGCAGCCGCACAGCGTAACTCACAGCTCCTTGGGAGGATTATGCCATTATAGCTGACAACTTGAGCTTCCTCAAGAGTACGACGGCTACAAGGCAAAGTCAGTCCTGCTCCGCTTACACCCAACAGAAACCATGGATGACCCCTATCACAACAACGTGAGCCAGCAGGTGACAGAAGGTGGAGAATACACCTACACCCAGGATGGTGGAGGTCAAGATGGCTACCCTTACCAGACAGACTACCCTCCACAGGACGAGGACGCCCGCAGCGATGCCACCGAGGGCGCAGACGATGATGAGCAGATGTATGAGGGGGAGTACCAAGGCATCCCCCACCCCGACGAGATCAAAGAGGCGCGGCGGGCCGCTCGGACGGAGGCCAGGAGGAAAGCCCGTCAGGCTGTCCAGCAGGAAGAGGAGGAGGACAACCTGCCAGAGCAGTACGAGGCCCTCATGGAGGACTGCGGCCATGGACGCTTCCAGTGGATGCTGTTCTTCGTGCTGGGTATGGCGCTAATGGCTGACGGAGTGGACAGCTTCGTGGTGGGCTTCGTCCTGCCCAGTGCTGAGAAGGACATGTGCATATCCAACTCCGACAAAGGATTGCTGGGTAAGTGACAGCAAAGGGAGGGAAGGTGGAAAAACTGATAATGAAAATGAGTGATGAAAATGTATTTAAACCTTGCTTCAGTTTTTTCACACAAAAATGTAATAACCACCTTTTGAAAAAAAAAAGCAAAACTGACTGCCGTTTTGAAGCCTTGAGTCCCCTGCTTTATGGTCTATTTGACTCTAAATGGGACCACAATTTACTAAATGAACATCATGCTGTATTGAAGAAGACTTGAAACTAGAGATTGAGACCATAAACTCATGTTTACAATGTTTACTGAGGTAATAAATCAAGTGAGAAGTAGTGTCATTTTCTCATAGACTTCTATACAATCAGACTTCTTTTTTGCAACCAGAGGAGTCGCCCCCTGCTGGCTGTTAGAAAGAATGCAAGTTTAAGGCACTTCAGCATTGGCTTGACTTCTTAGAACCGGAGGTTGCCCACCAAAACAAAGCACACCTGGGGCTGATGGAAAGGTCATTAATTATGCAGGTATTTGGTTACAAACCAAAGTATTAAAGTTTTGTCAGGGGAAAAGTGACAGTGTCAGGGGATCACCAGAGTTGATAGAATTCATCCTCCATGAATGTCTGTACAAAATTTCACAGCAGTCCATGTAAAAGTTTCTGACATATTTGGATCTGAACCAAAGTGGTGGACCGACAGACACTGCCAACCCTCGAGCCATGCAGCTAGAGTATGGCCAAAAACTAATTTAGCAAATCCAAAACAGATATACAGTCTTTTGGTAACTTACAGGACGAGCTAAGTCGAAGAGTTCCAATCTTTACCCAGTGCCATCAGTGAAATCATCTGCTGTTGTACTTGGCTGAAACAAAATCTTGCATATGTTTGGCTCTTGATGGCACATCGTTGCAGACCACGGACAGAAATATCCCACGGACAAAATATCCCCCAGGCGCTGGGACAAATTATGGAGAAAAAAAAAGCTTTTAGGCAAATGCAAAAAATTAAGAACATAACCAACATTGTGCATCCTAATAGAGTATGGGTCCATCCATTGTGAGCCACCAGATTGAGTCACCAGATAGTGAACCTTGGCATAGGTATTACAAGCATCTGGAAGGTGACTTGAGGGACACCACACCACATGTTTATTGTTTTATTATGTTAGATACCAGACACAGAATTAAGCGCCTGCTTTCAATGTACTTTAAATGTTGTACTGTGAATTAAAGGTGCAGTGTGTAGAAATTGGCGGCATCTAGCGGTTTAGTTGCAGATTGCAACCAACTGAAACTTCCCCTGTGTGTCAAGCGTGTAGGACGAGTACGGTGGCCAATGCGGAAACGTGAATGTCCCTCTATAGAGCCAGAGTTTTGGTTTGTCCATTCTGGGCTATTGTAGTAACATGGTGGCCGGCTCCATGAAAATGACTTGCTTCCTATGTAGATATAAACAGCTCATTCTAAGGTGACGAAAACACAACGATTTATATTTTTGGATGATTATACACTAAAGAAAACATACCAATCAATATTATATTCTGCCCCATAAATGTTACACACTGTTCCTTTAAGGATAGTCTTTCTTTTATTTCCGTTGCCTGCTGGCTTCACTTGTTCCCAAATATTGTACCATAACAGGAAACAGGCCCAAAAAATGATACTGAAATTTGTATGCAGCATATACCCAACTTACTGGGAAATGTACCTTGAAAGCGTCTGTTCCTCACTTTCTGTGCAGACAACCAAACTGCAAATTAAAGTCCCTCACCTTATTTCCCAGGCCTCGTGTGTAGCCAGGCGATGTGGCAGATTGCATATAGCTCATTTCATCTTAACAACAGGCTCCTGGGATGAGGCATTGCGAGAGATTGATGAGGAACCCGGTGGTGATTGTATTCAGTGTGTGTTCCCAGGCTAATATGGAGCATGTTGCAGCAGTCAGAGAGCCTGGCGGCCTGCAGCGCCCGGTGCGGAGCTGTCAGATACGCTTCAGGCCTCTGACAGGCGCTGGTAGCAGGCGGAAGGCCTGGCGAAAATGAAATCACAGCATCTGTTTGTGCAGAGCGAGAGGGGAGCGCTGATCATCGGCTGAGAATATGAAGTAGATCTGCAGAATGATCCTTTTTGATTCATGCTCATGCTCTGTTCACCAGACTCACCAGAGCAGAAATGTGTTTAATCTTAACCTCAGACTTGGATAGCCGAAAGACTCCCAAACCTTTGGTTAAAAACGAGGAGGATGGTTGGTGCACTTATTGAATGGTGGTTTTATTGTTTAATCTGTAGAGTGAAAATAAAAGAGGCTAACAGTGGCAGACACAAGGACACAAAGAAGAAACAGTTCTGGCAGGTTTTAAATCTCAGGCTTGATGTGGCTGCAGAGATTTAACCAGTTATCTCAAGGAAATTGCTAAACTCGCAATGCAGCTAATGCATTTCTGGGAGAAAACATGGATTTGCAATTAAAAAGGTCATGCATAAATTATGAGCTGGTTTTATGGTGCTCCCCTGCTGCTAATACAGGGATAATCTGTAATATCTTTATTTCTTGGCATTAATTGACATCACATGTCAATCCAACAAGATGTCCAGTTCCGTTTTCTTTTTCCTTTTGATCGACTTTAGATCAGTTTGTAGAGATTTTCTTTGTCCGTTAAGCAATGACAGCGTCACTGCTCATGCAAACGATCCAGCTCTTCTGCAGTTTACTCCAAACAAACTGCTGTTACTGTTGACGTGTAAAAAATACATCACTACTTGTGTACCGGGAGACTTTGTTTACGGCAACTTGTCATAATTCATTTCCATCAACCTGTTAGGGACTGCAGATGAAAATTAGCCTGCATAGCTAAATCTGGCACATTTACATGATTCAGGACTCGTGTGCTCATGTTAATTAATGTGCATTGTCCCTTATGAAATTAAATAAACATAAAGTTCTTCCTAAGTTCTTCATAACAACTATCTAGTTTGAAATGGGTGATTTACTAAAGGCACATGCTATTAGCATCCAGGCTTCCATAACCAGCACCCTACCCGGGCACACTTTAGATACTGTATGTGTACATGTACTGTATATTTTTCCTAAACCTAACCAAACTGTGACTGAAAACTGAAAATAATGCTGTTTATATTACTACCACTATTACTGAGTGTAAATAGCCGAATAGCTGCCGTGTGACTATTCTCACCCAGGTGCAACTCTGTTTACGAAATTGGGTTGTATACCATAAAAATTAAAACTTAAGGAATGTGTACTTCCTTAAAGTTACTATGAAATCTGTAGCGCTGTCTAATGAAAGGCAATCAACGGTGTTAACAGAGGTATCCTGGGCTGTAACTTAGAAAAACATCAGTTTTGGGGAGTCTAGAGATATATTAAACTTAGCTACCAATGCTGTATAAATGTAGGAATAACTTTGTTTCGTTTATGAGTGCACACATGGAGATATATGTTTCAGAGTTAATATTCATGTACTGTAGTTTAGAGTTAGTGGGTAATATCTGATTATGCTAACGTAAACCGACGCCATTTGAGAACTTAGTCTGACGTTATTGGCATAACATTTTGTAATTTGAGATATATTGTGATATTTTTGTTAAATGTAATTTATAATCCTTCAAAACAAAACTTTTGATCAACTTACTAAATCTAAACAAGTCAGATATTAGCAAGCAAACGTTAGTTTTGCCAATAGGTTCAGTTAGCTATGCAACAGTTACACCTGGCTGTAAATATTAACAGTAATAACAACAACAGCTGTTTCCAACAGGCTGCAGGCCATTACAACTTTCATTCACTGTATACAGATTCAATCAATACTGTTTTATTCAATGTGAGAATAGCAGAACTGACATGAATGTAGCAGATTACTACTTTAAGGCTTTTGTGATTTTGGTAAAAACGCTGCCGGTCATATTCATAAAACTCACGTTATTTTCTATAAAATGTTATCTTGTCGTTTAAAGGGAGTGTATGTAAGTTGAATAAATTATTTTTTTTAATTTCCAATGTGTGAACAGGTTGTAACCCAACCTAAAAAATGAGACCTTCCGCGACTTTCTGAGTTTCCTCTACCAGCCTGTAGACTGCTTTTAATGTGAAGAATGCGGGACGTTTTTTCCAGGAAAATACAACGGATGTGATGTTATGCGCGCTCGCGAGTGCCTTTACTATCTTCAGCTCCGCTACAGGGCTAACTGTGTGCAGCGATAGCTAACATTCGGTTAGAAATGGAATCCGCTAATGCCGATAAACAACCAGCCCCCACCACAACTCGGACTCCAACACAAACTCCACGGAAGCACAAAATAACCAAAGTTATATCTAGTGAAGCCCGTCTCGCAAAACATGAATGTGACCGACGTTGGGGGGAAAATAGAATAATATATAGTGATATGTGGTTTTAGCTGCTAATGTTGCTAACGTTAACTGTCAATCACGTTCAGTCTCGTGTGTGTCGCCTCACTGTTTTGACCGATGCTCGCTCACGTCGACATAGCGCGAGCAACAGGACGCTGACTGTCGTTGACTTAACGGCTACAGGTGTCACTGATAACAAGCAATTTCTGATTCTTGCATATAGACCCTTTAAGGATAGAAATACTCAATTTCTTATATCTGGAATGAAATTGTATTTCAAGCAAAGTCATCTATACATACTGAAAAGCCTCATCTGTTTTAATTATGAACACAGAGTTATCATTTCTTTAGACAGTACATATTATATCTTTGGAGAATGCGTACTCTGCAAGTGTGCAGTTTTTTTTCCCTCCCGAGTGGGTTCATTGTCTCTAAATGCACTTACAGTGCTTTCACTTTTAATACTGCAAGAAAAAAAGGGAAATTGTTCGTTCCCCTCCAGGGATTCAATGTCTCCTCTGTGTTCAAGGACACTTTAACAGGCACACGGGAGCTTGTTGCTGCAGGGCTTGATCCTGGGCCTTCACCTGAAGGACAGGCTGTCTAATCACAAGGCCGCCCTGTCAACCTGTCCATGTACCTACCTAAAGGCATACGCATTGCCCTAAGCAACAACTTGGCCAAGATATTAGGTTTCATGTTAGCCTTGACTTTTTGTCTCCTGGTGCCCTTAGCGGTCTCTAGTTGAATGAGTTAGGGATGTGCACCTTGGCGTGTGGAGCGCCGGAGCATTTGGATCGCCTAGTAATCCACGGGGAAGGTGCACACTATGGCTCCACGTGCCGTTAAGCTGCTTAGTCCTGCTGTAATTAGGGCTGTGTGTAGTAAAAACACAGAGCAGGCAGGAGGTATGGGTCTAAAGGTTTAAACAAGAGTGCATATTACTCTCCCCAGAGACATAAAAAGGAAATAATCATTGTTATCTCCTCGGTGGAGCTGTTGCTTTACAACAACAAGAAATGGCAGAGCAGACCTCCTGCCTAGTGCATGCTGGGATATAAACTCCAGGTCGCTGTGACCAAGAGTGGGAATCTGAAGATGCAAAAGCATGTAATCAAAGTAACAATAAAATGTCAGATTTCAAAAATACATGGAAGGTGAATATTGTGGAAGTGATGCGCTCTTAGATGCCTCAAAATCATTATGACCTTTACTACTCCGTCACATTTCTGGGAATGCTAAAATCAGTCAAGGTGCATTTTCTCGGTACGCCATTGTGAATATTCCGAAATGTTGATCAGAGCACGCACGTAAGGATGCATCACGCTGAATTATAGTGGAAAGTGATGATTTCTGCAGTCCTCTGTGTTCATACGAGGGTAAAGGGAGCCCCCTTGTGGAGATTTTGGCCTTTAACAACAGATCCACTATTCATTCCAGTGATGTTTGTGTGTATGTATATGTAGGAAAATACATACAGTATTGCTGTAGAGCCTCCACTGTGTGTTTCATTGAGATCAAGCGTCCCTTATGGGAGTAAAACATGTAACTTGACCTATAACAAATGTAAAGGTCAAATGACTCCAAATGAGGTTTTTGTGTGTGTGTTTGCAGGTCTGCTGGTGTATGTGGCCATGATGGTGGGAGCGTTGGTGTGGGGGGGTCTGTGCGACAAGATGGGGAGGAGGAAGTGTCTGATCTACGTCCTATCCATCGACCTGGTCTTCTCCTTCCTGTCCTGCTTCGCTCAGGGCTACGGCTTCTTCCTCTTCTTCAGGTTCTGCTCCGGCTTCGGGTGAGACACGTTTTACATCCATCTTCACATTTATTAGAATGACTGACCTTTTCCATCATTAATCCATTTAGTGGAAACAAGCAAGTCTGGAAGATTTTTTGTGGGAGGGAAAGCACATCCCTATATTTGTATTTGACAATATTTGTTCCAAAATAAGACACCTGAAATTTAAGTAAGATGAGTAAAAGGAAGCACTTCGGTTCACAGCCTGAGGTAGAGAGAGGACGTAATTCAATAACACCAGTCGACACAATTGTTAGTTCATTTTCCTCATTAATACAACACAGAGATGTCTGTTTATTTACTTCATTAAAGCATTTCTTTATTTTTTTCCCAATTAAAACAAGTGAACATTGCTCTTTGCTTGTTTTTTAATTTGCGTTTTATTGCTGACTTCCTGCTGTTGCCAGCACCTTGGGGTGAAGCTTTTCAGATTGATTTTGCATCTTTCAAAGACACATTTCTATTGATCACAGCTGCAGCCTGAGTGTCTACCCAGACCTGCAATATTGATGTTTGAGCTTTTTGCTAAGCCAAAAAAAAAAATACAAGGTCACCAAAAATAAAACGTTCAGCTGTTGCTGGTACACAGTGATAATGAGCACCGTGTTAGTCATTAACACTCGCATCTGCTGGCTCACAAAACAAATGTCACTGATTGTCTTGATGTTAAACATACTGTAGTGGTATTTAACTTCCCTATCAGCAGGCTCCAGCCATAAAACATAAACTCTCACGATATGAACAATTTCTAAGTCAAATTTTCCCCTAATTTCAATCATATCCTCAATTTAACTTTATGATCTGGTCAGTCCTGGCATCGTACCGAACACTGAGAGCCCTCTGGACAAACTGACCACCAAAAACAATCCACAAAGTATTCAGTTGCCACCAGTAATTATCATTCATTATCTCTCAAAATGCTTTTTATCATACGTATTACAAACTGACTTTCCACAATCTGGGTATTAACTTGTATAGGTTTTGATTGCATTGACTTCATGTGCACATTTAAAAAGTAAAAGTGTGTTAACCTAACAATAAAACTGTGTGGGTACATATTGACAACGCAGAGAGCATTCACAACATAAAATCTTATTGTTAACATTTACACTCAAGTCATAAACCTTTACGCTTGGTTATTTATTTGCTCTTAAAGAGCACCAAATTACAGTTTTTATAGCAAGTATTTCTTCTGTAGACGTAAGTTCCAATTAAAACTCTTCACAGCAGCACGCAGGGATATTAAGACACATCACTGATGAGTCTTTTAAATGTAATATTTAATGTTTTGAGCACTAAAAATTTAACTCCATGCACCTCCAATGTGTTGGGGTGGAGTTAGAGTAAAATTATCTGCAGTAGATATCAGTAGTAGGTGAGAACATACGTTTTTGTGTAATTTGGGTGAACCAAGTCATTAGAACAATACGCTTACAATCCTAAATCACAAACATTAACCAATAGTAACATGTCAAATGCCAGATATCACAGAAAATTATCCTCTAAATCCTCAGAGAGTGATGGACAAAATGAAAGTGTTTAGTGAGGAAGAGAAGAGATTTATTTTCTGAGATCTCTTGTGATTCCTCCCCCCAGAATCGGCGGCTCCATCCCGATAGTGTACACCTACTTCGCCGAGTTCCTGCAGATGGATAAACGTGGAGAACATCTGAGCTGGCTCTGCATGTTCTGGATGCTGGGAGGCCTGTACGCCTCCTTCACCGCCTGGGGAATCATCCCTCACTATGGTAACACACACACATGCTGAATCACATAACCAGACACTGTAGTAGACTCACATGAAGGCACACAATCATTCAGACACACTGTACATCATCTCAGTAGACGGAGATATCATTTGATTCACTGGAGGAACATTTAGTTGTTTGACGTGGAACTTTTTTCTTCTCAGTCTGCACCAACGACAGGATGTGGCGTAAATCATTTTTCTGCTTGGCAATAAGTCTCATTTTGAGAAGTTTCCCCACCAATTAAATAGGAATAATTCACATTAAAGGTACAATATGAAACAATTTACATGAATTAATCGCTTTGTGTTGCCAAGGCAAACAGATTGTTACATAACTATAAATAACGGAGAGCTTCCCCGACTTTCTCGATTGCCTAAAGGACTGGTGACGGTTTTGCCGGAAAATTCCCACCAACACCAACAGTGTGTAGCTAACGTACCAAAATACTGTCTTGAGTGCATAATGTCAGCTAATTCATCCAGACTCCCGCAGCATTACAGCTAACATTACAAAGCAACTAACGCTAACATTATCATTAGCAAAATACTCTGAGTGGATATGTTAGTTGGCTAACTTGCCAAATTACTTCACCGGCTAACGTGATCCATGATACTAACTTGTGTATTATCACAAACGGTGTTGATTTTATCCAACAATAAATGATGTAATGGCACAAAGCAAAGGTGTATAAATAACGATGGCTTTCTACCAAAAGCGATGCAAGGCAAACTAAGCTAAGCTCAGGTTAGCCAGCTAGCTGAAACTTAGTGGCATGGATCTGGTGTTGGGTGCTTTGTAATGTTAGCTCATAAAGTAATTTGTAAACGAAGGCTAGTTAACATCATGGAACCAATGGTCCAAATAAAATATAGGAACAAGAGATAGTAACGTTAATGTAAATATGATTGTAATGCCGATGCCCAGGATAAACGCTCGTACAGGTTCAAGCGCAAGCAACAGGATGTTGCCTGAAGTTCACTTAATGGCCACAGGTGTAATTAAAAACAAGGATTTTCTTAAAGTTACACATAGCACCTTTAAAATACGTAAAAATGTTGCCACCATCGGGAATTGAAGAATAATTCCATGGGAGTCTAAAATGAACCCACAGTTGCCACAATTAATGCAATGTTTCAAATGCAAATGGCTCAAATGCAAAAGTAGTTACATCAGTGCATAAAATATGTTTTGCATATACAAAAGATATGTTTTGTTGCACTCCAGTATTAAAGTGATTTGGACATTAAAATATGCCAGAAAGAAGGGGTTCTTGAAATATTAACATGCTGTGTGCTGGATTGTTTTCCAGGCTGGGGCTTCGCCATCGGTTCAGAGCTCCAGATCCACAGTTGGAGATTATTCATTCTGGTGTGTCTCTTCCCGGCGCTGGCTGCACTTGTCGGAGTCGTCTTCATGCCAGAGAGCCCTCGCTTCCTCCTGGAGGTCAGATCCAGCGTTGCCAGATTAAAACATGCAAGATTAAAACGTGGTTTTATTGTCTGCAAAACATAAAAACACATTAATCTGTACTGCTCTTAGCCTACAGGTTAGATTAATTTTAAGAACAAAAAACATTGAGATGTACGCTCCCTATTCTAATATTCATTATGTCAGTGTTAAACATCAAGCTTGTGATTGGTTAAAGAGTGTTGAGTCATCACCAGCCCCCTGAGCAACATCCCACTGCTGTGCAAAGGTAGCGAAAGGCTGCTAAGGCGCCAGCAGAACACCACCCACCTCTGTTTCTCATCCCGGACATTGTCAGACCTTTAACCACATGTGGTATTGTGTTTGTATGTTACAGCCGGGATGCTCCATCATGTTCATATCACACACCCCCAAATTATCACACACTTCCCCCATCTGATAAGAGGCAGACCTCATGGGAACATTGTTACTCAACTAAGCATCTGGCTGCAGTTTATGTGGGAAATAAACGTGCCATAAACCCAGAGAGGTTTCACAGAACGCTCTTGAAATTATGGATGCTGTTGTATTTGTGTGTTTTTTTTCAGAGTGCCCGACATGATGAGGCGTGGATGGTCCTGCGACGAGTTCACGACACCAACTGGAAGGCCAAGGGGGAGCCAGAGAGAGTCTTCACCGTAAGCCTTCATTTACAACAACGCTGTTGTTTTGCACTCAACACCAGTTCTCTAATTTAGCAGTTCATTAACAACATGACCTAGCAGGAAAAGCACAGGTGTAATCAATACCATTAATGATGGCTTCGGTGCATGTAGGAGTTCCAGGTTCAGGGTCCATTGGTTACACCATTGCTTTTCTTTGACAAGTCAAAAAGTCTGCTGTGAAAAAAATACATTCAAATTTCAAATTGAGAGTAACATTTCCCGTCAAAGTCTGTCTGTGCTGTTATTGAAAGTACCGTACATGAAGTTCTTGTATTATAAATGTCACAAATAGCACATTTTACATACTTTATGATATAATTAATGTATATGTTATGAAGTGGTGAAAGTTATTTTATTGGACTAAACAAGTGGAACTCACCAAGCCATAATGAGCACAGATGTAAATAATAAAATTAATGATGGCTGAATTCCACTTAGCTGCTTCAGTTCCAGGGTCTTGATATTATGCATGCTGGCTCACTGTCACATTGTCATGGCTTACTGGGGCCAAAGAGTAAAGAAGCAAAGATACAAAACTCAGTTTTCTTTTTGACAACTACCGCCACTTTGGACTGAAAACGCTTATTATATTTATAATATTTTATTGTTCAACACAGGCAATTTCAGTAGAATATGTCAATAGAAAAAATTTTGTTTTACTTTTGTATGGCACTTTTTAGGCGGACGTTTTTACTAGCGTCCGGTAGTCGCTTTCAGTCCAAAATGGCAGAAGCGTAGCTTTTCTGCTGGGCGCTGATGTTGCAATGGAACAAACAATTGACTATTGCTTCTTGGCAATATACAGTACATTCTCTGCTGGGGCACAACAGAGCCATCATTAATGTTATTAGTAACACGGTACGCCTGGGTTGTTCCTGCCATTTGTCTCCTGTGAAAAAGGCCTTCGCTAGGTGAAAAACCATAGTATTGTCAGGGGAAAAGGGGGGAAGGATGCAATTGCGGACCAGGGGAATCTTAAAGTTAATCCTGAAGGATAACCACAAAAATCGCAAGCGATCTAAAGGGAGAGGGGAAACAGCAAATGAAAACAGGCCTAAAAGGAAGTGCTCCCTACACTCAATATATCTTGAAAAGACTAAAACTGAAAGAGCCGAGCAGCTGACTAGAACATAAATGAAACAAAAGAACCAGCAAAGGCAGACCCACACAGACCTAACCCACTCTAAGAGACTCCAGCTCTGAGAAGAAGCTAAATGGTGAGTGAATCCCACAGATAGGTTCACGTGGTACTTCAGCAGATTCACACACCCCTATACAGACAGAACAAAAACAGGACAGCACTCTCACTACCTCTGACAAAGAGAAAACGAGTCAGCACCTGAGCACTGAAACTAGGGGTAGATATAGGCTTCAACCACCTGATCCTTATCAGGGACAATTAGGCTCCACAGCTGCCTCCTATCCTCAGAGATAATGAACCCAACCAGCCTGCTGAGTGGCAAGTGACCCTCACAAATATGTGAAAGAAGATTAAGTAAAGGAAATAAATAAGATAACATTAAAAATTAAATGATATATAAAAGGCTAAAGAGCAACAAGCTCCATTTCTTGTTCATTATGAGGTAGGTTTAAATACAAGTTCAAATAGCCAATGGGTCTTTTTAGTACATAGGTTTTCTTTCTTATATATACCTTCTCAGGTTTTCATTAAATCCAGTTAAAAATCTTTAAATTAAACAATGTATTCTGGATTTCTGTTGAAACACAATCATGAAATGAAGATGAAATTATTGTTTAAACTCCTCTCTCTTTGTGCAGGCGACCAACATTAGGACACCACAAACTCAGGAGGACGAGTTCATAGAGATCCAGAGCGACACTGGGACTGCCTTCCAGCGCTGGACCGTCAGACACATGACCATGCTGCAACAGGTCCGCAGATCACTCTAAAACTATACACTAAAATAGAATACCTTACATTTCTATCTTAATCGTCAGTTTATCTGTCCCTCTTTCAGGTGATGGCGAACATCATGTCACTATCAGCTCCAGAGCTCAGACTGCAAGGCCTCTTCCTGGTTATCGTCTGGTTCTGCTTGGCCTTCAGGTAGCAACAGTTCTGCGCCCACATTGAGATTTGAGGCAAAAATGTTATAGTATAATACACTTATATCCCTACTAGTGCATTCAAATCATGCATTTTTAGAATATTATGAAAATGGATATTCATAAACATCTCTGAGAAAGAGCTATCTGAGGAAAGAAAGAATGTCAGTGGTAATGTTAAAGGCCCAAATCACAATAAAAAACAGATTTTCTCATTTACTACTGTGCTAATATTTAGCTATGCAGCTCATTTGGCTTTTATGCGCTCATGTTTGTATGTTTTCCTTGTGTATCATAGCTACCACGGGCTGGGAGTGTGGTTTCCTGATATGATCAAATACATGCAGTACGAGGAGTACGAGTCCAAGGTCAAAGTGTTCCACCGGGAACGGGTCGAACGTTTCCACTTCAACTTCTCTCTGGTCAACCAGGTCCACCGCGAGGGAGAGTACATCCATGACAAGTACGTTTTCCTTCAACACCGCCCCCTAACATTTTTATATTATATTTAGGTCATGCTCTTTCACAATTTGTTTATACTGCTTAATGAGATTTCTTTCCTTTCATTTAGGTTTGAGAACATTGAGATAAAGTCTGTGAAGTTTGAGGATTCTCTGTTTGAAAACTGCTACTTTGAGGACGTCAAGTCAACCAACACCTTCTTTGAGAATTGCACCATCAAAAACACTGTCTTCTATAACACAGGTATCATACAAAATTAGTAATGAAAGACTGTAATAAAAATGTTTTATAGCACTTTTACACTGCTGGGGCTCATTAAACTCAACTAATTAGTGGTATAAATATTAAAACATTAATGCTGCCCTCAAACAGTCATCTTAGTCAAAGCATTAATACTTTGCAATATGTTTATCCTCCAGCAATAACAGGGGAAAACTTGTGTTTACAGCCTAATGTAAAAATATAAACCCCAAACTGTTATCCTTTTAACACCCCTCTGTTCTCTCCAGACCTCTGGCAGGAAAAGTTCAAAGACTGTCGAATGGAGAACACCACCTTCCTCCATCCGAAGAAAGGCTGCCACCTGAACTTCCAGGAGGAGAACGACATCGTCATCTACATGGTCAGCTTCCTGGGCAGTTTGGCCGTGTTGCCCGGCAACATCATCTCGGCATTGTTCATGGACAAGATAGGAAGAATCAGAATAATAGGTGGGATCAGCAGAAGGTGTAAATAATACAGTATTAGTACAGTAACCCTGGATAGATGGGGTTTTTAGTATGCCGAACCTGTTTCAGTATGTAATCATCCATGTGTCTTTCTAGGTGGTTCTATGTTGGCGTCGTCTGCCTGCACTTTCCTGTTACTGCTAAGTTTCAGTCAAGGAGCTGTAATATGTTGGCAGTGTCTCTTCTATGGCGCCAGCGTGGCGGCCTGGAACGGACTACAGGTCATTTCTGTGGAACTCTACCCATCTTCTAAAAGGTACAGTCCAACTACATCCCACTGGTTAAAGGTCCAGTGTGGTCTTTACCACACCACTGTTCATCTCTACCCCTAAAACCCCTCAGCCAAACAGCAAATCTCCGATCATAGCTTAGCGACTGTACGGCAGGCCTGTCGAGCTTTGACTTTCTCCACATGGTGAAGTTGTGTGAATGGGGCTGTAGTAGGAGAGATAATTGGTATCTAAAGCATTTGGCGGGTGCCTTTTTTTTAATCTTTCCTGACCAAAAATACGAGAGAAAAATGTATAAGGATTGTATAAACAGATTGTTTATCTGTTCTAATGTAAGTTACCAACGTTGGCATGCCCAGCTAGCTAGCTTACTGCCTACAGTATTGATATATAGTGTTATTTAAGCCAAGCACTATGTCATTTTCTAACCACGTTATTCTGTGGGGTTGCGTAACGACCGAAACATCCACTGTGTTGGAGCCAAGATGGTACTAGCCTATATCAGAGAGTTTAAGCTAACATTAGTAGCTCTGTCCTCCAGCAACACTAGCTAAACTCATTAAACGAGATGGAGTTAACGCTTGTCGAACTCATCAGTTAGTCCTTGTCCTCAAAACCCTTTCTCTTGTAAAATTCCCATCAAAACCGATGTTTGTTATAGGACTGTTGACTTTTGTATGAAATTAAAGACCCATTGTTTCAGAAATAACTTTGTGCATAGCCACTACCTAAGGGGTTTGTGACTTTATGAATGGTCAGTTTGACACATAGACTGTATATGAAGATGGACGACATGACAGCTCCTCAAAAGTTAAGCCAAAACATCTGGATCGCCCCCTGGTGGCTGGCTGCAGTATTGGTCATAAACCCCGCCCCCTCTATATTAGTGGATGGGACATGGGCCAAACTAAAAAGTCAAAGTACACGTCAAATAATTTTCCCAGAGATGATTTCTCAGAATTTTTCTGATAAGTTTGGTTTTAATTAGTTACTTGATGCTATAAAAAGGGGGTGAGACGTCATGATTGGCAGCTGTGAGTCTCTCTTGTTGACGAGCTGCAGCTGTGCTCGGCTCGCGATTGGTTCGGGCGGGTGACATCGATAACGCGGCTCCACCGTTCGATCAACACTGCACAGACTCTGGCTCCAAATGACGTCAAAATCTCAAGATGGCAGCTCCTGTAACCGGGATATTTTGGAAAATAATTAATCTGATAAGATGACTTCATTCTTTTGTGCCAGCACACTTAGAACTTTTGCATTCTTGCAATATTTTTCTGTAATCTTTTTTAAGTCACGAGTCAGATAGCAATTAACTCTCACCAAGAAAAAAATAACCTGCACTGTCAAAACACATTCAATTCATCAGTCAGTCACGTAATCTTTCTCTGTCTTTGTGACTCCGCAGAGGGACAGCGTTCGGCATCCTGAATGGGATCAGTAAGTTCTCTGCCATCCTCGCCAGCTTCATCTTTGCAGCCTTCATCGGCATCACTAAGATCATCCCCATCTTCCTGGCCTTCGCCGCCCTCGTCTGCGGAGGTCTGGTGGCTCTCAAGCTGCCCGAAACCCGGGAAAAAATCCTCTCATGAAAAGCCAAAACTCCTGCAACCTCCGGGCCTCAACCACTGTATCGCTATGGGGAAAGCTTTTTTTGAGAGTGTATCAGCTTAAACTGAATTGGAAAGACAAAAAAGAAAGAAAGAAAGGCCATGCTGCGCTAGCTGTGTTTATGATTAAAATGTTGAAAACCTGTCTGGTTGCCTACATGAACTTGTGGTTGCTTTTTATTTCCTCTGTGAGCTCCTCAGGCTGCCCAACATTTCTGTCACATCATATACAACTAGTGTCATTTCCTTTTTAGCATTTATTGCCCATCCTCTACTCACACACACACACACATACACGGTGTAGCAACATTTGTTTTAAGGTTTGTGTAAAAGAAAAAATAATATGAGATGAAAATATGTCTGTACTTGAAAGGTGATGTAGTTCATGTTACCATGTTGTGCTTTGATTTCATTCCCTGCTGGACAAAAAAAGAAAGAAAGAGAGAGAACTTATAGTCATGACTTGAATTGGATTTGAATCCCGTTGTATTCATGCCGAGGCTCAGCAGCAATAATGCTGCTGGTGTTGTTATTCAGAGAACACACCTCTTTCGTTCACCCAGTCTTTATTTATTCTGCACTGTCCTGTGGTGTGTAGTCTTTAGTTCACATGTTGTTGCTTGGTTTGATCTCTCTAGACATAAATCTGGATTGACCATTTTATTAAATGTAGGTTTTTATTATTGAATCCACTCCTGTTCATTTTCTCCCAGCTGATCCAAATCCAACCTGAACAGCCGACTGCGGATTCTCCTCCTGTTTGCCGTCTTAACCGTATAGCGCTGTGTTCTGTAGGTGGTGATCATAACGTAGAGTCTTATCTTCTGTCACATCTTGCCATGACAACGTGTAAGGAATTGTTCCGTTTATTTATTTATTTATTTTTTCTCTAAAAGAGAGAATGATACAACACTGTGAGATTCTGTGTTTTGATATGATGCTCTCATTTTAATGTTCTGATGAAGAACAGTTTTACAGAACCTGCTGCATTTCTGACAAACATGTGTCAAGATTTCTAAGGAGCATGTTACTTTTTTTGCATGACTGAGCTGTGTGTATGTGAGCGTGTGTGCGTGTGAGTGGTTGTTATCCACATGTCTGTGAATTCACACAATAGTCTGACTACCACTACTATATTTGTTGTTGTACATACTGTAGACCTGTGTATATTTGTTGTAAAATAGTAGCTCCATCATGACTTGAATAAAGCTGAGGGCTTATGATCCATTTTTCTGGTTATTAATTGATGCAGAATGTGGAATGAATACATAAAAAAAGTTATACACTTATATGACTGTGAGAGTTTCAGATTGGACATTAAGAAATACGAGAGTTAAATGAGAAGATGATTACTATGTATGCGTTAAAGGTGCTCTGTACGATATCCAGAGCATTAGTTCTGGGCCGCCGTTATGCACTGGTCTCATACGGCGGTTACAGCTCATAACACCGTCCCGACCGACAGCATCGTCGTGGAACCATAGCACCCACCCTGTTCCCTCTCATTTTAACACTGTTAGCTCTGTCAGCAGTGTTGCCGTTGTTTTCACTGTTAGCGCTATTAGCACCGTCAGCCACGAGCCGCCTGCTCAGCCAGCAGTCGCCATGTTGAGAACTGTGCAGAGGCAACAGAAACACTCCCAATCTCACATTTAGCACCGTTAAGTAACCTATAGAGATAGGACCAGCGGCCCGTTAAAGGGCTAAAGCCTGTTAAAGTTCCATAAAGGCTGGAAAAAAGGGAAACAGCAATCCTAGGACATTGAAAATGTTTAAACTTGAGAGAAATAACAAAGAACTGGAGTTGGTGAGTTTGTTCAGTCAAAGGCTGCTGAGGTGAACACAAAAACACACAAAGGCACTCTCCCACAGACACGGTCTGTGGGTCTGTTAGCTTACAGCTACCTCTGTACAGGTGGTAGGCCTACATTGCCTGTTTTTAGGGCTAATAAACGGTCCAGCGGTCAAGTCACGCTTCACTTTCTGTCTGAACAAAACCTCAAAGCTCACCAATTAACACATTATATTATTTATATATTTGATTAATCTGCACGTGGGTTGCATGCTGGACTATTGGCTGAGCACATAACTTGTTTATTTTTGGACAGAAAAGGCTAGCTGTTTCTCCCTGTTTCCCATTTTTTGTGCTAAGAAATGGTATCGACTTCCTCATCTTATTCTTGGTAAGAAAGAGAATACATTTTTTGAACTATTCCTTTTGATGTGATCCGACAACTTTAAATATGTATAATGTAGACTTTGAAATAAAATCACTGAGGAAGTCATTATGACTTCACTGTGGTGCTAACGAGATGTAAAGATGTCGGGGCGGATTAAGCAGAAAACATTCAAAATTTCCTCTTAAAAAAAGCTTAACATGCTCTCAAAGTAAAATACACCAGGATTATTTTCAGTGAAAAAGTCACGAATACTGGGAAGTTTTTAAATATGTTGCATTAGTGAACAGAGTACTGTAGGCACTTCTGTGACTTTTCTAATGCTGACAGAGGAACAATGAGATTTTAGTTTTGTTCTGTGATGAAACTACGACGGAGTATTAGGGCTACATTGAGGAAAAAAAAAATCTGAGATTTCGAGAATAAAGTCATAACTTTACGAGAAAAAAAGTCGTAAAATTACGAGAATAAAGTCAGACGTTTTGAGTGTTATTTTAGAGGGGAAATAGAGCAGCGTGCCACCTGTGTGAAAATGAGGAACGTGGAGTATCTTGTGAAGTTATACTTTAGTATAGGTTTCATAAATAAGGAAATACTTAATCTTTTGGCACATCAGCACCACATTATCATAAGTATCAGGACCTTGAAAAGATTGTGCAAGAAACTGTGTTTATTCCGAAGAAAGAACCACACGGACGGATAAATTGATGACTTTATTCTCGTAAAGTTACGACTTTTTTTCTTGTAAAGTTACGACTTTATTCTCGAAAACTCAGATTTTTTTTCCCTCTATGTGGCCCTAATACTCCGTCGTATGAAAAAATTATTTAAAAAAACGGTATTATATTTAATCATCTCAGTTTTGTCAAGACAAATCTGAATTTTCTGCTCATTTCTTGCTCTGAAACAGTGTTGATCTCAGATTGATTTCTAGAAACATGACATATTTCCGGCCTGATAGCAGTGAGTGGGGAGCTGAATATAACTGTTCCCATGTCAGTGGCAGCTGTGTGTCGGGGGGAGTAGATGAGGAGGGCTTGTAAAAACATGGCAGCGCACAAGTGTGAGCAAGTGCCGGTAGTAGGAGGATGTGTTTACTCTGGCTGAGGTGTGAAAGACACTCTGCTGATGTGTCCACCAGGTCTATCTGGATGTCAAACTAGAGGAACAGAAGACACACTGGAACTAATGATTATAATATCATCGAGTGTGACTAAAGTGAGATTTGGCTGAAAAACGTAACTTAGATTTAGGTTTCTACCATTCACTGGAATTACAGAATATTATCAACTTTTACACCAAGTCAACACTGAGTTCCTGCTCCCTACGTCCTGTTTCAATAATTTAATTTATTTCAATTCATTCTGTTGAATTTTATTATGTTATGTAATGTGAATGTCACTCTCTTACAATTAGAGGAAATTTACTGTCCACCTCTGGATGACCCCTCCAGTTCCAGCTATGTTTCACACCTAAGGTGCAGAATGTATCCCCCTCACCTGCCACCTCACACACACACACACACACACACACACACACACACACACTGAAGCTTTCAACATCCCTAATATTACCACACAAGTTTCAGATAAAACTCGTCACACTAAACTTACGTTTTATTTCTATTAGACGGTGTTGAATGTGACACAGTCCCCATTCATACATACTTACATTAAAAGGCACTATATGTAACAATTTGCATGTAATAATCACTTTGTATTTCCATTGTGTGAACAGATTGTAATGTAACTTAAAAACTGAGACCTTCCTTGATTTTCTCAGTTGCCTATAACAGCCTGTGGACTGATTTCTATTTAAAGGACTCGGGATGGTTTTGCTTCGTAATGTTAGCTGATGAAGTAATTTGCAAATGGCAAGCTAGTTAGTATCATGGAGACTGGTCATTAACGGTGATATATGATTGTAATGTAATGTCACGTCACTGTTTTGGCCGATGCCCAGGATGAATGCTCGCGCCGATGGAGTGCGAGCACGAGCAACAGGATGCTGACTGCAGTTCACTTAACGGGATTAATAATAAGGACTTTTCTAAAAGTTACATATAGTCCCTTTAAGTAAGTAAGTCTTGATTATATTCATCGGTTTTATCCTTTTAATAATAATAAACTGTGGCGTTCTAGAGAGCCAAAGTCACGCCCCTTCCGGTTGACCCCATGGGACCTTATTTCGTGAAAAATTGAATCACACATATGATGTTTGTCAATTTAAAACATAATTTTTCAGTCAAGAAAGTCTCAGTTTGTCGTAATGTCATTTAGTTTAGTGTGAAACCGTTCAGTGAACTACATCTCTCGTCTCGCACAACATACGTTACCAACACAGCTAGCTAGCTAAGTTAGCTAGGACCAGGAACAAATGTAACGTTGTCTTACCTGACGTGATTTATCCAGCGACTCCTGATGTTTTTATCAGCCGGGAAGTGAAAGAATGAGCGAGACCCGTTGCTGGTGTGATTACATCCCAGTACGAAACACACACAGATATCGTAACTTCAGCGAGAGAGACGTCACTTACGTGACCTTTGGGTGTGAAGTCTTTCTAATTACGTCTTATACTTCAACAGTTTTACAACAAACTGCGTCTTTCTTGACTTGCAAAATGAAATGAAACACCATTGTTGCAAAATATGTTCCCTCGTTTGGTGTTTTGTTTAATGGCGGTGGTGCTAAAATCTGTCATAGATGCTCAGTTGGGTTGTGATCTGGTGACTGTGAGGGTTGTAGTATTTGATTCAGAACATTTTCATATCAAATCATCCAGTGAGCCTTTTTGTATGGAAGCTTTTGCATTTTCATTTATTCATTTTCTTTTTGTTCAATTAGCCCAATTATAAGATCTGGACCCATCGTGTGGTCTTGACATCTGACCGCGGCATTAACCAAAGCAGCATGGTCCAACAAATTATTCCTCTGCACTGTGATTATGATCTCTTTGTCTTTGTTTACCGTGGTGCCAACGCAATGTTCCCACAGAAATCATTAAAATGATATCTAATTTGATTTAATTCCAAGCAGAGGGAGCACACTGGAGGTCGTGGTGGGGTTGCTGGAGTCGGGAGGTCCAGACAGGTGGCAGGCAGCCCAGCAGACTCAGAGCCTGCTGTGGGTGTACGTCCACCCAGAGGTGCCAAACTCCCAGCCAGGCTCCCACAGCCTCACCTTGGTGGTCAGGGTGACTGGCAGGGTCGCACCGCGGGTTCAACCCCGGTTCACCCTGCCCTCAGCCTGACACAGCACCCATCTTAGTTTGTTTAGCGTGTCATATAGTTGATTCAGTTCATATTATACACTTTATACACCTCACCACGTCTCACTATTCAACCTGTTTTTCATTATTTAGGCTCCCTGGAGCTGGCAGGGCTTCAGTGCTCCGTTCAAAGGAAATAAAAGGGGCTTTTAGCTGAATGATACCCTCGATAAACACCACACAAATCCACATTTTGGATTTGCGTTGCTGCTGATCAGTTCTCCATCAGGGACAATAAAACCTTTATACCGAGCCAACCACAAAGTGCCGATTCATGGAAACTGAACTGAGAAAAATTTGAACTGGCCACTGTGTTGAATAGGGATTTATGTTATGATGATTTAATAAACATAGATTAATAAATAACAGATAAAGTGCCCTGTAGGTCAAAAAGGGCCGGATGCAATCAGTCTGAATGGTGAAAACAGTAAAAAACATAAACATACTAACTCAGCATTCACCCAGACATGTTGCTTTTTTAAGGAAGAATTATACACTTGAGCATGTGGTTATATATATATTACATTTTTAAAAGTCAAAATACCTCTAATGTGTTCTAATTTGACAAACCAAACAGCAAAGTCCAATATGTCAAAGTATCACAATGTGCTTTAATACTGGGCTGTAAAGCAACAAAAAGGTGTGATCTCTTGAAAGTTACTTCATTATTTCTGAATCAACATGCATCGCTCTTCTTAAAAAGATCCGATGCTGAAACCCAAACGTGGAGAAAACACAGGGGAAAGAGGGGATGACGAGGGGACAGAGAGAGAGAGAGGTTAGCAGTGACAGTGTTTTCCAGCGTTCCCGGTTCTCACAGCTGAGGTGTGAAGTGACGCCTCCAGACTCATCAGTTCTCATCAGTGTGAAACCATCACACCTCTGCTTTAACTGGATAATACAGGTCATTATGCTTCATTAAATGTATTTACATTTACATTTTAGCCATGTAGGACATATAGGTGTCCATTCAGAAGCAGATACAACAGGAGCAGCATGAAGAAGAAGCTTCACTTCTAAGATCAACATGAAGAAAATGAAGGATCAGAGATCAGAGCCTGACTTGCTGCGACTATAAAATGATCATGTTGGTGAGAAGTGGTGGGATATAAAGTGAAGGAGATCAAGAGGAGGGCAGAGCACACTGATGTCAGGGTCAAGGTTGGAGTGAGGTGAGGTGAGGAGGACGAAGCAAGAGAAGGGAGATTCAGTATCATCTATGCTCTCCTAACTTCTAACATACTGACATGATGATATAAATTTAACCCCAGCAGTTTCAGTGTTTTACGTTGCCCGTTTACGCATGTCTCAATATGTAAGACCAATAAACTCCCTCACCCAGTCATCATGTCTCCATCTACAAACCGTTTAAACAGCCACACACCAGCCATAACATTATTTATATCACACCAATCATGTCCATGCAGTTTGCCGTATGTTGGCAGCGCATTTCCAGAATTATTAATCACTCCAGAGATGAAAATTGTGAAAGAAAACTCATTCAGAGAGAGAGACATACTACATGTCTACAGTAGTCTTGACTAAATACGTTAGCAAACTCGGTAATGGTCATTTTATTGTAATTATTCATTTGTAATACTACAGCACGGTTAGTTACCCACAGGTGAATGTATTTACTATCTGTCTTTCAAGTTTATTTGTGAAATTATCAGTGGGGGAAGAAATACTGAGACTCTTAACTGAAGTAAAAGCAGCAGTACCACAATGTAAAAATACAAATAAAAGTCCTGCATACAAAAGTATATTTAAGTTAAAGTACAAAAGCATTATCAGCAAAATGTCCGAAAGTAAAAGTAGTCAGTATTATGCTAAATGTCTGCAAAATGCTCTTTTCAGATTGCTATATTATTGTGAATATCATATTCTGGTATTATTATTATTATTGATGCATTAGGCAGAATTGTAATGTTTTAATTGGTTGAGATGGAGCTGATTTTAACTTCTTTATACACTGTCGGCTAATTTAATCTTTAAAAGTAATGTTTCATATTTTAATAATAATAATTTCATAAGTTGATCATGACCCCCACGACCCTGAATAGGATAAACTGTTACAGATGGATGGATGGATCATATGTTTGTATGTTCTAGCAGTCAGATAAATGTAGTTTATTAGGAGAGATTATGTGATTGCTTGATAATATGTATTTGTTGGTAATCACTCTCAAATCCTTATTGAGTTTAATATCTTATCAGAGGATTTCATTTAAGACATAATCAAGTGATGTTTATAATTGGTCACAAGTTGGACACACTACTAAATCTCAGTTTAATGGTCCCTTCTTCTATCCAGGTATGATACAATAGATAGTGTATTGTTTTTGTAGTGTATGGCTTCTTCACACTTTCCTATTATGTTGAGCAGCTCGCTGAAAAGTGTCTGTCGCTTTAGTGTTAAAAAGTGAATGCGGGAGAAATGAGATGATTCAAAACAAACCGGGTCCCTTAAACATGTGTAAAATACATCTGGGTTGCAGCAGGCACAGGCAAACCCCGAAAAGCAAAAACTGTTTATTGTTTTGAGCAGGAGTCAAAATTCACACTTCCACTCCTGTAGCTGAGTTTTCCCAGACACAGAGGAGAGGGAGAGGCATGAGACCAGGTCCCAGTGGCTCTCTCTGCTTTAGACAGTGACGGTTTGTGAGAATCTGCAGAGGTGTCACTTCACACCTCCGTGGCCTGGCCTGGCCTGGACTTATAAAAACCAGTGCAACGGAGCTGAGCAGCATTCACAGCCTCCTAGTCTCTCCAGTCAGACCACAGAGTCCCTCCGACACAACATGGATACCTCTGTGCTCAACTACGGCCTGCAGTACCAGTGGTGCTCCGACACGGACCTCTCCAGCATCTCCTCTTCAGAGACCCTCTCCCCAGTCCCCTCTATGGACTCCAGCCTCTCTCCGTCCTACCAGCAGCTGCCACAGTCCACTCCTAAGACCGGATACTCCCAGACCCTCAAATCCTGCTCCCTGTCCGGACGCGGCCGGAAGACGGGCCGAGGCACCCGGATGCGCAGCAAGCAGAGGGAGAGCGCCAGCGAGAAGGAGAAAATGAGGATGAGGGATCTGACCAAGGCCCTGCATCACCTCAGGTCCTACCTGCCGCCCTCCGTGGCCCCCGCCGGACAGACCCTGACCAAGATAGAGACCCTGCGTCTCACCATCCGCTACATCTCCTACCTGTCGGCCCAGCTGGGCCTCAGCGAGGAGGCGCTGTTTCAGAGGAAGGAGCAAGGAGACACCTCGGCCAGCGACACCTCCTTGCCCGACATCCTCAGCTACTTCCAGCACGGCTCCATGGGAGAACAGGAGGCCCAGCTGCAGCACCAGAGCCTGAACCAGAGTCTGTACCCAGCCCAGTGTCACAGCCAGAGCCCTGTGCTGCATTCTGGGAGCTGTAGTTTTGGAGTGGATCAGTACAGCAGGCAGTACTTTGAAGCTCCTCAGGGAGACATGAGCATGGATGGCATGCTGCAGTCAGCAACACAGCCCTGCTGTCAGGTATGTCGACATTTACTCATCATGGCTCTATATATGTAGAAATCCAACATTTTGCATCTTTTTTTAAATAAAAGTACAAAATGCTAATCAAATTTCCTGTTGATTGTTTTGATACAGATGTGCGGCAACGACTTCTGCATGCCGCTGGTTCCCAGAGAGTATTGGGGTTGAACATCATCATCATCATCATCATCATCATCATCATCATCCAACAACAGACACAAACTACTCCTCTGTTTGTACTGCCTCACTGTGAAACGACTAATTTATTTTAAATATATATGCTATTCTACATTTTTATTTTTATTTTATTTATTTTGTTAAAATGTTCTATGTAAATATTGATATGTCTAACTACTATTTTTATATCTCTTTATACCACTATTTATAATAAAATATTAATTAAATATTGCCTTGTGTTTTGTCATCATTCGAAGCCTTGTTCCCATGATGCAGTCCAGTTCACTTTACCTTGTGGTAAGGCCTGTTGAAGGAGGCTGGGACACGGGCGGACACGCGGGTCTTGGGGTATAGGGGTATAACACGTGCGCAGTGTAACTGAAGCTGCAGTTGTGTGTTGCGATTGGCTCAATTTCGGCGAGTGCAGACCAGATTTTACTCTGCATGTGTTGTTACCCCAAAGACATTATGACACGTTGATGAAGCGTGACCCAGCCCCCTTCAATAGGCCTTGCCTTGTGGTTGTACTGGTTGGCTCCCAGTTTGTGTTATGTGACTGTGAGGCTGGACAGAATGGAGCTCAGGGAAGAAAGCTACAGAGCGCCCTCTGCTGGTCAAAAAGGCACACTGGTACCCCACAGCACCAGCAGTGGCTCTAATCTGGATGAAAACTTCACTGTTTTCAGTGATGGCTCTCAGTGGGAACATAAAAAAACACAAATAGACACTAAAAAAGTTGTAAAAGTAAAAGTGTATTATAAAGAATAGGTTTTAATGTGGCTATAATTGATATTTTTACTATAACAATGTATCAAATGACAATGTAAAGTGCGAAAGGGGTGAAAGTGGCCGCAGCAGGCAGCTGTTTTAAGTGAAAAAAGCTCTAAAAACCCAAATGTACACCACCTGCTCAGCACCAAACAGCAGACAGACACAGTTAGTAACTATAGCTGGTGAACATAGTGAAGCATTTAGCAGCTAAAGAGTCAGATGTTTCCCTCAGGAGTTGGTAAAGACCAAAAAACAGAACTGAAAGAGAGTAAATATTGGACTCACATCCATCAGGTGGACAGAAACACAACTAAACTGTTTGCTAACAAGTTCATCATATCAACCTAAAAGGTGATATCAAATTGTTGTGTTCAGGATTTGTTTCCGATGTGCACAAGTGGCCTAAAAAATCTGTTATTACAAGTTAAAAGATTGTTCTTGTGGTTATCTTTTGCATTTACAGATCATCAGAGAGGGTTAATATATTATTTTATAATACCAGGTACCAGGATTATATTACAATTTAGAGGAAGTGAAACATTTTAGTACTGAAAAAAAGCCACAACTGCATAACATGTCACAACAGCAGCTTTAAGATTGCTGTAATCATTCCTCCCTTGCTTCCAATGTTTGCGATGTGGGGCAAAAATATATATTCCAAAGTTTATCTGAAGCTAAAATGAGGCTTCATTAGTCTGAGTTAGACAAATGAAGTGTAAATCTTCCAAAGTTACAGTCTATAAAGTAAAAATGTCCCTCTGTTTGTTAGTTTACTTCCACTGCAGCTCAACAAGGAAACACAAAGATGGAATTTCATACCAAAGAGATTATAACTCAGACTGCTGAAGACTCAGATAAACTTTTGAATAAATGTTTTTGCACAGGAGGAATGATTATATATTTATATGGGCACCAGACAGACTATCCCTCCGTTCACTACTTTATCTGAACGTATCATATATATGTATATATATATATATATATTCTGTATCAGCTTGTTACAGCTACAGTATGTTTACACACTGATATTCAAACACTAAATAATCTGCACCATTTAATCACATGGAAATATTTGAGGTGTCCTAACTGTTGAGACAGGTACCATGAAGCTCAGTCTGATTCTGTGATCATGTGTTGAATCTCATCAAGGCCCTCTGAGACCAAGATAAGTTTCCCCAAAGGGGACAATAAAATATTTATTTTACCTTAGCTGTCTCCATCCCTGTTAGTAGCTTCGCTATAAACCATCTCATAAAGACAAAATGCAAACTAATACTTTCCTTAAAAACAAGGAAATATTCACATTTCCCTACAAATTTCACAGCAAACATTTTGAGTTGTCACACAGCAGCAGGAGAAGCACAGGTGATGCTAATAACATTAACGACGGCTCCCTGAACCTGAAACAGCTGAATGAAAATCAGACATCATTAATTCTATTATTTACAACTGTTTTACTACAGTGACATGTCAACATCTCTTCTGTGGAAAAAAAAAGCCTATTGGTGTTTTTAGAAACTATAAGTTCTGTGGGTTTTTTAAAAAAAAAGCAAGTTTGAAAAGACTTAAACTTAAAATGGGAATAAAACTTAAAATGGAAAACACATAAAAACAATAAATACATTTATTTTAGAAAATAATTCCTATCACACAACTGGTTGAAAATATATTATATTATATTATATTATATTATATTATATTGTGTTATATTATGTTATATAATATAATATTATATTATATTATGTTATATTATATTATATTGTATTATATTATATTATATTATATTATATTATATTATATTATATTATATTATATTGTATTGTATTATATTATATTATATTATATTATATTATACTATATTATATTATATATATATATATTATATTATACTATGTTATGTTATGTTATATTATATTATATTATATTATATTATATTATATTATATTATATAACACATTCATGTTTTGTGAAAGATTGTCTGTGAAATGTCTGTGTGTATGTTAATGTTCCCATATCCAGTACGTGATAACACAATTATTAAAAACAACTGAAAACTACATTCATTTTACAGCAGATTATGCATGCTGTAAATGTCACAGGCAAAGGTAATATGACAGAGAAGCTATACATAAGTGAATATTACTGGAACGGCATAATAGTCAAACTTTATTAACAAGCACATTTAAAAACAACCGAAGTGCTGAACAGTCACAAAATACAAATGAATACAAAGTAAACAACAATAAAAACAGAGAAAAACAATAAACACAATGTGATAAGGTAACACTAACACCTTGAACACAGTATCAAGCAACATTACCAGTTGGGAGCCACAGAGACACAAGCCCCCTCCAGAGACATGATATTCATTTCCTCTCACGGTCTGAAGCATGTGAGAAGTGAGAAGTATTCTGAGGTTCGTTCCACAGCAGACCAGAGATCAGCCTCTGCCACAGCTTATCTAGTTTATTTAGTGTATCTTTGTAAATGGGGCTCTGCAAACACGGGGAGGTCCTTGGCACCGCTAAGTCTAGACTAAGATAGAAGATCCTGCCTGCTCTTCCCTTCTTTCTCTCACCTACGGACCTAATGACCTGCCAGAGCCAACAGAGAGCCCTTTAATATTCATAGAGGAGTGTGTGGATCTGCATAGCAGGCAGGAGAATTAGGCCCGAGTGTTTAGTTTGCCACATACCTGCAGTCCATTTGATATGCAAGCAGCAAACAAAGCCTAATATACTCACTTAGGTCTTTCATCACAGAAAAGCTAATAAACTCTGTGGCCTAAAAGGGGTTTGGGATGAAAGGGTTAGCACCGCCGTGCTGATTATTCACTCATTACATGTGAGTAAACACCGTCAGGGCTTAATGTGGATTAAGAGAAGACAGATCCTCTCTATCTTCAGCCTTGGGAGGGAGAGAAGAAAGCTGACAGCTGGGGAAAACTGTGTTTATAATGGGAAATGATATTCAGCTAATAGTTTATCATTCAAAACAAATAGAATGGCAGATGTTGTTTACACAAAAATATACATAACTAAAAGGAAATTAAATCAAAAACTGAAAGGATCCCACCTGTAAAAGCTTCAAACTTTAATCAACCATAGTCTAAAGTGATAGAATTAGTTGTAATACGTGCTGTCAGTCATTTTATATAAAGAGTGTCACTCTTTATCAGATGATAGATACTTGAGTTTTGAGTTTTTAAAAAGTAATCAACATGTCTGTAGGAGGAACATGACAATTTGATTTGACAAAAACAGATTTCTTATACTGGGAACAGTAATATAAATGTTGAGTTGTTGTTTCTTGTGTAATATCATGTCACATAATGATGTGGGGGGGGTCAAAGGTCACTGTGGGAACTATAGTCACTGGGTCAGCTGTCAGGTCTGGTGTCACCTCACACGCTCTCCAACTCAAGACAAATAATAAAAACTAAACCCGCCTCAGCAAAATCAGTTTAGAAATGTTGATTTTCAGATGTTTTAATGTCCCATCCTTGCTTCAGATGTTTTTCCTTAATTCAGATGACTGTTTTTGTTGCATAACTGAGGTGGTGGGGAGCTGTGCGAGACTGGTTCACACGTCCAGCTCATTAGGTTTCACCTCCGCTGCAGAGCAGGAGTCAAATGTGACGCGGCGGTTTGTGGGAACACTGCTCGGGACTCAGATCCAGGGTCGACACCTGACCATCAAATCCACACAAATGTCAGAGAAAAAAATAATAATAATAAAAAAAACTATTCCGCTACATGAAATTAACTAAGTGAATGAATGGAAGTTATGATTATGCTAATTCTTTTTGCAGCATAAACCTGCCAACCTTAAATACATTTAACTGCTGCCAAAACTATAGCATGTTGTGTATATAAGTGTATTAAATCATCTTTCTGTTGTTTCAAATGAAAGAATCTGAGAAGAAAAAACAGAAAACTGCACCAATATTTAGTAAATGAGTTGACATAAAGGTATATTTGTATGCATCAGTTTATGAACCAGAAACAATATTTAGTCAGTATCAGTAATATATATCATATATACAGTATATATCAGTAATATCAGTAGTAAGAGACGCTGCACGGTCATTTTTATTTGACAAAAAAGAAAAAATTATGCTGAAAAATATTTCCTAGACTAGAACAAAACATCTGCAAAGGCTTCTGATAACATGAATATAGAAATATGACCAGTAAGTAATATATATATAAAGTTGCAAAGTAAATAAGCAATAGAAGATTGACAACATGACGCTTATTGTCTTCATATACAGTACACAAAGAATTATAACTCCTCACTAATTTGCTCTTCTAAAATCCCTCTGCCACCAATCTTAGCTATTATTGACAACGCTTAAATCCTCAATCACAGGGACATTAACTGAGTTGTTGAAATTGAAGATTATACGTTATTTAACCAGGTCCCATTGAGGTCGGACATCTCTTTTGCGAGGTAGACCAATAGCCAGGACAGGATGGAACTGAACTGTGTCTTTTATTAGGTTTAATCTCGGTGCGATCCCTCAAATATAAAGTGTGTTATTAGTTATTGGTTGTGCATATCCTTGCTGTGTGGATCAGGCTTCCCAGGCCAGTGAGGCCTACTGCTGTCCAAACAGGACGAGGTGTAAACTTCTCACACTTCACAGCTGCCCCGGCACACTTTTCCAGCCTGACCTTGTAGGGGACACCAGGGCAGAGAGACACAGCGGCACTAATGAAATGTAAAACTGCTATTTAACTTCTTTAAATGTATATGGATGATGATGAGGGGACATAACATTGATTACTGTGTTTCACTGAACCTTAGACTTATAGTTACAGGGCTTGTTCTTTCATTCAATTGGCCATTCATTTAAAAAAAAAGAAAAAAAGAAAGTGGATTATTGGACATTTTTGGTAGCAAATCTTTTAGCTGCTTCAAGTCACAGCCCATGATACTCCAGCTTTCTAATTTTAAAAAATCCTCAGGTTCAGAGACAGACCCGCAACCCGGGTACAAATCCTGTCATGGCAGGGTTATGTTCCCAGGCTGCAGGAGCGTATAGTGTGAATTTGTCTACTTCGTGATGCCCGTGCGAGCTGCCAGGTCACACCTTTGTCCTGGAGCTGGCATGTTTCCCATGGGACCCCCTGGCCTAGGTGTCAGCCCTGCTCCCAGAGCTTCTCAGGACCAGAGGTGGCTTCCGGAGGTGCAACCTCGCACCTCCCACCACATATATGGAGCAGCCTCCCTGGTCCTCCTCACTATCCTCTGCCTGCCTCACCAGCAACACACTGACAGCTCACCGCTCAGGGAAAAGCTTACCACCACAACTACAACCACACTAGCAGCTATGGAGATGTCCTACTGTTCTCCTCTCCAGCTCCAGGACAACGCTTTCCTGTTTGACTGCGAGTCCCTTGTGCTGGACAAGTCTTGCGGTCCTCTGGCCTACGATCCAGCCTCGGACCCGGGTTACTTCAGCGCTGGCAGCAGCCTGTCCCCCACCTCTTCTGTGGACTCCTTCTGCTTCTCCCCCACCTCCCTCCAGGCTGCCGGGAACGAACAAAACCCTTTGGACTGTTTTGTCTTCAAAAGCCCGGCAGTGCCTCGTCTTACCCACGAGACACAGCCTCTGCCCAGCAGCAGATCCTCCACAACCACCTCCTCCACCACCACCACAAAGAAATCCAGATCCAGGTATCCGGGGATGAAGCGCTCGACAGCCAGCGAGAGAGAGAAGCTGAGGATGAGGGATCTGACCAAGGCCCTGCAACACGTCAGGACATACCTGCCACCCTCGGTGGTGCCAGCCGGACAGACCCTGACTAAGATCGAGACGCTGCGCCTCACCATCCGTTACATCTCCTACCTGTCGGCCCAGCTGGGCCTCAGCGAGGAGGTGCTGGAGCAGAGATCCTCAGAGTTTGTGGGGCAGCCCCAAAACCTCAGCCAGTTCCTGGGTCAGCCGACAGCCAGCTACATCCCACAAGAATCAAACTGTAACACCACGAGCACGGCCCAGCTGGCCTCTCTGCAGCCCTCATATCAGGTATGTTCAGATCATGGTCAGACAATTACACACATTTAAAAGTGAATTTGCTTTACTATGACCTTGTGTTACAATTGAATGAGTTCATAACCAAAATCTTGTTTTCTGTTGTCAGGTCTCAAGTGGAGTTTGCTTCACCAGTGAGCAGTACTGGATGCCACAGCAGCAACTTCAAAACGCCGCCTTCTCTGGACAGTGCTGAGATATATGACCATCAGTCCACTCAACTATTTTCATTGCAACAATGACCTCTAACAAAATTTATGGACAAACTTCTCTTTTTTGTTATTTTGAACAAAATATATGTCTGTTTTATGTGTATTTTTATATAGAACTGTTTTTTTATTTTTAATTTATTGAGCTTTTACAATGTGAACAGAATAAACGTAATTTATCAAAATAACCCTTGAGTTTGTTGCATTCATCCAGATGTTGGTTTTCTCTTTCTGTCATATATTTACAATTAGGGCTGTCAGAGTTAATGCAATAGTCATGTGTTAACACAAATTCGTTTTAATGCGACTAATTTCTTTAACGCAAACGATATGTTGGAGTTTGTAGCAGGCTCAATTTTAAAGCTATGTCATACTAGCTTGTTGTGAAGGAGGCAAAATAACGCTCCAAACTTACGCTAAACTTTGGCGAGGAAAAATTGGCATGGCCATTTTCAAAGGGGTCTCTTGACCTCTGACCTCAAGATATGTGAGAGTCTCCCCTTTACAGACATGCCCACTTTATGATAATCACATGCAGTTTGGGGCAAGTCATAGTCAAGTCAGCACACTGACACACTGACAGCTGTTGTTGTCTTTTGGGCTGCAGTTTGCCATGTTATGATTTGAGCACATTTTTTATGCTAAATGCAGTACCTGTGAGGGTTTCTAGACAATATTTGTCATTGTTTTGTGTTGTTAATTGACTTCCAGTAATAATTATATACATACATTTGCATAAAGCAGCATATTTGCTGCAGTGTATTAAATACTTGACAAATCTCTCTTTAAGGTACATTTTGAACAGTTAAAAAATGTGCGATTAATTTGCGTATAATCACGATTAACTATGGACAATCATGCGATTAATCGCGATTAAATATTTGAATCGATTGACAGCCCTAATTTACATACTAAACTAATGAAATCATACAGACTTGGTGCTCGGCCTCCACTTCCTTACACAAACACTGCAGCTGTCGGCACGACGGTGAGGTGCTAAACAGGGAGCACATCCCCTCTAAAGTCCTTAAGGAAAGACCCCCGCTGAGAGAGGTGGCAGCTGAGCTAGGATCGGTTAATTGGCACCTTTTCTATCCTGTGTAAACATGGTGGGTGGTTGAGACCATGAAAGAAAACCTCATGGTAAATAACTGGCTCTGGATTAAGTTCAGAAATTGAATGATGCTGTTTTATTTCACTCCCTGTTCTGATGGCCACTTCGTGATGGAAGATGTTTCTCTGCGGTGTCCACATGTGACCCAGTTTTAGAGCTAAGATACAGATATCATGTGAAACTAGAAAACCTAAGGAATCCCTTGGTATCAACCATGTCATACTAGCATGTTGAGAAGGTGGCTTAGTAACGCTGCAAAGTTAGGCTAAACTTTGGCGAGGAAAAACCGTCATGGCCATTTTTTAATGTGCCTTGACCTCTGACCTCAACATACTGTATGTGAATGAAAATGGGCTTTATAGGTACCCAAAAGTCTCCCCTTTACAGACATGCCCACTTTATGATAATCACATTCACATGCAGTTTGCGCAAAAACCATGCAATTATTTGAATGCAGTATAAATGTGTTATTTTCTCCTATTCTAAAATGGTGTATTTGAGTATTTCTGCATACTGGGGTCCCTAAACAGTCTTGAATTGCATAAATTGTGTATCACTGTAAAGCTGAGACTCTTGTGGATCCAATGAGCCCAATCATATTCATGTGTGATGATGTTAGTTCCCATATTTGCCATTCATTGTAGTGAGACCATTTTTTGAAACTTGACGTCACTGTATATAATGACCTGTGGTGACCTCTAGGATAATCACAGCCTCATGAAACTTTATAGTCACAAACTAGAGACCTAGAGCATTCAGAGGATGGATAGCTTTCCTAGGTAGATTGACAATAAGGGGGTTTCTGAGCAGTTTCCAGAACAGATGTACTCGCCATCCAATCACATAAATAGAAATAGAGGTACAAAATGTCACAATTTAACATGGCTTTATTTCATAGGCTAGCATCCACAGAAGATGCAAACATTTTTGGGGATGCAGCCCGGTGAGCACAGAATATCACACTTTTGTGTCATGACATTTATTTAAAATCTTTAATTCCTCTAAAATCTTTAAAATGTTGACAGTATGTACAGTATTAAAACATATTTTCCACATACAAAACCAGATTTTGGTATCAAATAATCTTTATCCATAAAAATGTATAATCAAAACTTTACATTTAAAAAAAGCTCCCCATCACATTCATAACATTTATAATAATACATTTGGTTCCAGCTGGAATAAAAGGCAGTAAAATTATCTATTATAATAATATATTTGAAAATGGTCAGTGTGTGTTAAACAGCGGAAGAAGTTTCATTGGTGAACCATTGAAGCACCTGTTCCTTGTTCATGGCCACCCAGTTGATGTTGGCCTTGGTTCTCTCCAGCGCCTGCTCAAGAGCCATGGCGGCCGAGCCCAACTGACCTGCGTTTTCTTCTTTGAACTGCAGCAGCTGGAGAGGAACGGGAGAAGGGGGGGTTACTGGGATTCAATTCTGCATGTAGAGTACAAGACTACTAACAGGTATAAACAAAATATAGGATTAAGATATAAGAACATTTCTTTCACCACCATACTTATGTAACAACAGGTGCTTCATACTGTGCCTGATGCATACCTTGCAAACACTGTCTAGATAATAATATTAATTTACCCACAAATTGTCAATGTGAAATGAAATATTGGGCCATAAAGTCCTACAGAAAACGACAACAAATACTAGAGAAACTATACCTGATTGTACTCAAACTCAGAGGAGAATCGTCTGGTCAGTCCATTAACTAGTCCTCCAAAGGAAAACGATCCACCACCATAGCTGAGGAAAAGGCAAAATCAAGACAGGCTTTGAATACTTTTGCAGGCTGTGTAACCAAAGCTGTTTGGTTGGACATTTTGATAACAAGACTAAACGTCTACAGCCAGTGAGGCTTTACCAGTGGGCAACCTCCGGGTCTGAGAAGTGAAGCCAATGACGAAGTGCCTTAAACTGTCATTCTTTCTAATAGCCAGCAGGGGGCGACTCCTCTGGTTGCAAAAAGAAGTCTGATTGTATAGAAGTCTATGAGAAAATGACCCTACTGCTCGCTTGATTTATTACCTCAGTAAACATTGTAAACATGAGTTTATGGACTCAATCGCTAGTTTCAAATCTTCTTCAATACAGCATGATGTTCATTTAGTAAATTATGGTCTCATTTAGAGTCAAATAGACGGGATGCTTTAGGCAACCTTGTGATTGACAGATCACTACCACGGTGTTCATAAACGTTAATTATATATTTGTTGGTCGCCTGAAAATGTCTTCTTCATTCAGCATTCGGTTGTGCTTAGCTCCACCTTCTCGTGTCACTTCTGGTTGCAAAAAAAACAAGATGGCGACAGCCAAAATGCCGAACTCGAGGCTTCAAAACAGCAGTCCACAAACCAATGGGTGACGTCATGGTGACTACGTCTACTTATTATATACAGACTATGGGCTGTACTCATGCAAAGCAGTGCTTTGGGCTAAATGCTAAAGTCAGAGTGCTAACATGCTCACAATGACAATGCTATGCTGATTTTTAGCAGGTATAATGTTAACTATGTTCACCATCTTAATTTAGCATGTTAGCAATTGCTAAGTAGCAGATGATTAGAGGTTGCAGGGAACAGCATTCGTTTTGCTTGGATATGGTCATGAAACAAAGTAAAATTTTGACCTGAAGGGTCAAAGAGGATTACCAGGAGTCATCCTCTGGGCGCCGTGGATATCTGTATCCATTCAATAGTAGTTATAAGATAATGCAGTTTGGACCAAAGCGGTGGACCAACACCACCAGACTAAAATTCTCCTTTTGCCACCATAGTATCATGTTTAACCGTGACTATTACTGTATTATATATGTGTGTGCATCAGGGAAAACTCACTTATTGAATATATAGTCCCATTTGGCTCTGACAAAGTCCCACGCCAGAGGTTGACCGACGAGGTTGCCAGCAATTGAAATTATGACAGAGGTGGCGTCCTGCTTACGGATCTTCGTCGGGTCCAGACAGTAGTTCAAATACCTGAAACACACTCACAGTGACGACAAAAGCCTAATATGTTAAATTTACTGTTTGCTGCTGCAACAGTGTTTGATGTACAGTAGGACCGTCGAAACCCCGAAGCGACCATTCTCTGCCAGCACAGGTTAAGGAAAAAATAAGTACGGAGCAATGAGAGAGCTAACATTATCCAGCAGGATGTCTACCGACCTGTTCAGCAGCCAGGGCTGTTTGGTGCAGGACAGAGCAGACAAGAGTTTATCGGCCTCCGAAGCGATGGTGGCGTTCTTGTACATATTCCAAGCAAAGTCCCACTCATCCACCCCTCCTGCTGCAACCGCCACGCAGTACACTGTGGACTTCAAGTTGGGACTAATGCTGGAACGATTGACAAAGATGACAGAGAGTTAAATACAATGACAGCAGTGGCTGGGGGAGCACAACAGAGTATTAGGGCCACATTGAGGAAAAATAAATAAATTCGAGATTACGAGAATAAAGTTATATGTTTACGAGAAAAACAAGTCGTAATATTATGAGAATAAAGTCATAATCTTATAAAGTAGTAATTTTACGTGTTATTTTAGAGGGGAAATAGAGCAACGTGCCGCCAGTGTGAAAATGAGGAACGTGGAGCATCTTGTGAAGTTATACTTTAGTTTAGGTTTTACAAATAATGAAATACTTAATCTTTTGGCTCATCAGCAACACATTATCATAAGTATTAGGACCTTGAAAAGATTGTGCAAGAAACTGCGTTTATTCCTAAGAAAGAACCACACGGACCTGATGGTGAAATTACCTCTTTTGTAGAGGAGGAAATTACTTTTTTCCTTGTACAGTTATGACTTTATTCTCGTAATATTACGACTTTTTTTTCTCGTAATAGTATGACTTTATTCTCGAAATCTGAGATTTTGTTTCCCCTCAATGTGGCCCTGATACTCCATCGTAGGGGAAGGAATCAGGGAGGTCGAGTGAAAGGCAAATAAATACTTGAATTAAAACTGAAAAAGTGTGAGTATGGAAAAGAAAGAATGAAAGGAAACATGGGGTGTGAACATACGTGTTGTTAGCTGGATTTTTCATCCAGTCTCTGAACCAGCCAGTAGTCAGCTCCTTACAGCCTTCCACTCCAGTACTGCAGGCCGTAGAGATTGCATTCACCTGGTTGTACCTGGACAGGGATATGACATGATACAAGGGTCAGGTGAATGTTCAAGAAGGGTCCAACTGCAGACCTCACATCCCCCAGGTCTACGAAGAGAGCAGGGTCCCCATGAGTCAGATGGGTCACTTCCGTTAGAAGTCTAAAAAATGTTCTTTATTTGACCAGATCTGAAAACGAAACATGATGTTTGTTTTTTCTTTCTTGCTGTGTTTTGAGTGTGAAAGAAATACACTGTTAAATTACCTAAAAAAAGTGCAGGTGATGTTAGCCTGTTGGAGAAGCTGACATACACTTTGTGAAACAGACTGTAATATTATATATCCTCTGGAATAAAACTGAAAACATAAACCTCTCTTTTGTCAAACTGTCAAATTATATGTACTGTTTTTCAACCATACGCAATGTTGTAGACCTTCAATCTTGCTAGCATAACGTTAGCTTTATGTTAAACTAATTAAGATTTCGTGAAAATCCTGGCTAGTGTTGTTGTTAAATGTGCTGAATACGGGATTGGGAGCATTTCTATTGCCTCTCAGCAGCTCTCAACAAGGCGACAGCGAACCACGACTCGGCTCATACAACCATATCCTGCTACAGTGATTGCCCCAAAGGTTACTATAGTACATGTGTGTTCTAAAGAGTGAAACAGACATGGTTTAAAACAGACGGCACGTTAACATCCTTACTGGTCAGTGTGGTTTTCTGGGATATTTGTCCAGTTGTGAGTGATCTCCTTGAAGTAGTTAAACAGAGGGGTGACCTGTTTCTTTCGGTAAGCCTGAGGGATGAAGATGCACACGTTTTGTTAATTTGTATTACTGTTTCAAAAAGAGAAATGTGGCATGTACGATTTCCGGGTATATTTTCCCATCATTAACCAATCTGCGTTGCTTCATAAACACCTTTACTCGGCTGTTCTTTGGGGATCAGCATTGGAATTAATTTAATGAAGAAGCATTAACCATTCATCACAAACCTGCATGGGTCCGTACACTTCACTGCGGTCAAACATCAGAAAGAAGTAGTTCAAGTTGCGATTGGTTATCGCCCAGGGCATGTATTCGACTTCTTTAGAGAGGAACTTGGTCGTCCTCAGAGCCAGAGTTGTGTCCACCATCTTTGCCCTGAAAATGGCACGTACAATCGCTCAGCTCTCTCTTTCAATATTTGACAACAATGCTTTGTAAAATGATGGCCTCACCTTGCGAGGTTAAAAGCATCATCGATAATTTGAGCTCGGTTGATCACTGGAATATCCTGAAAAGTGAACGAGGAATTGAGTTTTGGGAGCTTGGATAGTCATTTAGAAACACTGCAGAAGTCAAGCTGCTACCTGATGTTGGGAGCTCAGCTTGGCGAGGAGACGCTCCCAGTTTGCAGAGTCGTAGTTGACTCTGTAGAAGCCCTTCATATTTATGTTAGCCATCAGCCACTCATCGGCACCAGCACCAAGAGTCATGTTTGTGTTCGTAGCTGTTTGGATGGAGATGAAAAAAGAAATAATGCATCTTTTTTGTATTTTATTCATCATCTTTGTAATGCTCTGAACCTACACCTGAAATAAATCTTACCTTCTTTGTTAAGAAGCCAGGACTGCTGTTCAGCTCCACCAGTCTTAATCCACGTAAGAGGGACAAACCACTCGTACCTAGAGCCGCATCCATCCAGCCATACACATGTGTGTACATAGAGAGAGCAGGTGAGTTTCTTATGACAGGGTTCAGTATGACCACATAGAGTATATTCAGCATATTCACATGAAACATTACAAATGTTTCCTACTTGAACTCTGAGGGTCTGTCCACTATAGCGTCCGGGTCCGACAAGAAGTGTTTCTGGGTAATTTTTCCAGTCTGGGTGTCGATGGTGACCACTGGGAACCCCATTTGTAGGATCCACCGGTTCATGATATTCTCTATAGTGTGGGGCAGCTTTATGTCGGCTTTATCCACTGCCTGATAAGAGGAATATTCAAATATTAGTAACAGTGTATGACTCTTCGTTGCTCCCTGCACAGGAATTCTTTTACTTTTTCTATAATTCAGTATAACAGGCAGATTCATTCTACAAATGTAAAAGCGAGCTTACATATCTTTTGTTTAACAGCGGCCAATGTGGTCACAAGTGGCAATTGGCCCTTCGCTGAGCCAGTAAAGCTGTCAGAGCTACCATAGAGCCACATTGTCACTAACTGCACTCCCTGCATAAAGACCGAGCTAATTTTTGGAAAAACAAAAAAGCGATTTCAGAGAGAAGTAGACAGAAGGATCTACAATATGCCCTCAAAGGATATATCAGGGTATCAAACTGATTCAGCAGCGAAACCTACCTAAAGCTTGTTAAAATTTGCTGATATTAGCCACCTTAAGCTACTGGTCAAACAGGTCACAAAGTAGACTGAACTAAGCAAGTATGAATTCAATTTATGCCTATTATTTGTAAAAGGAAACACATGCACATTTTTCTTTCAAAAGTTACATTATATCACTTTTAAGCTGAACTTATCAATATTTTAACAAAAGAAATGTGTGAAACCACTCACATTACACATTAGTGAAATGTGAACTCACTGTAGACTGATGTTACTGTATCTGCTGTATGTCCGTTTTGTGTTTACAGCTTGTTGTGCTGCCCTCAAGTGGCCATGACTTACTTTAATATAGATTTATAGATACTGCACAAAGGTTGAACTAAGGTTTTGAAGGAATTTTTTCTTTATAAATAGCTGTTTTGTGGAAGGTAAACAGTTGTGATGATGGTGCTATCTTACCATTTGCAGGTGCTTCCAGAGGTCTCTGTAGCCTGTGTTGTTATACTTGAACTCCTCTAAGTACGTCTGCAGACAGATAATAACGTATTACTCTAGTTGTGCTTTTGTGGTGAACAAAGAAGTTAGATGCAGAATCATGTAAAATGATGATATGACAGCATTAACAAAATACAGACAAAATTTAATCAGCTGAACTCACACTCAGTCCTTTGGAAAAGACGTCCTCGGTGATAAACTCTGAGAGCATCCTGAGGACTGATGCCCCCTGTAATGAAACAGGAGGATATTAACAGCGTTAGTAGGCGACATATCATATGGGACAGAATTACAGCATACTCTTAATGAGGATCAGTGATTCATTAGCACTTTAATTCTCTAGTTCTCAAAGAGTGTCAAGAGTCCTTGATTAGGGTCACCCGGGTAAAGAGACAGCAGTTTAATTCATTCTTTTTTGTTTAGTGGAGGTCAACATCTTGTCTAGTGGGGCTCGGAGAGAACAATACATTGGGGTAAGGAAGTTGTGATGTGTTACCCTCAATTAAACCTCACCTTGCTGTATGTGATGGAGTCAAACAGTGCACTGATTTGCTCTGGCATCATTATGTCCTTCTCTTCGGATGAGAGTGGGTGGGAGGAGGCCAAGGCATCCACACCCATCACACCAATGATCTCATTCAGAACGATTAATTCTTTCTGGAAAATACACACAGAGATATGTTTGAATTTTGCATTGTGGCCTGACCAGACACGTTTCGCTATAAACGTATTAAATTGATTTCTATATCCATCTTCTTCAGACTCAACTAGAGCAATTTAAAAAGATGCATTCAGCATATCCAGCGAAACTCACCATATTCCATGTTGGCTCAGCATAGTCGGCTCCAAGATAAGAGACGTAGGTGGCAAACCCCTCGTTGAGCCACAAGTCGTTCCACCATCGCGTGGTCACTAAGTTCCCAAACCACTGAGAGGACAGAGCTTAATTTTATTGATAGGTTATTAAGCACATTTCAAAGCTAACTATCAAAGATATGATTGTTTTTTGGATCGTAGAACACCATTGAATTTCCTTTAGTTCAGGCTAGTCTCATACAGCGTTCATAGCTATACCTACGAAAAGTAATTCACTGTAATTCGTATATGTATCCCACGAAATCAATTGGTGTGTAATTCAAGTAATCGTGAACCAGGAAATATAGGGAGTGACGAAAGCCACATAGGGAGGTCAGGGTGGATGGTTGGGTCAAAAAAACACTGTAGTTTAACCCAGGAGACCGGTGTTCGTGTGCCGTGTGAAACCAAAAGTCAACGTTTATTTGTCACGTAACTTAAGTACTGAAGTAACACCGCTTCCGTTGTTATTTTAAACCAAACCACAATCTTTCCCTAAGCCTAACTAAGTAGCTGTGTTGCCTAAACCTAACTAAGTCGTTTTACTGCCTAAACCCAAGGACGCTGTTTCTTGTGAAGACGGACGAATATTTTTAAAGGACTGTGTGCATGTAACGAGTGGATATTGAGACGTGTTGCTCGACATTCGTAGGAAAACAAATGAAAAAAGAAGAATACATTTTTCTTAATATATACGAATCATTGTATGAGAATACATTGTTTAGTTTGATACCATATGAGCGAGCTCATGCGAGATGACTGTCGCCACCCACTCCTTGTCTCCGTTGGATGACACGCCAGGATTATATAAGAGGGCGGTTTCTCTGTAGGTGATCAGGCCCCAGTTCTCCATGGCACCAGCACTGAAGTCAGGAAGTGCGATCTGATCTAAGAATAATTAGAGAGACAATACAGGTCATTTTTTGACTGCTGGCTGTATATTTTCAAAGATGTAAAGCAAAATAATATAAGCATTTTAAAATCTCAACAATCAGGTTTTAGATCGGGGCATAGTACTGTGATGGCAGCATCAAAAGTCTTGAATGATGTTACTAGATAACAAGCAAAACTGTGCCGCGGTTTTTATTGATTTATCTAAGGCCTTTGACATTGTTGATCATCAAATTCTTTTGAAATGCCTAGAATCTACTGGACTTGATAAAACATTGTGTAATTGGTAGAACACGAGCTGTTGTGGCTGATGGCTTGCAGTCCAAGTTTATGAATGTTAAAGGAGTGCCACAGGGTTCTATTCCAGGACTACTTTTATTCATATTTGTTATCAATTAAATAGGTGTAAAAGTTAGGAGCAGTACAATTCATCTGTATGCAGATGACGTCATTTTATATGCACCCTCTGTTGCTAAACGTACCCTTTATTTCTGTGCTATACAGCAAACTTTAATTGATCTTAAATTACTGTCAAATTATAAATAAATAAAATAAATAATAATAAAAAAAATGCATCCTGTTCTCTAGAAAACTAAAACAAGTAGTACTACTCTTAATAGGACACAGATTGAAAGACTTTCCTTTTATAAATGCCTTGTTTTTTGGCTCGATGACAAGTTGTGCTTTAAAAAATATATAAATGAACCGACTAAGTCCCTAAAAGCAAAACTTGCATTTTTTTAAAAACAGAAACAAGGCATGTATTACCAAAAATTTTAGTACCTTTTTATATGTTATGGACTATGAACTCTAGTCTTCGAAAATAATCATGTTAACACCGAGATTGGAAAACTGTCTCTTAAATACTATGCTCCACACAAGTGGAACAATCTGCAAAAGCTTGTAAACTAACCCCTTTTAGTCAATTTAAATCTCTTTTGAATAACATATAGAAGTGTGAAGGCAAGTGTTTTTAATGAATTGATGCTGTCCCTTATGTTGATGTCCTTGGCCTGCTTTTTGTATAATTTCTTGACGTATATTGTAACTTCTGTGTGCTTCTAATGTTTTATATGTAATGTAATCAAGGTGTCCTTGTAAAAGAGAGATGCTCTCAATGGCCTTCCCTGTTTTAATAAAGGTTAATAATAAAAAAGTAATATTGGTTAGTAGTACTACAGAAGTGTAATTCTATTTGACTGTGGTCTGTGTCTGTGTGTGTTCCTACCTGACTTTCCCAGGGGGTAAGAAGAGTTGTAGTACTTCTCAAAGAAGGCCAGTATGGGCCCAGTCTTCTCCAGGGCATAATCTCCCTGGCCCTCCTCTATAGCCTTCTTGCGAGCCCAGATCCTGATCTAAACACAAACAGTGCTTTATTAACCAGAGGAAAATATGATAGAGCTTGCAGGCCAGCAGAGGGCAGCATAGAAACACTGAGAACAACAGGGCTGAGCAGCAAATGACAGACGAGCCAACATCTGGTGTTTGTATTGGCAGCAGTGGAAGGTGGTAGTAATAGCGTGACTGAATTCACTTCAATCAATCATACAGTTAACTAACACAAATACAATACACAAGGATTCAAATTAAATCACCATCAGTCATAACTTTCAAAGTATTGGTTATACAGCTGCACAGTGTTCTGTAATAGCATTGTTCATTCCAGTGTTTACTGGGATAATCCATAATATCAAGGATCCAAGTTCACAGCGATGAGCCATGAAGATCCCTCTTTTAATGCATTTATTTCTCAAATTAATAATACTTCCTCAAAACGTCATGGCTGCCATTTCCCTCAATATGCTATGGTGTTATAATTTCAGACTGTGCATCAGCATCCAGAGAAGATGCATTGTGCAGATACATTTAAAAAGGAGTTCTTGCAAGCCTTGAGTCAGATCATCTTAAATTATTGGGCCTATTTCAAGTAGTAGCAGCAAATTTAGTATTAGAAATAGCAGCAGAAGTGGTATTGAGATGAAGTGTGGTTCTCAAAGCTGATTATTGATGTTTCTTGTTCACTTTAAGTTAATAATATTAGAAGTATTCGGAAAAAACATGTAAATGATGTAGAAATTTTACACCCATTTCCATTTGTATGGTAAAATGTAAAAAATAATTACCAAAACGTCATTATCCGTTCTCGTTATGTATGTAAATTCACAAACAACAAAAGCCAGCAAGTAGGTTGACATAATCTCCGTAGGTCCAAAGCTTGTCTGGATTACATTGTGTCCATCCATAGTGATGTTAATAGGCTCTGTGTGGGGGAGAAAGACAGCAGCAGGTTAAACATGGATGACGAAATGAGGAATAATAAACTCACTGTATAAATATAGTAAAATATAGCTGAACATTTTATGTTTGCTGTTGTTGTAAATTAAATTTGGACAAAATGTAATTGAGGTATGGTACAATACACTTGAAGATTTTGGTTACTAGGAAACATTACACATGAACAGTTCACATGTAAAATGGAAACTGAAAGAAGAACTTGCCGTTGTTCATGGAATTGGAAAGAGCCACAGTGTCATGAGGGTGAATGAGAGTCATGTGGAAGACGGCTTTCATGGCGGGCTCATCGAAGCAGGGGAAGGCTTTCCTGGCATCCGTTGGCTGCATTTGAGTCGTGGCCAAAACTCTGACAATAGCAGATGAAAACTCAATAATTAACACCCACATCAAATGTTAAAGGAACCCTCCACAATTAGATGCTCTCATACTATAATATAACCCCTATTCAATGTCTTCTAGGAGTTATTTTGTAATGAAGTGGTTGTCAGTTTTTTTTGTTGTACCCCACTTTCCCTAAACCTGTCTTTTACTTCTCCCTCGTTATGGGAATTTCAAGAATAAATTTCCCATGTGAAAGGTGTGTGTACATAGCATGTTCAGACATGTGGTTTCCCAGTCCAAAACTTCCTCAGAATTCAGTCTTGTGGTTGCATTGAATTGCAACGTAATGTCTCATTGCCTCCTGTAAAGAACAGATAACAATCCAGTCTCCTGATCTTCTTCAGGAAGGTCTTAAATGACAAGAAACCACAGAGGCTGTTCTACTGACCAAGTCGTGTACATCAGTAGAGAACATAATTAGGCAAGAAAGGCAAGGTCAAGATGTCTCTTACCACCTAGGCCAAGAACAAATCTCAAATCTACTATAATTTACAGAGCTAATACAGGATGGTACTTTGGCCCTGTTCTGACAGCTCTAACCCGTCGGTAACCTACATAGTTTCCGTTTGCAAAGACAAAAAGTGTTGTGGTTTCAGCAGTAGTAATATCCTTCATATTTGTGAATTTGAATACTCTCGGCAAAGAAAGCAACCAAGCACATTTCCCAAAATGCCAAACTGTATCTTTTAAAGGTTTTCGCAGCATCTAGTGGTGTGGTTGCAGATTGCAACCAACTGAGTACCCCTCCGCTCACTTCTCCCTTTCCAAGACTGCGGTACCGTGAGCCGCCAGGAGCAAAACCGTTGTAACACCGTCAGACAACGACAGTTTCAGGTGATTATACACTAATGAAAACATAGTTCTGAATATTATATTCTATTTCTGCTAATAGATCCCCCGAAATATTACACACTGTTTCTATAAGTGAAGTTCTAGTTCAAACGCATGTCTGTAAAGGTGTTTAAATCCTGCATTACTACATATTAATATTTACACTTTGTTTAAATCCTCACTATGGCATAATTCTCGAATCTAAACCAAAATATTTAAGACAAATATAATTTAATAAAAAGAATTTAAGATTAAAAAGACCATCATACTTTTGCACCCCATCTTCTTTATATTCACTCCTGTAGAATCCTCCCAGGTCGTCGGCCAGCTCTCCAACAAACTTGGTGAAGAGCTCGTACGTGCTGCCAACCAGCAGCGGACTGTTGAGCTGGATCACCAGGTACTGGGTGGGAATCTCCAGCCAGGTGTGTTTCAGGCTGGGCGCCGTGGCTCCTTCGAGGCCACTCAGCTTGGCATGGTGTCCCTCGAACATGGTGAAGTTCAGCTTGTTGGAGTGGATGATGATGAGGTCGGTCTCCTTCTTACATGTGAAGATCACCGTGGAGTTTCCAGTGAAGATGTACAGGTCGGCCGAGTTGGGCTCCAGCCGGGGCCACAGGGTGACATTGTAGGAGACAGGAGCGAGGGAGTCTGGAAGTCTGTACTGCTGCCAGGGCTCCTTCGGGGTGGAGGGCGTGGTGGGGATGGTGGTGGGACTGGTGGTGGATGAAGGTGTCACTTCATTCTTTGACTTCTCCTGAGCGTAAACCACAGACAGGGCTATGATGGTGGCCACGGCACCGATGGCTGCGACCACACAGGTCACTGCCACAGCCTTGCTGATGAAGAGGCCTTTCCCCATGTCTCCACCAGAGAAAAAGAAGACAGAAGGAGGAGAGTGGTTGCTTTTTATGCCCTGCCCTGTTAGATTCAGCCAAAAGTTAATAGTTGATTTCCTGGGTGGGGAAAACAGCTGAAAGTCCAAAACAGTGAGCTGTAAAAAGTCCTTGAGATAAGTGAGAGTCCTGTCTAATCTGTGAACTTTATACCTGCATAATGGCTCTGAATAAAGACCCTCTTTAGAGGCCTCTGTTTATTCTGCACTGTAAATTGTGTGGTAGTGGAAATACAGTAGAACTGAGTGCACGTGTACAATTTGCAAATGTCAACTGTATACAGATCTGCCGATTTGATATTGAAGCATCCAGAGTTGCATAATGAAATGGGATACAGATGGTTTTAAATAAACTTATATTTAGCCTCAAATGTTATGCAAGTTTGCCTGGGGATGCCCCAAGACAGTTGTGGCTTTATGAAATGGAGACATTCCAATGGTTAAACTGAAAACACATATTTTGTGCATTGGCGCCTATGTCAACACAATTGGTATGTCTTCCTAACATCATGAGATTTGGATTTTGGTCTGCAAACAAGAAGAAGAAATACAAATGCCAATCATTTTGATGATTGTGCAACCCTAACCCAATAACATGAAGCAAAACAGAAGCATCAGCATTTAACTGAGCAGAGTCAAGGATGATGAATCTGATGGTCAGACACCTCCTATTACCAGAAAACCATGAGTGTGTGCAATCATCATTATGTCCAAAGTAACAACAGGAAATGACAACTTTAGTGAGTCAAGATATTTTTGGGGAATTTTGATACTTGTGTAGACATGGAGTGCTTCTCCGGGCTGTATGGCGAACATGCATGGGGGTGGTTCAGAGACGTATGCGTGGCCATTTCTTTTATAATAATGAGTACTGTCAAAGTTAACGCGATAATAACACATTAACGCAAATTTGTTTTACAGCACTAATTTCTTTAACGTGTTAACGCAACTTGCAACTTTTAGGTTGTAGCGGCTCAGTTTTAAAGCTAGAGTGAAGATGCCGTATGAAACTAGAAAACCTAAGGAATCCATTGGTACCAACCATGTCATACTATCTTGTGGCAAAGGAGGCTAAATAACGCTCCAAAGTTGGACTACATTTTGGTGAGGAAAAACTGTAATGGTCCTTTTCAAAGGGGTCCCTTTACCTCTGACCTCAAGATATGTGAATGGAAATGGGTTCTCTGGGTACCCACAAGTCTCCCCTTTACAGACATGGCCACTTTATGATAATCACATGTAGTTTTGGAAAAGTCATACTGACAGCTGTTGTTGTCTGTTGGGCTTGAGTTTGCCATGTTATGATTTGAGCATATTTGTTATGCTAAATGCAGTACCTGTGAGGGTTTCTGGACAATATTTGTCATTGTTTTGTGTCGTTAATTGATTTCCAGTAATAAATATATACATACCTTTGCATAAAGCAAGCACATTTTGTCCACTCCCATGTTGATAAGAGTAATAAATACTTGACAAATCTCCCTTTAAGGTACATTTTGAACAGATAAAAAATGTGTGATTAATCGCGATTAACTACGGACAATCATGCTATTAATCACAATTAAATATTTTAATCGATTAACAGCCCTATTAATAATACATCCAACTTGATAGCTTTTGCATTTTATTGCCACACCCGGTTTCTGCATGGAAAAAAAACCGCATTAATTTCAATGAGGCCAATGAACTCTCCAACAACAACAACAAAAGAAAAGCATGGCGGTTTGGCAAAAGTTCATGTTGGTTCAAGTTTTGCTGCAAGGCAATGCACCACCATCCAACTTTGCTGAAGGGGACCAATAAAATACGTTCTTGGTAGATTACCACATAATGTGAACCTGGTAATTCTAGTTTCTAGCTAGCTAATTGTCAAGAAAGAGGAAACAATTATTGTCACAGTGTAGTTGTAAAATCTGTCTCATAGTATTAGAAACGGTATTTTGATGTCTAAAAAGCCTTCAAACTCATGGATCTATCTCTCAAACTGGCCATTCTGGATCATATTTAATCAGCTCTCTGGTACCTCACCAGAGGTATGCTTTTTTGGTCTGAAATCCTCAAAAAGCCATACCACTCTAAAGACCAACATCAAATGTAGACAGACACACACCATTTAACACCAATTACAGTATAATGCAATGACATTAAACCATTTCCTTGGTAATTGGTCTTACCTTGAATTTTGACTCAGCAGCCTTTCACCTGTTGATTGTGGAGTCAGATTTGAAAGCAGTGTTGTCTGCAATGCTACACTCACTTTTAGCACATCAGCTGCCTGTCCCCAGATCACTCATTTGAAAATGTGTGCTCAGAGAAACCCTACCCCTGTAGAGCCACACCCCAGATTGAGTCTTTCCAAAAACTTCAACGTGATATTGCACAATCCTTAAACACAGAATATAGGCCTACAACATCAAGTGCCTCCTGTGTGTGGTCTTGAACTAGTTGTCTTGTCAACTGTGTCCAATGTTATTTTACAAAGTACGATAGGTTGTTAACAGTGTTGGACACAGAATATTGAGCTAAAGGTCTTGACATCTTTACAAGTTCATCTTCATTGTAGGGGTATTAACAGGCACCATGTTCCATGCTAGCTAATATGATGCAGGATCAACAATTCTTGGTAGATGTTTGGAACAACTGGATCTGCTTTTCTGACTGACGTTTTAAAATGTTTAGCTTCTGCTTGTAAAGCTCAGTAACTTTGAGGACCTCCTGTTCCACATTAAAGTGAAGTGAAATGGCACTGGGCACGCATCTTTCATACTCAATGACTCATTTCACAGGCTGTGCAGTATTACCCGTCACTGGTAGATTGACTTTGACAGAGGGCCCCTTTACAGAGTAACTCCCAAACCACTTTTTTCAGCTGTAAACCTAAAGGCCTATGGGTATTTAGTGTTGTTGTTGATGGATTCAGGTTAAAATCTTGACAGTGCAAAGTATTTTAATTCTACATATTGTATATGCATAGGGACTGCCCTCTACTGGTTGAAACCTGGCTGTAGGGAATGGGAATCGCGGTGCAATCTGGGGTGCGCCGCCATTTTTGGAGGGTGGCGTACGGAGATACGGTAGACCAAGCCCCCAGAAAGAACGCCGGTCGTTGATCCCAATTTTCTTAGTGGCCAAACGACGGTACTACAACTTCTATGTCCATCACGTGATGCCATTGGGCCCAAAAATACTTTTCCCCATAGACTTACATTGGGAAAGAGACGTCTGTAACTCAACGGATAATTTTTTTTGTGGTGAATAAACTTCCCAGTACGAACACTTGAATAGTCCTTATTTAAATCATTAGGTCCTAAAAGTTGTAAAACGCACTAATAGCCAAATCCAGAGTTATTTCCCTTCCTCCGTTCATGTGAATGAGACCCAGATCAAGGCTGGAGTGAGGGCTGCGCCGGCGAGTTAGCAAGCCATGACGACAACGTGACGTTTTGACCCCGTGACCGAGCCATGTGACAGAGCGGACGCTACTGCGCCTGCTTCATGGTGTCAATGGATTCGGAAGATCGCCGGAAGATCCGGGTACTTTTCCACACGGAAGACGAGCCATTTTGGCATCATGCACCACTGAGCAACTTTCATAGGAATAAACAGGGCCCCACCTCCAACGCTGTTGGAGTTCTCTTTATACATCCATGCGGTAGACTCATTGTCTGTCACCGGTCTATTCATCCTTCAATCGTTCATCATCAGAAATGTATAAAGCAAGTGCGAAAGACAAATACCCATAAAGAGAAGCTGACAGAGGCAAAGGTGCGATATATTACAAATTTGAAGTTAGTTTATGATATCAACCCTTACGAACTAGGAGGACCATGACAGCTAGCCAACCATTACGGTCACTGATGTGTTTTGGCATTAGTGACTGTCAGCAGTTCAAAATATGTTAATCTTTGGAAGCCGATGTCCAATTTACAAACGTAGGAATGACATTATTAAGATCTACAAGCCAAATGCCAACAACACAATCATCCCATCCAGACAAAGATAAGTTAGCTAATGTTATACTAACGGAATACTAACAAGACTGCTAAGACTGCATATTTAATCTAACATTACCAGTATCATGCAAAATGAAACCCATAACGTTAGTCTACCTTTGTGTCTGACTGTATGCTATACTACAATTCGGCCTTTGAATTGTATTCACTGTGCAGTGTTTTGTGTTATCTTTTGAGACTTGCATTAAACAGCCAGTGGATGGCATTCTTACCTTTTATACTCCAAAAATGGTGGATTTGCTGTAAGCATGGATGTATAATGGATACAGCATTGTAGGCGGGCTTCCGTTCATTCCTATGAGAGTTGATCAGTGGCGCATGAAGCCAAAATGGCCCAACTGCCGAGTGATAAAATACCCGGATCATCCGGCAATCTTCTGCATCCATTAGGCCCATAGAGCAGGCGCAGTAGCGTTTCCTTTAACTTCGCCTCCCAGCCCCGCGGTCCAGCCTCGGTCTGGGTCTCATTCACATGTCTTAAAATGGGGTCGTGTTTACCGTGTTCACGAGAAGAGTCCATATGAACGCCCCCTCTTCTGGTATTCACGACCTCGTGGAAAGTCTCTGAAAGCTCTGAACTCACGAGTTGTGATGTGTTTGTTGACCAACAGGCCGTGTAAGTTCATTTTTCGGTGCATAATAAGTGAATATATTGTAATTTTAGTCGTATATTGTAATTCGTTGTAATTGTATAATAGGTCGGAGGAAAAAATGTATATTCCCAAAGGCCTCTTCTTTTTCCTCTGTCATTAGCTAGCCAACTAACCAGCCTCTAAATGAGTAATAATTAACAACTTCCTTCATCCACACTCTTGCAACAGTGTAGGAAAGAACTGTTATCGCCAGATAGATTAACCAGATTTTGTAATGTGCTGATGGCTTAATTTCAAGTCCACAGTAAAGAGAGAAAAGACTTGTGCTGTGATTGTAATGCTACACCAGTTATGGAAAATGAGCCTACGCAACTGGGCGTGTCTCACCCATTCTTCCAGCACTTCAGCCAAAACTATTATTATTATTTTCAACTCTATACAGGTCATAAAAAGGCTGTAAAACCCACTTATCAGCTCATGTTGTCACCTTGAACTATCACAACATCTGTTTCAAACAGGCTGTAACAAGTTTCTCCTCTGTGCTTATGTCACTCCTCTGTCCTGAGGTGGAACATTTCCTGTAAGATTCAATTTCCAGTATTTGATAAAGCATGACAGTTTCAATTCCCGACTGTAGTCATAAACACACCCACACAGACATATGGACAGGGAAAACTGGTTTATGTGGAGCCTTTAATTCTATCACTTTCAGAAACCACCCCAAACACAGACTGTGACAGCGGTCACCAGAGACCATGCAGGGAATCCTTTTTATATAGAGAAAAATAGACACAGACATCAGGTCTTTCTGAGCCTTTTGGATTTATTTCTCCTTTGAGTCTTTGCATAGACTTGGCAGACAGTTAGTACATCATGTAGTGCAATGATTTATGATGTAACAATCGAGGTTAAACAAGGACAACAAGAAGCCTAATAAAAATCAAATCAGACTCTTTCTTTCCTACCACTGAAGGTAAAATGGATTTTCAATGTACAGACATCCAGTGTTGAGAATGACTTAACATGGAAGAAGCTGCAGGAATTGTTAATTGTTAAAAAACACAGCATGAAGTTAAGATCCCTTCATGATTAGGGTCCCTAATAACAGTCACAGGCTTCAGCCACTTGTATAATCAGTGCCAATGAACACTGAAGCTGCTCTACAAGTGGCTCAATGCCTCATGTTTGTGATATAAATGCATTGATCATAGTACGCAGCAACATGTAATGAGAATAATGAAGAAATAGATATGAGTTGATGCCATTCTGAGAGTCAAAAGAAATTTTATGTAAGTAAATCTTTTGTTAATTTATTCAGACTAGTCGTGAGAGTTCAACTGGTTTATTTACAGCAACATCACTGATATATAGAGAGCCTAAGTCCCGCCCCCTTCCGGTGGACAACCACGGGACCTTATTTTCGAAAAAATATAGAGAAACAAATAATTTTTTTATCTCGTTTGAATTGCTTCATGAATCACACATATGATGTTTGTCCATTTAAAACAGAATTTTGCAAGTCAAGAAAGTCGCAGTATGTTGTAAAACTGTTGAAGACTGTGAAAATACGTCATTAGAAAAACTACACACCAAGAAGTCGCATAGTGATGTCTGTCGCTCTGAAGCTATGATGTCTGCGTGTTTTGTACTGTGATGAACTCACACCAGCAACAGGTCTTGCTCGTTCTTTCTCTTCCCGGCCGATAAAAAGACCAGGAGTCGTTGGATAAAATTACATCAAGTAAGATAACGTTTCATTTGCGCGTGGAACAATTAACTAGCTAGCTAGTGTTGGTGACGAGAGATGTAGTTCACTGAGCGGTTTCACACAAAACTAAATGATACTACGACAAACCTACAACAAACTGAGACTTTCTTGACTTGAAAAATTATGTTTTAAATCGACAAACATCATATGTGTAACTCGTGGCGCAATTCAAACGAGATAAAAAAAGAAATCTATCTCTCTTCGTTGACCACCGTTCATATTTTTTCCGAAATAAGGGGGTCCACCTGAAGGGGTGTGACTTAGGCTCTCTATAGAAATACATGTGACCCACTGTTCATCATATGACTGTTCCTTCGCACTGAAGTGGATGACCAGTGAGGTATTGTGTGTGTCACTTGTCTTTGCTCAACCGTTACCAAGAAGAAGATGATTATAGTGATTGTCATTCATCACGTATCCCTGACTGTACAAAAAGAAAAAGAGTGTGTGTAATTTTGAGTGTCCAAGTGTTCTCATGTGGACTCTTCAATAAACCACGTCAGCACATGGGCTTTGTTCTCCGTCACCCATTTGATGTTGGCTGTGGTTTTCTCTATAGCCTGCTCCAGGGCCAAGGTGGCTGAGCCAAAACCAACATGGAGGTTGTCTCCTTTGAATTTCTTCAGCTAGGGGGAGACACAAAAATAACAAAGAAAGAAAAACTGAATTTCTGCATTTGGGTAACCCTTTAATTTACAGGCCGTTGATTACATAGTAATGTGAAGAATGTGCCAGGAAGTAATCAGTAAAATCAATATAATGATAGTAGTAGAATTACCTGAAATTACTGTAAAGTATTGAGTAATTACAGAGTAAAATTAAAGCAGAATAAAGAGGTTTGGTCGGTAATTATACTGTTATGTCTATCATATGGAAATTAGCTTTATGTTCCCTAAAAATAAGTTAATGTGCACTTTACAGGCAGTGGAAAGGTAATGACCGTGACATTTCATGGTACCTACCTTGTCTTCATTTAGTATTTGGAAAATAATTACATATTTTCATCCGAATGAGTTATGAGGCAGGCTACACTTTACAGGCCATGGGGAAAGTAATTACAGCCAAAGTTCATATAACCATGCTCTTATTTATGTTGAAACTACCCATATGTTTCAAAGAAACAATGCACACTACAATTTACAGGCAGTGGAAAAATTCTGAGTTGACTACTGTGACATTTCCAGCAGCATCTACCGTTCACTTTTGGGAAACAGCTATTGCAGTGGCTTTACTCTTCTTGGCTTATCAGAAAGTAACACGGTGGAAATTATAATACATTAGGTTTATTATACTGAAAGTACTTGGCTATGTCGTGGAAACTGGCTGCTGCGTTTATTTTGGGAAACAACAATGTTAAATATGAGAACACACAACTTGGTATTACCTGCTAACAGCCTGCAATGCAATAAAAAACACACATCTGCGGAACATTCATGCAGGGAAAAATATTCGGATGGACCTCGATTTCAGTGGATTGTGTGTATTTTTGGGGCCTTGGAACAACGGACGTTTGTTTTCGGGTTCACGGACTGTCGGACAGATAGCCTTTTTTCGGTCCTGTGGGATATTTTTCTGACTATTGGTGTTTCGGAATCACAGTGGGCCGTCCCCTTCTCAACACCCAATAATGTACGACAAACACTACTACTTCAACAACCAAACACTGTAAAAGGACAATATATGGCTTGAGATCACCCAGCAGCTGGGATACGATGTAGATGGTTTTGCTAACATTATATGTTGGTCACTGAACGGTGTTAGCATCACATTTGGGGTCTGATTAGTTTATGTATTGTGTAGTTGATGTTAGCCCCTTACACATTCTCTGTCTGGATAGGTTTTTGTTGTGTGGAGTGGACACAAGCACAATTTAGGAGGAAACTCATTGCGAAAATGGAACTCAGCAACACGGATAATTCACACCGGACCTGTTGTGCATAGATGTCAATCTTGTCAATTTTCGGGTGGACTTCCCTCATTCCAGGAGGATACCACATTTTCGCATTGCACTGGTGTGAAACAGCTTTTAATAAGGCAGCACAAAATGTGTTTCATGCAGCAGATGTTTTCTTTACAGTTCATAACCTGTAAACTTTTTTTTTCTTTAAATACTCAGTAACTACCAAAGTATTATGTTAGCCTCTATGGTAGCCTTAACATATAGGCTACAGAAACGACCCACCTGTCTTACCCGGTATGTGGGCTACACCACTTAGTATAACAATTCTTTGTTCTGCTTTAATTTTACTCTGTAATTACCCAATACTTTACAGAAATGTCAGGTAATTCCACTACTACAACTTGTCATTATATTGATTTTACTGATTTTACTAATTTTGACTTTCTTTTCCTATAAATATTCTCCAGGAAATACAGTGTGTATTTGTGTGAGGCTGCGCGGGCTTCATACCTCCTGTAATTCGAACTCTGTAGAGAATCTCTTTGTGATTCCGTTGATGAGATTAGCGAAGGAAAATGATCCTGATCCATACCTAATAAAGGAAAGAAAGATGCTGTTTACTATAACGATGGTGCCTGCTGTTGACCTCATTGAACATCTGTCTGGGAAAACACCCGATAAATGTCCCCGTAAACAGGAAAATCTGCAAATAAAAGCAAATAAAGTCTGGTGATGTTGGACATGTGTTAAGGCTCAAAAACAGTTGCAACATAATCAAAAGCACTTAAAGTTAGGGTTGGTAAACTTAAGAAACCAGCAAGAGTGCGCTAGATTTTAAATATTATACAACTGAAAAACCGAGCCCGAGGTTATTTATGCTCTATTGTCAAAGACTTGACTATTTTTCTAGTTAACTCTATCTAGGGCAGGCTTAAAAAAATGCTTGCACACTCAGCAAACTGGGTGAGTAAGTGCACGAAAAAAAAGCACTACGTGCACTTGGAGATGTTACATTTCTATCTTAAAATCCTCAGCATTTTTTTCACTTTTACGCTCAGTTGAGTGCTGCTGTGGCTTATGTATTAAAATATTCTTCCGTCCTTAATTTTTTCTTTGAGAGTGCTTTCCAACAAACCCTCCTTTAAGGAGTGAGCTCTTACTGTTGGAAAATGTAGCTCCATCTTGCTCTGACGAAGTTCCAGGCCAGCGGCATCCCCACAACGTTTCGGGCGATGTACTGGATGGTCGAGGTGGCGTCTTGCTTGCGGATTTTAGTTGGGTCTAGGGTGTACTCCAGATACCTGGCTCGGCCAAAACACGAAGCAATCATTTCCAAAACACTTTTTTAAAACATTTCTTTTTAGAGGAAAAATTAGCAGAAGATCATTGAATATTTTAAACATCTTGGAGCACTTAAAAAAGGGTGACACAGTTGTTACCTTAGTGTTACCAACTATCCTAAAAGCGTAAAATCAATTGAGCTTTAAAGGTATATTCTGGCAGAATGCAAAGCAAATATTCTGTCTTGGTGGCACGAATTAAGGTGAAGATTGGTCCGTCCTAGTAGAAAATCATTTAATTGTGAGCTCTGAGATTAGCTAAAGTCTGAGCTGTCATACAGGCACACAGTATGTTGCTAGCTATAGCTACAGCAGAACGTTCACGGCGAATACACACTTCACAAACAGTCCCGCAGTCAAATCAGTGTGACTAGCACAAGGTGAAAATTCTGTAAAAGTGAGACTCACGGTATGTAACTTTTGAACAACCTAAGGCACATTCACCCTCTTACAAATGAAAGAAATCTTAGGCAGTAAAACACAACCACTCTCTTCAATTTGCTGTGTCTGAGTCTTTCTTGGTCTGGTATGACCATTAGCTCATGCTGACTTAACGTTGCTGACTAACAATGCTTGCAAATATTCTGTAAATAGGCCTACTGCGGTGAAACTGACATAAGCCTACTGAGTCAGTCCGCTGACTATGACTATTTGCTTCCTGTGCCACTTAAGCAAGTTACAAAAAAAACAATTTTGATAAGAAATTTAGATGAAACCTTCGTCAAATGGTGGCTAAACTTCTTTTGGAACAACATTTCAGATCAATGATCAAGTGTCCAAGGTTTGAAGTAAATTAAACTCTTATTAATCAGCCAAGTTAGTGTCTTTGAAAGTGCAGAAAACACATAAAACAAGTGGTTTGCTGAATAGATAAAAATTCTCCACTCTCACGGTTACATAAATGTAACTGTTACAGTGTTGTACATTGGTAGAGCACATGTGAGTGTCTCATTCACAAACCTCCCTGAACAAGGATACTCCCATAAATATGGATGTCGCACATACTGTACCTGTTCAAAAGCCAAGGTGCTTTGGTGCAGGCCATGGCCGCCCTGAGCCTGGAAGCTTCAGATGCCAGAGTGGCGTTCTTGAACATTCTCCAGGCAAAGTCCCACTCCGCCACGCCACCGAAGGCTATGGCACTGCAGTAAACTGTGCTTTTCAAGTTGGGATGGATCCTGGTCAATGTCAAGGTAAACATACAGTAGATTAGAAAATGTCTAACAAACACAAAGACTCTCTCACAGTTTAATTTGTGCGAAAATGAAATCTTAAAGGAAGTAAGTGTGTTACATTTCGGGTGATCTATCAGCATAAATGGAATATAATATTCATAATTATGTTTTCATTAGTGTATAATCACCTGAAACTAAGAATCGTTGTGTTTTCGTTAGCTTAGAATGAGCCCTTCATATCTACATAGAGAGGCGAAGTCACTACCCTTTCAGTGGACCACCATGGGACCTTATAAATATAAATATGAATGGTAATCAAAGGTGAGAGACAAATCTTTTTCATCCAGTTTGAATTGAGCCATGAACTTTCGTCTGACTTCCGTTGCTCCTAAAGTAGTGTTATTATGGAAAAGGGTGGCCTCTGAGTGAGGCGAACTGCGTTACCACGGTTTTACACTCGGCAGCTCACATTACCGCAATCTTGGAAAAGGAGGAGTGAGCGGAGGGGTACTCTGTTGGTTGCAATCTGCAACCAAACCGCTAGATGTCGCCAAATCCTACACACCGTACCTCAAAAACACAAAAGGACGGACTTCAACTGCTCTGTACTCACGGGTTGTGATGTGGATTGTCCATCCATTGTCTGTACCAGCTTTTGATCAGCTGCCCGCAACCCTCCACACCCATACTGCAGGCTATTCCAATAGCATTGATCTGATTATACCTGAGAAGAGGGATGATTGAGAAAACTGTGAAAAACTGCAATACAGCATGACAATACCCAATGTGTGTGAGACTTGTGAAAAAAAGGTAACAACTGCAACATTGCATTGAATGAAATTACGTCACCAAATGGTAAATCACCTGCTTTTTGCTTTAAAAATATATCTTCTGGTGTACGAATTCTTACTGGTCAGTGTGTCCTGTAGGTACTCTGGTCCAGTTAGCTGTAATCGTCTTGAAGTGCTCAAAAAGTGGTTGGATTTGTTTCTTGAGGTATGACTAAAATAAAAATATATCAGCAATAGTTTTCCCTTTATATACTTCTCCAGTATTAGTATTCATAGTAACGCAGTATTAACCTGTAAAGCTCCATAAACCTCAGTGCGGTCAAACATGAGGATGTAGTGGTCGAGGTTTCTCAGAGCTGACTGCCAGGGGATGTTGTCTCTTTCCTTGGACAGGTATTTGGTCGTTCTCAGGGCCAATGTTGTATTGATTATTTTGGCTCTGCACAAAGGGAACACATTCTTTGCAGACATACAATGCATAAAGTATTTAATACTTTAAATACTTAGTTTTTCTTTACCTTGCTAGGTTGAAAGCATCATCTATGATCTGTGCTCTGTTGATGATTGGTAAGGCCTGAAAGAAACAACACACACAATGTTCGTCTTACGACTTTAACCCTTTCACTGTATTTTTTCAGTTCATGAAAGTTAATTATAACATTTGGGTCGCCCAAAAAATCTCTTAGTCAGCGTTCAGTTATACTTAGCTCCACCCACTCTTGTCACTTCTGATTACAAATAACCAAAATAGCGATGCCCAAATACCAAGATGGTGATGGACAAAATTCCGATTTCAAAACGGCAGTCCACAAACCAATGGGTGACGTCACGGTAACTACGTCCACTTCTTATATACAGTCTCAGTTGGAATGACAAGCTTGAACTTGAGTGGGCAATTAAGCAACCGTTATTAAAACGCATAATGGGCATATGACTCACCTGATGGTTGGTGTTGAGCAGGGAGAGGAGACGATCCCAGTTGTCAAGATCGTAGTTCACCCTAAAGTACCCAGATACATTGGTGTTGGCCAGCACCCAGTCATTTCCTGAAACTCTCATCAGATTGTGGGCATCTGGTGGAAAATATTACAGAAAAATGTGCAAAATATTCAGTTAATGCAATGACCAGTGGTTGGTTAAGTCCACTAATCGGGATAGGAAGCCTTTTCTTCTCTAGTATTCAGATCTAATATAGAAGAACAATGGGTGTTACTATGACCATATACCTGTCTTTTGAAGAAGCCAGTACTGTTGCTGCTCCACACCTGTCTTCATCCATTTAATCGGGACAAACCATGTGTAACTGGAGAGAAACACACAAAAACACTATATACCATCATGCATTGCGCTGAAGGAAAAAAGTGGCAGACAGACGAGAGGAGAGAGAGCAGCGAGATTGAGACTAATCAATGAGTTACAGCTGAAAAATAATGTATTTCATGTGAGCAGATCAGCGCATCGCAACACCAACAGCCACAAAGTTCTTCATATTTATTAATTTGGGAAAATACGCTTATTGCCCCCACATTCACGATGAACGTTAATTGTTACCTTTCACAATAAAAGCCCTAGACACAGACAGTGCTTACCAAGGGGAACTTAAATTCACTCAGAGCATTTTGCTAAGAGACAAATCACAAAATTAGAGTATTTATTATGGGTGGTCTACCAGCAGCAGCAGATGGAGTAGTGAATGAGTGAATGATTTCAGACACAGCACAAGACATGGAGCTATTTAGTTTGTGCTTCAGCCAGTAGTGATTGTGTTATTAACGTAGACATTTATCCAAATGGCAGATATTGCATGAAGGAATCTCTTCATTTATCGTCAACATGGAACTTACAGGATAAGGTAAAAGTGATTCCTACTTGAACTGAGAGGGCCTCTCCACTACAGAGTCTGGATCCAACAGGAAGTGCTTCTGGCTGATACTTCCTGTCCGGGTGTCAATAGTGACCACTGGGAAGCCCATCTGAAGAGTCCAGCGGTTCATGATGTTGTGGACGGTGTGAGGAATATGCAAAGCTGGTGTGGTTTCAACTGCCTGAGAACAAACGAGAATTTCGCAGTAATTTAAGAGCGAAACACACAAACACCCAAGGACACATTGCCAGGTGAAACATATTAAATGACAGTGAGGACTTTTAACTGCACCGACCTGCTGGAGATGGTCCCATAAGTCCGTATACACTGTGTTGCCGAAGGCGAATGTGTTCAGGTAAGACTGAGAACAGAAAGCAGTTATGAAGAGCAGTAACTGTCAACATATTGCCTTTGCTGTAATCATGTTAAATAAGGCTACATTGTGAAATACACAAATACGTTGTGTTTATTAGTCAGAGTCTAACCACAGCACACAGGAAGTGACCAATCATAAAGCAAACCCACACACACCAGACGGACTAACAATCACATGATTGTGGTTTGATTCAACATAACCACAGACTCTTCACTCTGTCACTAATGCGCGCACACACAAACACATCCTGCGGCAGTATTAAATCAGTGATTAGCCCTTATGACAGTTAATACTCACGCTGAGTCCTTTGGCAAACACAGGCTCAGTGAGAAACTCTGACAGCATCCTGAGCACCGACGCTCCCTGACGACAACAAACACAGAAACCACAAGAATTTTGGCTGATTTGAACTTTTCATAACACCAAAGTATTTTGCATCCAATATATTAAAACAAGATGTTTCCCTGATGGGGCAACAAGATTCAGGAAATGACAAAAGTCAACACTGGATGAAAAAAACAACAAAAAAAACTGAAAAGTGGGAGTCATACTGAATATTTTCTTATACAAAGGTGTTACAGTTTTCTTGGGTGTTTATGCTAAATGTTTTTACCTGGAGATTAAAAAAAAAAAGAGAACAGATCAGGTAAAACTGCCTAAAAGTGGACAAGTAAGGGATAATGTACAGCGAGCTGGTCATTGTTGTGAAAGAAACCCCGAGTGTGACATCGCCCTGAAGGGATTTCTTTCACAACAACGACCATAGCTGTACATTATCCTGCTTATGACACGCCTACTTTCTTGAGAAATCAATAATTTGACACAAAAACGGTCCGCCAGAATCCGACATCAGAACTTCGGCCATAGCAACGGTCTGCTATAAAGAAAAAACAGACCGCTGTGATTAATCAATCAGAATCAAGTATTCAACAACCCCGTGTAATAATAAAAAATAGAAATTGGCTTTGTGAAAAGGTTGCCTTTCTCCCTTTTCACTGGGCCCTGTTCCCCAAAATCAACAGTGTTTTGTGTCTGCTTGATTGTTGATTTCAGTCCAATGTTTCAGTTTATTTGATACCATGTCAAGTAGTGTTTATAAATGACTCAAGATTGTTTAGTTTGTTAAATGAGTTCATAAGATGTTGCTGTTCTGACAGGTTTGTTGGGGTGGATCAGCTGCTCAGCAGCTCAATCAAGGAAATTGCAAACAGGTTTGCCTCATTATGTCCTCTTAGCAGGGAGCGGCTGGGGTCTGTTAACATGTAGGATGATATAGGTGAGATAGTTCTGCAGTAAATGATATTCTATAATGGTTGGTGGGCTCGTTGGTATGTGTGAGTGCCCCTAGATTGATAGAGATGTGAGCAGTAACTTAGAGATCTTGTATTAATGGTCTGTTCATTATTCTGTGTGAATTTGGATGCTTGCTTGGTTTAGCTCCCCCTATACTCACCTGGTCAGGTAATAGGTTCCAGTTAGGTGAAGCTGAGAAGATAATTAACATTCACTGGAGTAAGAGGAGGAAAAGGGAGTTTGCAGTTTGCTGTGAGGCTGCAGCTTTCTTTTGTTTGATGTTCTTTTGATTCAGTTTAAATGTAGTTTTGTTGAATTTCCTGGGTTTCATTTTTGCCCTTTGTTTCAGTGAGCTTATTGTTAATAAATGGCACTTTTTTGCACTACGCCTGCTTATCAACCTTCAACATCCCCCCTTTATATGGGGTGGCAGAGCTACAGGCTTGAAATGATACCAATGTCATAAGGTATTGCCTCATTTTTGGGTATTTTCAATCACAGGGCCTCCTTACTCATACAAATAAATGAACATATATATGTGTGAAATTGGAATAAATACTGCATGTCTGTATAAGATCTTGCAAAAAATGTATTAAATTCTGCCAGAGAAGCAAACCTTGCTGTAGGAGATGGTGTTGAACATCTCGCTGATCTGAGCAGGGGTATTGACCTCCTCTTCTCGACGGGACAGCGGGTGGGAGGAGGCCAGGGCGTCCACAGCAAACACTTTGTGCACGTCAGACAGTATGATCTCGTCTTTCTGTAGCCGAGAGCAGAGAGATGAGTTAGGACAGGCTTTCTGACCCAAACATGTATGCGAGACCACATTGATCCGTGAAATGCAAGTGTCAAGGCTCCCTGTCTTTGAAGGTACAAGGATGGCCAGCCGTTCTCATTCCCACGGCGCCAAATACTGAAGCTTTGTCACAGACGATACCAACGTACAAAGCGCCCGTTGTATGAGACGCACAGGGCTTTCCATTAATTATAATGTAAACCCATCCGTGTCAATGTTAAACACTCAGGGAAAGTGCTGTGGTGACGTAGTTTAAAGAGCAAAAGAGACACACACCGGACAGGTGGGTCAAATACAGGGCTTTCATACACAAGACCGCCGTTTGTGTCCCGAGCATCATGTTACAATCAGCTGTTCGTAATTTTAAGCCCAAAACATGTTTTTTCCTAAACCCGACTATAGTGGTTTTATTGCTTGAACCTAGGCAAGTGCTTTTATTTAATTCACAACATTAATCACGTGTTTACTGCGACCGAAAAGTGACGTCGAGGGATCTGACAAAGCGTCAGTATGTGACGAGTTGGGATGACAACGTGCTGGCATGGCTCTTCTTACAATGTTCCAGGTGGGCTCAGCATGGTCAGCTCCGAGGTACTCCACATATGACGCAAAGCCCTCGTTCAACCACAGGTCATTCCACCATCGCACAGTCACCAGGTTGCCAAACCACTAAAAAAACACAAAGAGTAAAGAGATGAAGAGTCTTGCCACAGTAATCACTAACACCGAGGTTAAGCTCAGTACATTCTTCAGGGACCTTATGTTCCCATGAAAACTGTTGCTGTGTGGCCGTGAGTTAAGATTTTGGCCAACATTACCACTAAATTTCAACTCCAAGAAATATAAAAACTGAATAAGCAGGGCTTAAGAAAATTCCCAACCACAAAATTTCACATCACTCATGTCAGGCTTTAAATACATCCAAAAGGTTAATTTGTCCCCAGGTGATGAGCTGTCATCTGCCTTTGCAAAGGGAGGTTGAGTATTTTGGCTAAATGTACATTTACAACATTATTGTGTTCTTCACAAGAGTGGAGATTGAGTCTGCACCAAATTAATGTCCTGATTAGGAACATCTGTTTTAACTTATAAGATCTTTATTTTTCTCCTGATTATTAAAACTGGAACAGAGGTGATGGCAGCTATTTGGCAGGAACCTTATGGCATACCATGTGTGCGAGTTCATGGGAGATGACAGTTGTTATTCTCTCTTTGTTTCCAGTGGAGGACATGATGGGGTCATAGAGCAGGGCCGTTTCCCTGTATGTGATCAGACCCCAGTTCTCCATTGCACCGGCATTGAAGTCAGGCAGAGCTATCTGATCTGGGGAGGACAAGGACATCAGAAATGTCTTAGAAATGGATCACCAAAGCCATGACTGTGTGGACTTGACCTTAATGTGACCCATTTCCTCTTAAATGGAGAGAATGGCACACCAAGCGATAAAAAACACTGCATTTTTACCTTGCATATCAGACATCATCAAGGCATTTTCTACATAATAAGGATATGCTTTATTTAGCATATATCTGCTCCACAGATCAGTGCTTGGTTCAATACAACTTCCGTTGTTTGGTTGTCTACCATCCACATTGACGTGTATTTGAAGTTGGTTAAAATATAACAGAAGAAAAGGGAGGTTGAAATACTCTTGAATTGATGAAATCACCAGTGGGACCTATTGAAGGCATTGAGTCATTGCCTATGAGGTATATCTTTGCTGATAATCAAGGTTTTTAAATGGAGCTTGGCACATCAGAGACAATAGAGCATTGAGGATAACATTTATGTTGTGATGTCTTGTCTGGTTTTAGCGTCTAGGGATGGCAGTCTCTGTTTGTCAGTCAGTCAGTCAATCGGTCAGTCCATCCATCTGGTCCAGACTGAGATATCTCAACAGCTATTGGATGGATTGTCATGATATTGGTACACTCATCTCGTAAACACGGTAAACACGACCCCATTTGAAGGCACCATTAGTATTTAGCTCAAAGCGCTGCTGTGCTTTGGGTCCAGCCTCACAGAGCCACTAGGATGCCTGTAGACATTTAGCCTTGTTGATTCACTACCACTGGTTCATTATAATGATGTTAATCTCAAAAATCGAAACTTCAACACCGGTAAAAACGTCCAACAGCAAATGAGCAAAGCTTAATGCACAACATGTTTTTCTTTCCAATTGAATTGAAAGACTGAAGGCTGGGAAAAGTGAGATAAAGGAAATGAGAATAATATATCTATCGTCAAAGGAAAATGTTTGCCTGAGCGTGTTGATGCAGAGTTGACCTACCTGACTTGGCGAGCGGATATGTTGCGTTGTAGTACCGCTCATAGAACCTAAGGATCGGCCCTGTGACGTTGAGAGCATAGTCACCCTGCTTGTCAGCTATGGCTTTTCTTCGAGCCCAGATTCTGATCTGTGAAGAATTTGGCAGCTTTAAAGCCATTATAACAGAAAAAAAAACTTTCTTTGTCCTAATTTTTTTTATTCTGGGGTCACAGGATGGTGTGACCTCTGAGCCTTAAATCATTAACACTAGATGTTTGTAATGCTTTTGGTCTATGATCCAAATCAATTTGTATGCTGACCGCACTGGTAATGTAAACATTTACAGGGAACAAACATTTCTTACCAACAAATTCTTGTTTTGGGTTGATTGAATTTTTTCAAAGTCACTGACAATAAACGCCAGCAGATATGTGGACATTTTCTCTGTGGGCTCAAACGTAGTCACTTTGACAGGCACGCCGTCAATGACAGAGTCTGCAGTGCCTGTTCAGGGGAGGGGAAGAGTTAGACTCTGTTAGCATTAACAGCATCTAGTTGCTGATTTTCTGATAATGTGTCCAAGTTATTCATTATTTGCTGTCTCACACATAACACACGTTTCTGTCGTTTGCTCTGAAAATCACTTTTAAATAACATATCAAATGTCTTGTACTAACCATCATTTGTGTCTATTCTTATTTGATTTTACAATTTGCTTTTGTGCAGTTTCCACAGAGAATTGCGTCGTAACAAAACTTAGAAAGGACTGAACTTTTGTGTTTCTAAAACGAACCATTTTCCCTGCCGTTAGACAGAGCCGTGGTGTCTCGGCTGTGGATGATGGTGACATTGAAGACGGCTTTCATGGCTGGCTCGTCAAAGCAAGGGAAGGTTTTCCTGGCATACGTTGCTTGCATCTGCGAGGTAGCGACAACTCTGCAAAATGTTCCAATTAAACATTAACACAAAATAGACACCTACCAAGCAAAATACTCCAAAGTCCCATCAACAGGATCACTGGAAACATAACAATTAACTCTTACTGTCCATAGCTCAACGGTGGTGCACCATTATGCTATGTCGTTGCTTACTTCGTCACACCATCCTCGGTGTATTCACTCCTGTAAAAGCCTTCCAGGTCATCCGCCAGCTCCCCCTGAAATTCAGTGTAGAGTTCATATGAAGCGCCAACAGCTAGTCTGCTGCGTAGCTGAAGAACCAGATACTCCGTCTTCACAACAAGCCAAGACGTCTGTATAGCGGGCGCGGTGGCGTCACCCAGGCCGCTCAGCCTAGCGTGGTGCCCGTAGAAGGTGGTGAGGTTCAGCTTGTTGGAGTGGATGAGGATGAGGTCTGTTTCCTTCACACATCTGAAGATCAACGCCGAATGTCCATTGAAGACGTACAGGCCATCTGCTCTGGGCTTCAGTCGGGGCCACAGGTTGATGCTGTAGGAGACGGGAACGAGGGAGTCTGGAAGTCTGTAGCGGTCCCAGGGCTCCTTGGGGGTGAAGGGGGTGGTGAGGGGCGTACGCATGCTGGTGCTGTCTGTTCCATCTTCAGGCTTGCCTCGATTCTTGGCCTTTTCCTTGTCGTAGGCAATGGATAAAGCCATAATCGTAAACAGGCCAATGACCGCCAGCACAAGCAACCCGAGGCCCACGTTTTTACTGACGTAGTAGACTTTCCCCATGTCCGATTTTAGGAGGGCAGAGGAGAACTCTGAGGGGTCTCAGTCTGTCCAGCACAGAAGGTCTCTTCCCTCCTCAGTTAACGCTTGAGCAATTAACATGGCAAAAAATACATTTTTATCAACACCTGAGGAGAAATAGAAAGATGGGAAGACGTTGGTCATTTAGTCTGCAACTCTTAGATTTGTAATTATCAAATAATGATGCACAATCAGTGTTGTTCAAAGCTGGCATTGTAGTTTCATTGTTATGCTACAAGTACAGTGTCATTTGATCTCTATAATTACATTTCAGTCATTCTTTTTCAGTAATTGTCATAAATACATGATAACACTTCATTTTACAGGTCTGCAAATTTTATGGGTGATAATTAGCAAGTAACCTAGTTGAAATTTCTTTGGATTTACTGCCAATTTACCCCAAAATGTATTGAAAATTACTTTATTATAAACATTATTTAATAATTATATTCCGCTATTTCCCAATAGCTGGTAATTTATCTAATACATTTCCAGGAAAATAATACAAAGTTAATTGTTATGCTTTATTTCCATGTCTGCTGATAAATAGATAATAATTAGCAAATAACTTCTTTGATATTTCTTTAAAAACTCCCTGAATCATGACATCAGCTACCAGGTTATATTTGTGTTGACAATAAATCGCACAATGGTGAGATTTTTGCCTGATCAGAAGTGTCTTCTATTAGTTTTGGTTTCCATATATTTTGAGGTAAATATTGGGGTAATTTGGCAGTAACTCCAAAGACATTTCAAATAGGTTACTTGCTAATTATCACCTAATTACTATGAAATTTGCGTACAAAATACACATTACCACTATCCTCAACTGGTCTTCATACAGTGTTTTACATTGTGTGCCACCAGAAAAATCTACAAGATGTATTCACAACTGCTTTATGCTACTTTTATGTTCAATATTGCACACCAGAGAACATTCAGAACTCATATAATAACATGCAGCGCAAAGTCCTCCGTGCAGGGAAGCTCATGGAAACGTGGTCAGTGGGGGAGTAGAGGAGAATACATGATGGCTTTGGATGTAAAATGTATCACGTTGTTGTCAAAAAATACTGACAATAACTTGAAATATGAAGTATTGACACAGTTTGTCAGGAGTTTGTCTGCCTGTTTACACTGCAGTCATCTCTGATATGAGTTTTTGCATTAATGTAACACATCTGGTATATATCCAGTGTCTGGTATATTTTGAGGAAGGAGCTAATGAATATAATAACCACAATGAGTGCGTCAGTGCTCTTAGCTCATGTTTTTGGACACACACAGGTCATTTACCTGTGTATAGCCTCGTTTAGGATTATCATTGCCACTATAGCTGCCATATCTCACTTGAACATGTGTCATGTTAGCCAGCCAGAGCTGAAAGATGTCTATCAAAGGTGGCGTGTGGTTAAAAAAAGAAACCTGTCTATGGATTTCTTCTCCTTTTTATTATTGGCCTGTCTGTGATAACTTTATCTTGTGATATATTTCTTGGTAATAGTATTTTCCATTAGGCTTTGTCATGAACTCTTCTGCGTGTAGCATTTCTTTTTAGTAAAACAATAACCAGCAGGGTGGACAATAATCACGACAAAATCTGGATTATTTTACAACTAGATTTTCCAGGTGGAAACAAACCATGTCACAGCCAACAAGAATTTGATAAGAGCAAAGATCACAGTGTGACATTATAAAACAGACTGGTTAATTGTCTTATCGACAAGCAACATTTACAACTGATATCCATTACTGGCACTCTCCCATGTTTTATGTTGTCCTGACTCATAAAGTATAGACCATAAAGGCTAATCACAGTCAGTAAAAGACAATTCAAGGCAATAGGAAATCTCTTGGTAAGCTGGTGGCTTCAAAGCAGCTCAGACTTACAAATAAATCAAAGATTTTAACCAACAAAGTCTTCCTACTTAAAGTGGCAATAGGCAGAATATTTTTGGCATCATTGGGCAACAATTCCATAATAACCTTTCAGCGTATTGTAATTCAAGTGTTCTGAGAGAAAACTAGACTTCTGCACCTCCTCATGGCTCTATTTACAGTCTTTAGAAAATCTAGCCCGTGACGGGAGACTTTGACCAATCACAGGTCATTTCAGAGAGAGAGCGTTCCTATTGGCTGTGCTCCGGTCATGTGACCGGAACTTGGCGCTCTTGCAGATGCCGTTAGGAGCACCGGAGGAGATAGAGGCACATGATTTTTTTCAGGTTACTTGTTTCATACACTACTGTCACGATATAGCGACCGTTTTATAAAAATAACTTTTTTGAATCATATTTGCTCCAATCTCGCCTACTACAGCTTTAATCAAACTTTCTCAGGTAATTGCACTAACCAGTGACATAATTCTGCTGGCATACGTGGGAGATCAGAAGTCTCCTCCTGCTCTACGTATATCGAAATCAGTTTACATTATCAGGAAACGCACAAAGATCATCCATCATTTGAAGTAGAACATCCTAACTGTGCAGTGTTTGTCCTTGTTTAACATCCATCCTTTCCTTCCTATCTGATAGCATGTACAGGTGTTTCCTCTACAACATCCTCATCTAATCATCGTACTGTACATTTGGGAGTACATGAGAGACGCCCATAGGTGTCAGTAACCACAGTAATGTCAGCAGATCCGTCACCTCGGTCAATAAAATACATTTTCTTCCCACCAGTATTTTATTTGTCATAGCTGTGATATATTTCATGATATTCTCTAGGAAAATAGTTTGATAAGAGTATTCTTTTAATGTACAGAAATATATATTCAATATTTGACTTAAAGGTGCAGTGTGTAGGATTTGGCAGCATCTAGTGGTGAGGTTGCAGATTGTAACCAACTGAATTTTCTCCCGTGTGCCAAGCGTGTTGGAGAACTACGGTGGCTGACGCGAAAATTTGAATCTCCGTGAAGAGGACCCGCTCATACTTTCCAACCCTCCCGATTTTCCCGGGAGACTCCTGTTTTTCATCGCCCTCTCCCGGTTTTCTCCCGGGGTCACAATTCTTCCGTATTTCTCCCGATTTATGGCAAATTTTCACACTTTTTTTCCCCTTTTCGTTATCTTCGCCTGTATATGACAATTAAGCTACACCAACTGTCGTTTCCCGGCGGAAGAGAGCAGTCTATGCTCGCGACACAGCGTAGTTTGAGCTCATGTTTAAGCCGTTGAAAATTTTGTGTTTCAGAACGCAGTGGTGCCGTTTTCGCGTTGTGTCTCAAAAGGACCTTCAGTGAGTGAGAGAAATGGAGAATACTAAGAGAAAGAAATACTCAAGCAGGAGCATAAATAGATAAAAACGGATGAGTATTAGTTTATGCCAGAGATTCACACAACAAGTTCACACCAGAGGGGGAAATTATTCAGTTTTATTTCCCGGGAGTTAAAGGTAAAATATTATTTCACTCTTTTAAAGTCACCAGAATGAAGGAAACAAAGTCTCTGAAACTCCAACACCCCCTGCTTTGGTTTTGAAATCCTCCCTTTTTTAAGATGTCAAAGTTGGTAAGTACAGTATGTACCCGCTCCCTATGTAGATATAAACGGCACATTCCAAGCCAACGAAAAAAACACAAAGTTTTTGTATTTCCAGGTGATTCTACACTCAAGAAAACATACTTATTATTATTCTATTCCATATCTACCAATAGATCCCCCTAAATGAAACACACTGTTCTTTTAATCAATGTTGAGCGTCAGAGTTCATTCTTGACTTTGGACCTTGACGCTTCACGTGATGAAAACTGTCCCATCTTCATAACAACTTTATCAACTAAGGCTATAATTGCAGTTGAAAGTCCACAACTCACATTCCCATTACTGATTCAGTAACATTTACAACTGCAGACCCCCTGTGTGAACCCGTAACCTTTTTTAGTAATGCCTTATTTTCTAATAAACATCTGCAGTCATAAATGCTAGTAAGTGATTAATAAAGGGTCGTAGCTTTCTGACTTTATAATAAACCATCAATACTGGAGTTTAAAGTCTTAACAAGTTGCTGTTAAATAGATTTTGGTCAAGATGAAGATGCTCAGAAACTCGTTTCTAGAAGGTGACAGGTCTTTGTGATGAAATGAAAAGCTATCCAAACAGTCGATCCAAACATTGCTCTATTAATGTCTTATTATGTATATTACCATTAATACCACTTTTCCGTCTTCCCCTCACACGCCTACTTGAGATTAGTATAGCTAAATTGATGGTTAATCCATAACCCATGGTGTGTTGTAATAGTCATTTATAAGACTTTTATGACAGTGAGAGGCTACCGCTAAAGATAAGATTTCTTTTGTTACAGGAACATGTATCTTGGAAACAAGTTTATCTCGCCTAACTGAGATAACTGTTTTTTAGGCTGTATTTGCATACAGATAATTCGCCATTGGGTTATTATGATGGTAACGGACATTCCTTGTGAAAAAGGTACAAAGCTATTAATGAAAATTATTGCATTTCTATAAAATGTAACCTGTCTTGGTATTTCAGCTAATTACTATCAGGCAGCAATGAATGAGATGATCAAATATCATAGTTATTTAAAGACTGTAAAGATCAATGAGTCCTTCAGGCATCAAAAGAAAAAAAAAAAAAGATCCTCCACTGCTATAACTCAACACTCAACAGGTACGGAGCATCTGGAAATGATGGACCTGAATCTGATTAAACTCTGCAGACCAAGACCACACAAACATCCTAGGATCTCTCTATAATATGAAACACGCCCTCGGCACATCTGTGCTTCTTTCTGCCATGCAGTGTCTGAAAGATGAAAACATCTTCAGAACAAAGGCAGCGTGCTGTAACTACAGGAGCGGGGAAGATGAGAATAAAAAAGGGTTTAAAGTTTTCAGGCTGGACGTCAAACCGTGAAACCAAAAGAGAGGTTGTAATGCCTTTGTTTAAAAAATAATCGCCATAGAACCTACATAATAGGCTACCAATAAAAATGTGGATACTCAAGCGCAGAATCTACAAACAAAATGTGTTTCAGCTTTCTTGTCCATTTTAAACAGATTTTTTAAGTAAATAAACTTAATTTGAATCATTTACACGGCTTAAATATTAGCTAGGTGTTTGCCTGCCCGACTATTATTGATATGTAGGCTACTTGAAAACAATCTAATTAATGAATTAGCAATTTAGTACATTAATTATGTGATTTAGAGGTAGCTTAACCACACTAACGTTAAATTTAAAAGCAGTTTGCACAGAAATGGCACATTTCTATGGCATGATAATAATAAAAAACAGATGTCAAACAGTCAGATTAAGGTTTTCCTAAATCAATTTAGACCAAGTCATCTTGTCTGTTAGAAAATGTGAGATAAATAACAGATATTGCTGGATTTTTATTAAGAAGTCCTAGGGTTAAGGTTGGGTTTGTCATGATATATCAGACTATATGTAGCCTACTGATATTATACAATATTAAATCTTAACAGACCAGAAGGACTCTGTCCCAGGTGCAGTCCGTGCTAATAGTTGTTTTTCAGCGTGATAGTCTGTGTTAGTAAGCAGGGGTTAACGAGAAAGTATGAATGAATCACCCATCTGTACGATGTAAATGCTTCTAATGTCCCAAAGGTCTCTTTAGGCCAAGTTAATAAGCAATATAAGCCAAACAAATCACAAGCACTTCCCCCCCTGCCAGCAGAGAGCGGGGTAATCTTGTGAGTGGGAATGTTTATCTTGGACGCACAAAATCACATATTTTCATGGAGTAAAACAAATGACAACAAAAGAGCCACGTGACCACATCTGTTTCATGGTGTGATTTTAACAGACTCTTCTCTTTGGCTTCCTGCAAGTACTGTGTATTCTTGCTGGTCAAAACCAAGGACTCCTTTTGTTATCATATGGTTAGAGACAAGCACTACTTGTGCATTTTTTTGCACAGTACATCAAAATAGGAGTTGAAGTATTCTGCTTTTTGCACAAGACTGTGATTCACTGGGCACATCTGGCGAATGACTAAAACTGGACACCTGCGTTCTTACTGTAAATCTACATTTGGCTTTAGGGAGAAATACATCACCAGCATGTCACACACTGATTTCTCTCTTCTCTCACACTTTATCATTTGCCTTTTCAACACTGACTCCCTGTTGGGGATCAATAGTTCATCTTATCTCAAGAATGTGAAGGTAAAATACCTTTTAGTAGCCATATATGCTTTGGCATCATCGTTCTACCTGCACATGAACCTGTGACCTACACTATCAGCTCTGTGTGGTCTCAGCTCCACACTGTACAGATAAGCTTCAGCCAGCTACATAGTTTATATCCAGTACAGCCCACGCTGGATGTTGACAACCGATTAATCCACAGCAGAGCCAAGAAGTCAAACTAGGACTTTAGATATACAATTATTTTCTACAACTGCATTAAACAAGTGTTATTTACTGTTTGTATACTACTAAAGTGACTAGCCTTGTTGTATGTAGGTCATTTGAACTGAAACCAGAGTACTCATAAGAGGAATGAGGAAGCAAGAGAAGCAACAAAGACTGAACTGACTGCTTTGTGTTAACTTTAGAGGCCAGTCATCATTGATTTTCATAAACAGCATTTCACAGTTCTGTCTATTCTCCATTCAAGCACCATTTGTGAACAGTCAGGGATGAATGTTTTTGTTGCAGACCAGTTCTGAGAAACCAAATTCAATGTAAAAGAAGCAGCGCAGCGTTGCACCAGATGCCAAAAGGCTGTAAAGCTAATACACTCCGGCTATTAGAGAACCTTTGTTGTGCAGGAAAACACAACTTGCAACTAAAGGAGTGACGTGGCATGCAGCATGTTGGATAAATTAAAATGTCAAACCCGGGGGAAAAACAGTACATACCAAACTCCTGTAGCTGGACGTCCTCTGCGAGCATGAGACACAGAAGTTGAGCTGGAATGATCCCGGCTGATGTGAAACACTCACCGCTTGCATCTGTGAGGGTGGAGGAGGGAGGTGGTGAGAGCTACCACAGGTTTTTCCTGGGGATGTAAGGGAGGGAGCAGCTCCCTCAGTTTCCCCCCCCAAAAAAAATCCCAAAATTAGTGGAAAGGGGGGGCGAAAGAATGCGGCTGTATCAACAAGACTGCGGACTCATTGTGGTTGAGCAGAAAGAACTCAGCGCAGATGATCCTCAGAGGTACAAAGTGTCCCTACCAGTCCGACGCAAATTACTCCTGACCCACAGCCTGGTGACTCAGCTTACCTGCTGACAAAGTGAAAACTCCAGGTTGAATGAGTTGACACACGACAAAGCACAACCATGAGCATTTGTATTTTGATTTATTTAGTTCACCATGGCAAGGAATGTCTTTGACACAGACACATTTAACCTTCCCTGACAGGTTTGACAGGCTTGACAGGAATTAACAGTGACACTCTACCAGAGTATGGCTTAAATGAACTGATTCTGACCACTAAATACAGCCAATAAGACACTTTATACAAACACTTAACAATACAAAAAAAAAAGCCAAAGTTGGTCTGTTGCCTCTCTGAGCAGATGTTGGCAAGATCCTACCACAGCACATTAAAAGTTGTCTAGAACTAAACAGCATTTACATTTGCAGCACTGAGCGCAATCTGCACCCAGGAGAGCAATAACATTATTCACAAATCATGAGGATGTCGGAGACACAATATATTACAGAGAAAGGAAAATAAACTGTGACAAGAGCCAAGCAGAGGAGCGTAATCCGGGTTTGTATGAACGCACACTTGGAACAGGAGATAAAGTGGTGATTCAGTAATTATAACCAAACGCTGAAGCCAAAAGATCTCATTACAGTGAACTGTGCCGAGTCCAAAAAGCTCGCTCCAGACAGAGGGAAAGTTTTCAAACCTTGGAAGCGGCGACCGTTGATGAATGTCAGAGATTTGGAAGAGTTGTGCAGGAAAATAGGCACTGGGCCAACACAGTTCATTTTTCTTTTTGGGGAGAGTATCAACTGGAGAAATAAAAAAATAAAAAACACAGAAAGGATAGCAGAAAATACACAGATATTAATATTCCTCTTAATGCTTTATAGAATCAAACTTTACATTATTGTGCAAATCCTTCAACTGGAGCAAACTGTAACTTGCGTACAGTAGAACTCAACATTAATCCGCTGCTTATCTCCCGTTCACGTGAGAAGAGAGGAATGAAGGGGGAGAGAATAAGCTGCTGTGGTTCCATGATAATAATAATACACATATAAAACTGTTTTTCTCTGGGTGGAAGAGGATCTGCATCAGTAGTACATCGGCCCCGCAGAGCTCAGCTGGAACATGTTTCAGAACGGGGAGAGGCTCGGCACTTTGATATTGATGTCTCCGATGTTGATGTTGCGGGGCATCTCGGGCAGGTTCATGTTCTTCACGGCAGAGACGGCGCGAGCGGGGGCCGCCGAGAGACCTCCCTGCCAAAACAAAACATGGAAAACACCTTTAAAGACACCGTGAGAGGAATTTGTATGTGATCATCCTTATAATCTGGGAAAAACCTCCTGCATGCCTACTGTCAATTTTATGACAGTAGGTATTTAAGAACCATACTGTACTTGTGTTTTTGCATGTTTTAGTCCACTTACAACTGTACTTTACAGCTGTTATGAAAATGTCTCCTTGTCAGTACTTCTAAGCAAATTCAGAGATGTGACACTTCAGATTTGGTTGCTGAACTACAACCTTAAAGGTATAGTTCAACATGTTGTGAACTATGCTTATTCGCATTCTTGCCAAGGGATACTGTAGTCCAGACCCCCCCTCTGAAACCACAATGTGTCATTTTTACACTTCAGTTTTTGTACAGATTAAAACAGATTAAACAAAACGTGTTAATTAGTGAGCTTTAGAGGTGCTGGTATGCAGACTCTGTTACAGGCTCAGAGTTTCAACCGGTCTTTATGCTAAGCTAAGATAAGCATCTCCTGGTTGTAGCTTCATATTTATTGTACAGACGTGAGAGTCTTAACTAACGCTCAGCAAGAAAGAAAATAAGCGTATTTCCCAACACGTCATGCACATTTCCTTTTGAAAAACATCCATGTTTCACTTTTGATTGTTTTCAGAGTTTCATTTTCCATCAACATACAACATACAGCTATTTGCCCTAACCAGTCAGTAGTGAGGGACATTTCAAAAAATATAATTACGGAGCCGGGGGAGGGGGTTAATATTCAGAGAAAAAACTTGTTAATTAAAGTCGTAAATTTACAAGAAGAACATCCAATTCTAAGAACTAATTCACCATAATCTGTGATTCAACACAAGCAGTTATGTCATGTGCCTTTTCTGTGTTGTTTTCCCTTCACTGACACAATGACAGTTGGGCACGGTCCCTCAAAAGCATCAGTGTGTAACTATGGTAACGCAGTGTGTCTGGACTAACCTCTTAACAGTGGGGGTTTTAGTGTTAGCTGTGTTGAAATAAAAGATGCACGCCTTTGTGTAGTCAGAGATAGAAGTTGTTTGTCTCTACTTTCCTGTAACGTCTACAATATTAGTATTTACTTATATTCATAAAAGAACACAGAAAGAACATGTGTATATGTATCTTTCAGGACCTTCGCCTCGCTCAGAGGCTCTTCATTACACTACATTAGGAGCAACGAAATTCAGACGGAGCTGGCACTACCACGGTTTTGCACTCCACTATTTTTTCGAGTTTTTTTCTTGTAAATTTACGTCTTCATAATCTTGCAAATTTGTGATTTTTTTTCTCGTAAATTTACGACTTTAATCTAGGGAGTTTTTTTCCAAGAATATTACCCCCCTCCCTCGGCTCCATAATTATAATTTTTTTTTAAACTAAAATGTTCCTAATACGCCGCCGTACATTAGTGACATCTCAAGCAAGCTTTAAACTTTTATGTCTGATATTAATAGCGAAGTGAATGGTCACACATTCATGTATCTGAAAAACTATAGTCCGTCCTAACGGGGCGGTTCCACAAGTTGCACTCTATGAGCTTAAACATGCAAAAACACTAGCGTGGTCCTTTAATGCAGCCATCAGACTGACCTCTGACTTCTCCATGCGGGTCTGCACTTCAACCTGGGCTACGATCTCATTCATGTTGGTCTCCAGCACCATGCCTCCCATCACCACCTCCTGCAAAATGTAATGAACCTGCAGACAGACATGACACAGCAGTTAATACACAGCGACAGCCTGCACGCCGCTGTACATGTCAACTCAGTCATCAGAACAGGTCTCTTTGCATGCTGGCTCTGACTTGATACTAAGAATACACTGCTAAAAGCAACACAATATTTTGAATGGTGTTCAATAATAAAAACTGGATTACATCACATCTGGCTGCTCCAAATGTCAGCCAGACGTAAGTGTTTAAAGTGGTGTGTTGTTCAGCATTTTACGATCCTCTGCTCATTTGTGTTTCTTTATTCCAGGTGATAAAGAAGGGATGAAAGAGTTACAAAATCTAATGTTTCACTCTCAAATTGAGATTTGTGAATTCCTGTGGGCAGAAAATATTTCGGGAAACACAAGACTTGTCTTCTATTGCACAAATACTCTGAAGTTAAGAATGATAACCCTGACCAGAAAACCCTCACATGCGTGTATAAATTAAACTTTTACGATGCCTTGCAGGGCAGTGCTGTTGTCCACCTGGGAAAGCCTTCTGACTGAGAGCAAAAGGTTTTCTCTCTAGTAGAAATATTTCCAAGTTTCGTCTTGGAAACATTCCTAAGGCCAAACCCCACTTCACCACATGACATCCATTTCCTGCTGGGGAAAATTCAGTCAAGATGGCCGTATACATGTGCGTGATTAGTTTCCAGTGAGCAACACTTCTAGCTCAGCTCCGGGCAGAGAGGAAGAGGCCTTGTCGTAGTCTGTACACAATGCAGAGCTTCCTTCTAAAATCCATCATCTGATAATTTACAAGAGGAAACCTTGAAGACAGATGTTTTATTTTCATCATTCCTCGCAAAAAATTCCCATTTCAAAACAATTCAGCCCTCGAGCATTGACGGCTCTCCCATTTCTGAGTGGAAACTGGCAAAAGAAGGAGGAATTTCAGAGCTGCGGAATCGCTCGTTCGAGATCTACTGTATGATGTCACGAGCCCACTTTGACATACAGTATTAATAAAAACGCTGGGCCCACACACCAAAAAGGAACTGGATCAACTACAGCAACGCAGCTGTTTCTGAAAAGCAGCTGGCTGCATGGAAAAGACAAACACACACGACTACGCTGCACATTACTGCGGGGTCGTGTCTCTCTACAGCTTCCCCTCATCTTAACCTTTAACTGAATATGAACAACAAAGCCATTTATAACAAACTGCTGTTTCAGAGTTGGCACACGTATAGTAAACATAATGGAGTAAACATGGCATGGTTTTTGACATGTTTAGAATAGATGGAAATAAAAGACTTGGTGCGCAAAGGACTTAATGTCCCCGTAGTCTTACAGATGCTGGTTACATCAGGATACAGCTTCCAATGTACAACACTGTGCCAATGTGCTTTTAACGGATTTTTGCCCAACAAATTTACTAGCATAAGATGCATCCAAAAATAGTGCCAAAGAAAATGTTGACCCACTGGCCTCATCTAATCTCATTTACTTCACCGCTTTCTGCAGCTGCTACACAGTGAAAGAATTTTCCTTGTAAAGCTTTTATTCTGAAGTTTACATTGATAGCTAATTAACATCACACGCAAGAGTTGTTTACCGAGTTGTTGTCCCAGAAGTTAAAAATCAGCAGTGCAGGTTGTTCTGACACTGGAGAGGGGCATAATTCAGCAGCTCAAACTGTGCTGTTAGGTCACAGCTACTCTGAGCTCAACACCGTGGCACCAACAGTAGCCAAAAAACACTTGAAGACCATCGTTAGAGAAAAGGCTTCCCTCAAGCTCCCACTCACCTTGTCCATGTGGAATATGAGGTCCAGTTCACAGACGTTCTCAAAGCATTTATCCAGCGTTTCCACGAACACCTACAACACAAAAAGATTTTGGACAGTTAAACATCTCAGACCTGTAGAGTAAACATACAAATGTTTTTAATCAGAAAAAGACATATTTTGAAGATTATTATTTGAGATTCTGATTATATTTGTCATAACAAACGCTGGCTCCCCTCTGGAAAAACTAAAGAAATGGTGACTTATTCTGGAGTAGAACTTGGAAACTATTTAACTTAGGAACTTCATATTTGGTATGTTGTTTGACAGTGTGGTGTAGTTGTGCCTTTTGTGGGTTAGAAGTCCAGGGTGCCCACATTTTTTGAAATTTTGGCCAAAAACTGGGATTTTTTCAACTACTTTAGTAGGGGTCAAGCAGTGAGCGGGGGTATGTGAACCATGCTCACTTTTGCCTTGTTGACTAATCGACTAAGAGGGAAGCAGCCTTAAAGCAGAGCATGCCGTAATTCTCCTTCATTGACGATGCGGGATTGTGCTGATAAATATGTGATGTCAGTGATCAGTGGGAGGACTCTGCAGGTCGACTCACTCGCTCCCTATCTGAATACTGATGTAACTTTTAGGGCACTCATTGTTGGATGATTTATATCTCATTTGTGCAATCACAAGAACATCAAATTTTATTGTCCCTGTGTGGAAATCTTTATTGTCCCCGATTGTCTTATCCAGAAAGATTTCCGCTGCGACAAACAGTAGTAAGTTTCATTTCTTAGATCACCAGCAGTAAAAACAACCAGGTCTGTTTCCCACAATTAATCAACTACAGCACAATGTGATGGAGAGGAGCTTGTTAAGTAGCTCAAGGGAGAGGCAGAGAGTCTTCTTTTCAAGCTTGGACCATTGTATGAGCAAACAGAAGGTTATGTGTGATTTTACCTAAAAAAACACACATTAAATGCGCCTATAAAGCAATTAGATAAATTAGAAGCTGACCTGGATCAGGTCCAGGATGCCGAGCTCACTCTCAGACGAGTCCACGCAGAAGACAAAGTAGAGGGTCGCGTAGTGTCGGTAAATCAGCTTGTAGTCGGAGCCACCGATGAGACTGCAAGAAGATAACAATGCAACTTTAAAATAAATTTTAGGTGTGGTTTGTGCTGCGTGTGTTAGTGACAGCAGGAGTGAAACTGCTATAAAACTGACAGTTGGGGTTCGGTATGTAAATGAGTTGATTAGAGAAATGAAAAGAAGTGACTGAGACCAAATCTACTTTTGTGGGTTTGCCTCCATCTAATGGTTAAAGTCACGCTACTGCAGCTGCAGTCAGCCAAGTGACGTCAGCTTCTGTTGTGACATCAAACCAAATTGAGAAAAACTATGAATATGACCCAGGGTTTATAGTATTAAAGTTTTCTCAAAATGTCATGCCTTTCAGTCTCTGCCAGGATAAACTTAAAAGCCTCCAAATGTATGTAATCTCATGTTTAGCTGTCACACACACAAGTCAGTCTTTAAAAAAATCCCAACATAAACAAAAGTTCAGTTGCAGCAGCTTTTCTGACCACTAATAGCCACATCTGACAGTCTTATTAGACGTACATGTAGTATAACTACATGTTTAGTTATTTGCTTATCAAAATGTGAGTTTCATACAGAATCATAGCAAACAGCAATACTCGCCTTCCACCCTCCAAGAAGTTGCAGACGTTGTCGTCTCTTTTAGATACCAAATGAAAAGTCTCCCGAATGATCTGCTGCTGCATGTCCTCCGCCTGCACGGAAACACGTTACACAATAAGTGCCAACAATTCTGGGAAATGTAGTCTCTGTGTTTAGTTAATAAATTCACTCTGCAGGCAAGAGTGATATTTCATTTTTTTAACATTTAGTTGGCTGATATAGAAGTGAAAGTTGCACAAGGACCTTGTACCAAGGAAAGTATCCAAACTTCATTTGATCATTAGCCTTCCATGCATTCAGAAATTCTCACTCACAGATAATAGGCACAAATACATTATCACATCATTGCAAAGGTTGATGTTTAAGATGAGAGCCTTGATAACCACCACACCTGGTTACTTGTGAACAATGGTGGAAGAAGTATTCAGAATACTTAACTTAATTAAAAGTACTAATACCACACTGTAAAAAATACTCTGTTACAAGTAAAAGTCCTGCATTGAAAGTAGGAAATGTAGTTAAAGGATTAAAAGTAAAAGTACTCGATGTAGAAAAATGCCCCCCTGTGGCTGTTTTAATATTATATATTATATTATGCATTATTATTACTCATGCATTCATGTAAAAGAAGGATTTTACTGTTGTCGTTGAGGTGGAGATACTTTTTAACTATTGTGTATAAAGGACTGCAACTAATAGATAGATAGATAGATTGATAGATAGAGTAACTAAAGCTGTCAAATAAATGTAGTGGAGTAAAAAGTATAATACTTTCCTCTGCAATGTGGTGGAGTAGAAGTATAAAGTAGCAGAAGAAAATACTCAAGCAAAGTACAAGTATCTTAAATTCTGTACTTGAGTAATAGTACTTAGTTACATTCCACCACTGCTTGATGATCAGGTTGACATGTTTTTTATATTTTACAAAAACCTTTCAGACACTTCCTTTAATTTAGAGCTTTCATCATGACTTATCTCCCAACACATAATGTCTGTCATATCACACAGTACAGTGATCCACTGCACTATCTTGCCAGCCATGTGTCTGAGCTCTTGTTTAACTGTGGTTATTGATTTGTTTCAAAACCTTAACCTGAACCCACAATAATCTGAATGTAATGTAACAGCATCTACCTAAGCAAAAGTTACTGGAGAGGAGTTATTATAATAATAATAATAATAATAATAATAATAATAATAATAATAATAATAATAACAATGTTATTATTATTATTATTATTATAACATTATTATTGTTAATAATAATAATAATTATAATAATAATAATAATAATAATAATAACAATGTTATTAGTATTATTATTATAACATTATTATTGTTAATAATAATAATAATAATGTTATTATTATTATTATAACATTATTATTATTATTATTATTGTTAATAATAATAACAATAATAATAACAATACTAATAACAATGTTATTAGTATTATTATTATAACATTATTATTGTTATTATTATTGTTAATAATAATAATAATACTAATAATAATACTAATAATACTAATAACAATGTTATTAGTATTATTATTATTATAACATTATTATTGTTATTATTATTGTTAATAATAATAATAATAATAATGATAATAATAATACTAATAACAATGTTATTAGTATTATTAGTATTATAACATTATTATTGTTATTATTATTGTTAATAATAATAATAATAACGATAATAATAATAATAATATAATATATATATATATTTAAAAATATATATGTCACAAAGAGAGATGTTAGTTTAACTGAACAGGAAGTGAAACTAAAAAAGAAGCTAAAGAAGCTAATGCAGTTTGTTCCTGCAACATAACATCAAACTAAGGTTATTTGTAAGTTAGTTAGCTAATGACAAAACATTGTAAACACACACATTGAGATCTTGGTAACATGTATGTTGTGGATGATTATAAACAAGCAGACAGAAGCTAGTTAATCCCAAACAGACTCTTTCAGTCAGAGCAGAGTGAAGAACAGAAACATGCTAATGTTTTGATCAACAATACTCACAAAGTACTGATAGAACCGGATCAGCCGCGGCTTCCCGTGGTTGTTAAATATCAAGATAGCTTTAATCATGTCTGTTCTTTGGTGTTTTCCAATAACAATATGAATTAATTGTTAAAATATAAAGGTTTCACTGTTTAATGATGTTAGCTCGAATGCTAAACGACCTCTCTGCTGCTGCCGGATGTCTTCATTAGATACATCCGGTTGCTTCTCCACATTCAGCAGTCGACCTCTCACAAACACCTCCAGTCTTTTTGTTCCGGGCTTTGAGGTCATTGAGTTCATTCACATCTACATGCGCAGTAGTACTAATGGTTATGATCTGTTATTTGGGATATTTCGGTTATGTTTTGCAGATATAAACATCATATCCTAAAAAACAAAAAAATGCTACCTGGAGTAGCCTATGATGGAAACCAGGATACTGTGTAAGATAAGATAAGATAAGATTAACCTTTATATTTGATATATAAATATATATATGAGTTTTAAGTTTTCAATCATAGCCAAATATGTTTTAAAAAATATAAAAGGAAGGTTTTCTTTTAAGCCATATCATTTTATGTATATAATATTTTGCTAAGATATTAATAAAATGAATTGTGTAAATTTCCTCTGCCGAAAACCTGGGATTGTTAGAAGTGAGTAATATGTTTGTTAGTATATCTTTTTCAAAATGTTCTTCTGTAAATTAAACCAAAAACAAGAAGTAGCATTAAAAACAATCTACAAACACATGTTCAATAGGAGATACAGAGGTATAGGTACAAATACAATACAAAGAATTATAAAAATAATAAATAGAGATACAGAATATACATAGGGAATGAACATAGTGAATGGACATAGCCTGTACCGTCCGTCAATAAAAAATGTAGTGTACAATAAATAGATGTAATATGTAAAGTCTATAAAATGGTATATGGGATGTAGTGTAAAGTAAGGTTAAAGTTTAAAGTGCACCAGTGGGTGCAGGTAGTGCAGATAGATGCAGATAGTCCAGATAATCCAGATAGTCCAGATAGTCCAGATGGTCCAGATAGTGCAGTTTTCATGTGGGGGTCAGCCCTGGTTGTGGAGCCTGATGGCTACCAGCAAGAAGGACTGACCCAGACGCTTTGTGTTGTGCCGACAAATAAAGACAATCAGAAGCCTGGATACTGTTAGAATCATGTATACAGGGATGTGAATAACAAAGTTTCTCTCTTTATATACAGTCCTTGAATTTCTCATGTTCCTTGTAGGCTAAACATCATAGCTATATCCCAAATTAGATCAAAACCATAAGGCTAAAAGCTTGCATATTAATGTGCATGTAAATGCACTCACAAGTCTTGATTCTTTCATTAAAACGTCCTAAATATCTCTTGTGTAGCCTATGTGAGGTGAAATGTGTATTTTATACAATATATATGACCTATGGTGAACAATCAGTCAGAAATACTCTAAAAACTCTGAGAAAATCACAGTTCAGACATGATGTTTTAGATAAAATGGGGCTGGATAAATGTGAAGATAACTGAATTCACAGCATACTTTGTGGCTTAAATTCACTCAAGACATCAGCATGGAACACATAAAAAACAGTATATGAAATGTATTGTGTCCCTGCTTCTTATAAACATTGGCAGAGTTGTTCTTATATGTCCCCTGATTCTCGAAACACATTGACATGACACATCTTTAAACTTTGGACACCATCAAATATAATACAGGAACTCTGTAGTAAAGCAGTTTAGTGATGCTCAATTTTTTTTTTTAACTTTTTGTGGAGATTTTGTGAGGCGTTATTAAGTCAACATCCCATTACGTGGCAACACTGGTGAGGGTTTACGTTGTTCCTCTTCTTCTGTGTTTCCCATGTGTCATCAGGAGTTCTGAGACTTTATACCGCCACATTACATCACTTTGCAGTCTTTGTGACTAATGCACCAAACCAGCAACTGAGGCACCGTGCACGTAATCACTGGACCCTTTGTACCTTTGTCTTCACGGCTGCCTTGAAATCTCAAAGCAGTGATGTTACACCAGCTTTACCTTTCTAATTATGTAATGTTACAGCAAAAGGTCTCAAAATCAATATACATGTGCCAAAGACAGAAAAAATAATGGTCAGAAGAACACCCTCGCCAACAATCTTGAGTGAATCTTTCCTTAATGACATTACACTACGGCCTCCCAAATTTTTGAGCTGATTTAACACCCCAGAAAGTGTCCACAAAAAACAAACATTAAGAACCTCTTCACCAAACTGGTAAACCTATTTACAGACAAATGATTGTGTTGTCCATCCAATGCAGGCACGCAAGGGTGAAATCTTTTCTTACCCGTGTAATATTGCTCTGTGTCACTGTTAGTGAACGGCAGACTTTTAATATAGCTCCTCTCAGCCTGTTGCTGTTCTAATATAAATATCAATTATGATGTATATAATCACTGATTTAACAATCACATATTGTCAAGTTTAAATGTACAGTTTTCTGTGAAAACGGATTGTAGTTGATGATACTACACTGAATGAAATAAGAATGTATTAATCCTCCGTACTTAAAGCTGCAGTTGATAACTTCGAGCAAATATGATAAGAAGTTATTTCTATAAAACTGTCACTAGGCTATATCCTGACAGCAGTGCATGAGACAGATACTAAAAGAAAGAAAATCAGGTTCCTCTTTGTCCTCCTAGTGCTCCTAATAGCAATTGCAAGTTTCTGCCACGCCCAAACAAAAACAACCAAGCCGAGCCGAGGATCCTCTACAGTAGCTGTCAACTACTGCTCGCTAAACTCCTAAACTCCGATCAAACGATCAAACTTCGACGATCAAATATGAATCAATATTTTACTGTAATGCCTATTTCTCATCTCAAATGTTTTCAGAAACATCTTGTAGTGTACGGTGTAGCTGTAAAATGAGAAAGTGTGTGACCTGGCCACCATGAAAGCAGTTGAGCCAAAACAAAGCAGGGTCATGGGGGTCATGAGGGAGCCGGTCACAGAAACAACATGAGGAGGGGAACAGCGATGCACTTCATCTATTCTTACAGACTATGTGGATTCTACAGGCCACCTCACCAGTATGTCTTTGGACAGTGGGATGAAACCCACACATATGTCACAAAGATATAGGACCAGGGTCAGTATTTAACCCCTGGACTGTCGGTGTAAGGTAACGATGCTAACCATCTGACCTGTGATACAAAAACATGCATCTAAAGGCAATATGCCTTTTTCAATGAAGACATTTTGACATGTAGGAAAGAACATGAGAATACTGCAGAGAATGCACAGGTGAATGATCATCATTGTATTTCTTAACACCTTGGTGCTTTTCTTGGTATTTTTGGTATAAATTTGAATAAGGGGAGAAGATACAAAGCGATTGAGAATTGATCGCTGTGTCATCAGTATAGACTGTATAGGATCTACAGTTTATGGTGTAGACAAGTATCTAAAATTCTACACAATATGGTATACCTTACCAGTCAGATGGGGGGGTCATTGGGTCTATGGTCTATTGTCCGTCTATCTGGGGATTCAACTACACCGCAAACCAGGCCAGCCCGACATTCAGTACGTCTGTGTGATCAGACCCAGCAACATCAAAAATGTCAGCCCACATTTCCTGTTCTGATTTCATATCCATTATTTCTCTGTTGTACGTTTTTCATCATTAGTGCAGCAAAGCCACCCGGGCTGTTGTCTGCATATCATCTATTATTTCCCCTCTAAATTCCCTTCCTCCTGCATGAGCACAGTGGAAAACAAACAGACGCTCATTAGCATGTGTGACCCGTTGGTGGTAAACAGGCTTATTTCCACATGAGTGCAGTGCGAGAATGGATTCCACCGGGACAGTCGAGGTAGGTGGGCCCGCCGGCTGCCTTCATGGGGACTTTAATAGGGACTTAACAAATGCAAGTGGACAGGCACAACATTCTCTGGCACAGGGAGGTCATGTTGGTACAGTGAGCACTTGTTAGAGGGTGACTCACTGTATTTGGACTCTTGGGTGGCCACTGATATTCACTTCATTTTTAATGTGCATTTTTTTTCTCTCCCTCTCTCTCTCTCTCAGTGCTAATTGTTGGATTGTGACGGATGCCGAGCGCTCTCTGCCAGAGCTGAGGTAATGTGTGGCGTTCGAATAATGCTTCTGTGCTCTGCTCTGTGAAGTGATGAAAGCGGCCTGTAATTACAGGGATAATCAAAACTGTCAGGGGCTCTTCTATGGGCGTTTCTTTGTTTACTGTCTGCTTCTCTCACAGCACCATAAGCCGCTGGCCCTCCACGTCCTCAGACCTCAGACCTCAGCCCTCAAAAGATCCTTGCAACTGTACCTGTCTGCGTCTCAAAGAAAGTGGAAGTCAGTGTGATGAGATGAGTTGTTTTGAGGGGGTTAACTGCTCTGTCTCCATCCAGCTCACAAGGCTACAGTAGTTTTTGGGAGCTAAAGAGGTCATGCAAAGCCAAGGTTAACGGTTGAAAACCCTGTTTAGCTCTATTAGTTTGACAGCGCATTAAACCTGCAGTAGGCAGACAAAAAAGAAAAAATTCCATAAAAACCTTTCAGCATATAGTAATTCAAGTATTCGGAGAGAAAACTAGACTTCTGCACCTCCTCATGGCTCTGTTTTCAGGCTTTAGAACATCTAGCCACTGATGGGAGACTTTGGCCAATCACAGGTCATTTCAGAGAGAGAGCGTTCCTATTGGCCGTTCATTCAACGTAGGCAGCTGTCAATCACTTGCGAACTCCGATCAAAGGTCAAACTAGGCGCCGCTGATCAAATATGAATCAATATTCTGTTACTGTAATGCCTACTTCTCTCCTCAAATGTTTTCAGAAACATCTTGTAGTGTGTTTAGCTGTGGCAAGAGGTGGGCGGTGCTTGGTATTTCCTCAACTGATCTCAACATGGCTGCCGCCGGGTCACAAACTTTCTCATCTTACAGCTAAACAGTACACTACAAGATGTTTCGGAAAACATTTGAGGCGAGAAATAGGCATTATAGTAACAGACTATTGATTCATATTTGATCAGCGCTGCCTAGTTTGACCGTTTGATCGGAGTTGGCGAGTGATTGACAGCTGCTCAGAGACGGCGAGGCTCTGATTGGTTGTTTTCCTCCGATACGGGAAATCTTGCAGATGCCATTAGGAGCACCGGAGGACACCGGAGGAACATGATTTCTTTCAGATTACCTCTCTCATGCACTACTGTCAGGATTTAGTGACTGTTTTATTAATCATATTTGCTCCATTTCTACCCACTGCAACTTTAACAAGGTCAGGGTTACTGGGACTATATCCACTGCAGCTTCCCATGATGACAACATATGCAGAGAGAAGAAAGAAATACACTAATATTTCCATAGTTTTCTTCAGCAAGCCCTCCCTATATTTGATTTTACTGTCTGTAGTCTGCAGTTGCATCTGCTCCCCTCAGGATGGCAGCATTTTGGTGTCTTTTCAGGGGAAACCCAGAGCCAAATGTTTTTGCATGAGTTGCTACCAAGCTCCAAAAGAGACATGACTACGTGATATTTTTTTTTGTGATATAATATTACAAGGCAAAAGGGGTTCAGAACCATGCAAATTTGTGATTTTATTATTATATTCCAGCACATTAAACAAGGTTAAATAGCCTAACATCATATCGTAATGTAAAAACAACCACATATTATTTTTATGTCTAGATAACAATAAGACAGAAATAACACAGCACGTTAATCCCTATAAAAAGGAATATGTGAATCTGAATAGGTGATATTTGTCTACATGTATGAATGACAGGATAATATGCATATAAAGACACAACTGTGACAGACTGCGTGGATGAGTGTAATTACAGGTGGCGCAGACAGACATGATCTTTGTATATAGGCAGCTCTTTGCTGTGTATTCGTCTGTGAGAGCAGCAAAACAACCCTGATCCTGGATTCAGCATCATCCTGGTTTTCCTTCAGACAGACTCGTAAACAGAGTCGCTACGGCGGTGAGCAGAGAGGAGATGGAAAACTCTGACGTCTCACTCTGTCTACATTTTATCTTGTTATGGACCTTTAAGAAGAAGTGCACAAAAAAATCATGCATGCATCAAATTGGAAAGTAGGTTTGTTTATATAGGCTACTAGGTAGATTAATGACGATCCACTTTATATAACACGCTTGCCTCGTGTCTGGTGTGAATGTATTTAGTCTTAATATTTATTCTTCCTATTTTTTTCTGTAAAGAATAATGCAAATTTGTGGATATTTGATTTTGGGTATAAGACTAATGTATGCATGGTCGGATGCTGTGTATTGTATATATGTATATATGTCTATATTTATGTATATATATATATGTATTATGTGGTATGCAGTGTGCACATGTAGTGCAATGTGCAGTGTATGTATATATATATATTGCATGTTGTATTGCATGTGCATATTGTATATTATAAATTGTATATTATTAATAATAATTTGCGCATATAAGAAAAGATAACAAATAGTCAATATGATTAAGATAAATATGTAAGTAATGAATTGGTATTGTGATTAAGTTATATTATAAGTAATGAATTGGTATTCTGGATTGATAACAAATTTATATTTTGATAAGGACAACTATATCAGTAATTCATTTATATTTCTGTATGACACAGATTAAAGGTAATAATTATAGTTAGAATAATTATAAATAATAATAATTATAGTTAGACAAATTTAGGAAAATTTAATTAGAGTATATGTATGGCTCAATAAGGAAGCTGGTTAATAATTAATAATTGACTTATGGAGAAGGGGTGGGATTAAATAAGTTTATACTTTTTCTCACTCCTTTTCAAATATGTAAATCAAGGAATCAAGTGTTTGACAATTTATTTTTCTTATGCTTTTCATTGTATGTAACTTGTTTCTGACTGTCCACTTGTTGGTATGATCATTCCTTTCTTTCTTTTATTTTTTTTGGTATTCTACAGGAGAAAAAATGAATGAAATGTACAAGGAAAGTTGGTAGTAGTGAAATGGTAATTGGGTGCAAATGATAATGCAGTTGAATGACAAATGTTGTTAATATGTTTATTCTGTTAATGAACATAGAGAGATAAAACCGACCTTCTTGTGAGAGTACCAGACCAGTATCACTATGGTAACTGCTCTCTCCTATAATAGTCGCTGCTAAAAACTGCAGTAGAAGAGCGACGCCCACTTTTCACAGACTTTTGTAAGGAAGGAAGGCGGAGCCCAGAAAGCTTGTGGAGTGATTCATCTTGTTGAAACAGAGACGATCTGTGCAGCAGGGGCGCCGTGTTTACAGCGAAGCGAACAGAGCAGCAGCAGCAGACTGCAGACTGATCTACCGGAGAGGAGACACCTTCTGTGGACGGTACCTGCAACATTAATCTCTCTACTAAACTGCGCTACCCGCTCAAGCTATCTATCTATCTACCCACATCGACGGAGGAGGCTTTAGATAACCCAGAGGACTAAACCTGGAGGTCAAATACTCCCATTTCTCCCGCTGAGATGAAGGTGAACCACCACAACAACAACGCGGTTGCATGATGAGCGGCTGAAGAAGAGGAGGAGGAGGAGGAAAAGAAGGAGGCTGAAACTAGCTCTTTATCTACAAAAAACGTCGTGCGTGCACACAACACGCCTGTGCATTTAATGAACACGTTAAAGCCTCTTTGCATCCATGCTTGTTTGTTGTTTCCCTGCAGCTATGGAGGCTGAAGATGCGGATTATCACAGAGGAGGAGGAATCCCCGCCGTTACTTTAACCGCATTGCTTTCATTATAACACATCAATGCGACGTCGTTTTCAGCAGGGATAAAAACACAACTATGCATGCATATTTTCTGGTCTTTTTTGCGTTTTTTTTTGGAGCATAATAGGATATAAATATCCCTCCATCAAGCGTGTTTGTGTTGCAGCTATTAGCTCTCTCCATTAGCCGGCTGCTAACTGCTGCAAGATTACAGATTCAAAACAAGCTTTTTTTATACATCTGAGCAGGTTTTGCTGCAGGTTTTTGCACCTCAACGTATTTATTTGCAGGATTTGTGAGGATTTATTCATCCAGGAATGAGGTGTGTAAAGGAAAGAAGCCGCTTGACCTTGTTTTGGGGTGTGATGATGATGCTGCTGGGTCTGAAGTCCTGCCTCCGGCCCGCCACCGCAGAGAGTAAGTAACCACTGATGCTGCTGCTGCTCTGCATCTACACGCTGCTGCACACACTATACGCATGCTGCACTGATGGCTAGATATATATGATGGGAAATAAGATGACCATGCTTTGCTATACACACCGTGCATATAGAATACTGCATTGCAAATAGAGACAACCAAGTTTCCATTTCATTTTATTACATTTCTGTGAATTTGCACTCAGCCAATTAGCAAATTAATGTGATTATATTCACCAGAAGTATAAAACATTATCCCTTATAAATTAACAAGAAAAATACCACTAATTTGTGAGGGAAATGCCTTTATTTATACTGCATTGTAAATAGAGACAACCATGTTTCCTGGACATTTTATTACATTTCTGTGAATTTGCAGCCTGCTATATGGGAATTATATAATATAATACTATGTGTATGTAGGAACTATAATTATCTTAGTGGGAAAATCATTTAATATGTAATTTTGTTCTGTTAGTAGTAGTAGTAGTAGTAGTAGTAAATTAGTGTGATTATAATCACCTATATGTCCCTTATAAATTAACAAGACTAATTTGTGAGGGGAAATACCTTTATTTATATCCACTGCTGTTTAAACATGGGAAATAAGGTTAGCTTACAGTGAAAACACCATGCTTTACTATACACACCGTGTATATATGTAATACTGCATTGTAAATAGAGACAACCATGTTTTCTTCACAGTTTATTACATTTCTGTGAGTTTGCACTCAGCTTACTGTATGGAAATGATATAATATAATACTATGTGTATGTAGGAACTATCAATTCAATTAATCTTTATGGACAGGCTCGAAGTCCATACATACAAACATACAACACAAACAACAATATACACATTACATACCACACTATATTTATCTTAGTGAGAAAAGCATTTAATATGTAATTTTGTTCTGATAGTGATGCAAATTAGTGTGATTACATCCACCAGAAGTTCCTTATAAATTAACAAGAAAATACCACTAATTTGTGAGGGAAATGCTTTTTATTCTTTCATTTTTGGGTTGCTGGAAAAAATGTGATAAATAATTCCTGACAATGATTTGATATATTTGATATCTCTGACTACATACATGCTTATAAATCAAACATTCTTACTGTATTAATTTAGATATTTTCCCAAGTTAAAGTCCCTAGAAGTGTACAATTCAACTTTTTCTCATGGTCTAGTGTTAAAAAAAGTTAACAAAAATCGCAATACTTGTGGAATCGCAATACTTTAAAATAGCAATACATATCAAATCGGCGCCCAAGTATCGGGATAGTATTGAATAGGGTGATAGTTGAATCATCCCAGCCCTACTAGTTAACTTTGTATTGGTGAATGCTGTGTTAGAGCTGAACCGAATTCTTCGAAGCTTCGGCCGTTGCCATGGTATTCAACCTCAAAATCTGTATTTGAATGCTTTGTTTTTTTATTTTTTGTTTGTTTGTTTATATATGAGTATATAATAATAATGTATAAATCCAAAAAGCAAAGCTTCGAATACCTTCGAATATTACTCACTGAAGCTTCGAAGCCCAAAAAATGGTATTCGTGACAGTCCTGTACTGTGTTAAAGATTGTAGAAAGTCCACTTGTAATAGTGTAACTTGGTTATAAAACACTCACCACAGACAATGAGTCAGTTTAAGTGCGTTGGTAAATACATTACCATGACTCAGCCAATGGAGAAAGCCAGTCAAGCTATATATATATATATATATATATATATATATATATATATATATATATATATATATATATATATATATATATATATATATATATTTATATATACACCACATTGTCAACTCTGAGTCACAGTGTGGTTAATTACAATCAACGAAAAGTGGAAGGCATCTGTGATCTCAGCAGAAAACCGCAAACAGAAATAGGATTTGAGAAATAAAAAGGTAGATGTTCCTCTACATCCAAAAATGTGATCTATCATTTTCATACTGAAGTAAGAAAAAGTACTGCAAACTGTGTCAATTTGCTTTAGATGCTTCAACAGAAAATAAACACATACACACACACAATATTTATGTTTTGATTGTTGTAGTCACAGGAAGTCAGTGAAGTGAAGATGTGATGGTTTATAGCCTGGTCCAGTCCATTCGGTATCAGAGGTTCATCATAAAAACATGTAGCTAGACTTTTATATATTTTTATATTTTAAGGGCCCTTCTAGGGACGGGCATTGGAAATTAGCAGTAGCTGTAAATGCTGGGATGAAAATACATTGTTGTGCAATTCTCTATGTAACCACAGGGCTGAGGTTATAGAGTTTAGTTAGGGATGCACCGATCCAACTTTTTCAGTCCAGATACCGATGGCGATACCGGGGCTTTGGGTGTCGGCCGATACCGAGTACCGATCCGATACCGGTGTTTAGTTAATAACCTGTATGCCTCACTGTGTGGAAGAGACTGGGATCATTCTTTTATGTGTAAGGAAACATCAGGCTTGACTTAAACATTGCTTTCCTAACTTTGTAAAACAAAATGTAACTGTAAGTTAACAGGAATTAAAATTCATGTGTAAACCTTTTTAATGCAGCAACAAAACTTAAACAGTGATTAATATTCCAGTATATCATGTTTATAGTATATAAACATAGAACTGAATTGAATAGATTTGCCTCATTGTCACCGATACCCGATCCAGCTATTTGAATAAGTTTCGACCCGATATCCAATCCGGTATCGGTGCATCCCTTATTTTAGTCCAGTGACAATCCATTGAACTTCTTAATTTTGACTGAACTTTAAGACGCACCAATCGGTCCCGCACAGACAGCTTAGTGCAAGGAATGGGACTTTTAATTGAAGCTTCTGTCAGCATGTAAACCTTCAAATTTAATGAATTTTTAAAAGCTTCTATATTTATTCCAAATTTCTTTTTATGTGTTGCCATCGGACTTTTTTTTTCCCATGTTTCCAGTTCTACTGTAAACTAGGCTTCCTGATTCATCCCATTCATCATGACATGTCGGGGAGGGGTGGGTTTGGGGGATTGAACCAGGGTCTGGGTTTTAAAATAGAACAAGCCAAAGTACATTCGCAAGCAAAACAGACCAAGTTCTGTTGATTGGAAAGAGTGAGGAGCTTGTGAACTGTGTGTCATGGGGTTTACTGTTAGCTCCAGTGGTTACGGGACAAACCTGGGAGAAGCAGAGAGGTTCTCCCATCGAAATCCTACATTTATTCTCGCTCCGGCGTGGAGCCGTCTAAAGCTTCCTTGTGTGGCTAAACTCTGAGCATTCCTGCTGGTTTGCTGTATCAGTCGGGACTAAAGGGCAGCTGCTAGGTTCGGGTTAACCAGGTTCAGCTCTGTCGCTGCAGACACAGCCTTTCACATGAAGTTTTATCTGTCAAGAATGATCTTTTGCTAAAGCTTCCCAGCGCTTTTCTTCCCACCTTGACTCTCATGTGGAAAAGTATTTATGAATACGTTCCCCCCCTCGGGCAATCTGTCACTAACAGGATGGAAATGAGGAGTAAACAGACTTGCTGCAGTCTAGTGGCAGTGTATGAAGCACCAGCTTAGAGGGCGAATTGCTTCCTCTTTCTTGTCTTCTGGGACTTCTAGTGGATTTCCTCTGATTGTCTGCGGATAGTCTGGGCGCTGCGGCCAGCTGGGAAAAGGTTATCAAAAGTAAATATGTGATCTGGAGGCTCATCAAAGCTGAAGAGATAGGCTTGTGTACTCAGCTGTTTAAAATGTGTCAGTGTGTGAGGAGAAGGAGGGGGGGGAGTTATTAAGCTGCTACACCTGCTATCGGCATTTTCTCTTAGCCGGAGCTCAAGATGTAAATTTTGATCATTTGTTTAGTATCTTCTTCCCGAGCGTGGTCAGGAGCAGTTCCCATGAAAGACGGCCATGCTGGCGTAGCAGCGAGGCCACGGAGGGTGAAGCGTCGAGGCTGTGGTGGTGACGTAACGTCACTAGTAGGCAGTGTGTCTTTTTACAGGCCCGGGTGTTGGGATTGTATTAACAGGTATGCCGCTCGCTGAGGGCTGCTGACAGTGTGCACTGACAAGTAGATTATAGAGAAAGACATAACAGCCATACCAGCACAGTGCCTGCCTGCCTTAAATCACGCCAAAGGCATTTTATAATGACTCACCAGAGGCTCTCACGTCCTCTCTAGAGAAGACTTAAACTCTCAGCAGTTTTTTGGTCAGAAAGCCTACAGTTCTTAAACCTCTATTTTATGTGGGAAAAAAAATTATCCCCAATTAAAATGCCAAATGCAAAGAAAAGCGTTACGACTTTATCACATTTTAGCTTGGCACTGGTAGACTACAAGCCACAGCTCCAGTGTGCTTTGAAACTTATGTCACAAGTGGGGTTGAAAGAGGTCAACCTCACAAGAGTTGCTTTTTAGGGAAAGAATTATAGGACGATCTTGTTTTCGCCAGTTTACTAACTTAATTTGCACAACTGGGCCCAACTTTCTTTTGTGTTTTTCAGAGAAGGGATGCTATCAGCCCTTTTTTGTTGGTCTATAAAATGGTGAAAAATGTCAGCTTGCTTTAGGGTAGTGTCATACGATCACAGTGGCCTCACTTTCTGTGTGTAACTGACTCCAGAGCTGCTATTCAGTGGATAAGTTTAGAACAGGGGTTCTCAAACCTTTTGGGGCCAGGGACCCCTTACATGGGAGAAAATTGAGGACCCCCTCATAATCGTAACACTGATTATGCATAATGCGTTCAACCATTTGTACTCTTCGATGCCATTAGAACTGTTTGTATTCTAAACCTTTTCAATCTAAATACTTTAGACATGTTTCATAGTGATAAACAGAAACATATTTCAGTTTGAGTCATGTTAATACTACTGTACTTATGTACTTTTAAACAGAGGGTCATTTATTCAAATTGCACTTGGACTCAACTTGACAGCGTTTATAGCCTACATTTCAAATTTTCAGTAGATGAACAGTAGCAAAACATAATGAATCCAGATATTTAAACATACCAGTCTAAAGCTGACTTTTTTTTTAAGTTCTTCAACTTAAAAATAATTAACTTATTGCTGTGTGTCACAATCATATCAGAGTTTCTATTGGCCCAAAGCTAACATGGGTGGGAGTAATGGACAGAATATGCTTTTTTTATTGGCACAAATGGTCCCCATCTGTAGATATGCACGTTTTAAGGATACAGCACAGTTTTATAATTTACAGCAAATTATTTCGCGGACCCCCTGACAGAGTGCCAAGGACCCCTGGTGGTCCCCGGACCCCACTTTGAGAATCACTGTATTAGATTATTTGAGCTGCACGACTAAAAGATCCCGATTTGTTAGATCATGTTCATCATGAACTTCAGTCACAGTTTCATTTATTTTGAGCATGAAACATACTCTGCCAGACATTTGGAAATATGAGGTTGCTGATATGTTTTTGTTGACGACAGCCAAACATTTTACATTTAAATATATATTTTTAATGCTCTGATCTAATAGTAAATTATTACTGATTGTTAAAGCTATAATCGGAACACAGTGTTTTGGAGAATATAAAATGGTGATAGCTGGTAAGTTAAAGACCCTTCTCAATAGTGAACCTCGTTGAGAGGTTTGCACCACCACCAATATGTTTTAGGGAACTGCAGATTATGGTATTAGCAATACTGTCTTATAATATTCTGCATTGAGACACTGATCACTGATCTTACTTATTCACATTAACATCAGTTTGTACAGAACGGTTCAACTTCTCTTTAAACTTTGATAATGATGCATAAAGCATACGTGATCGCCCACTTGTTGAAAATGGTAGCGAGATAAAAACAACAGTGCATTTATTATGACGTATTAACTTATTTTCTTAGAGTATACAGTGATGTTTACAGCCCTGAGGTGTGACATCTAGTGTGTAAATACGTATAGCAGGCGGCACATTGCTCTAGCTCCAGGTGTTACCTTCAGGGCAAACCTTTGATTAAAAGAATGACATTTGTTTACACTGATTAAACCTGCAACACCAACGCTAATGTTTAATTATAAAATGTTGTAATTGTCTGCTTGTCTTTCCCAAACCTCTCCGCGTCACATGCATACAGTAAAACTTTATAGACCAGCATTAAAGTTTTAAGGCGACAACCTGTTAGCTGGTCGGTGTGAATTTTCCATGACTCACTGCCCTCCAGCTTTTGAAATCTAAATCCTCCTCACATTGATGTGCGATAATGGCCTCCGTGTTTCTGTGGCTGCTGCCGGGGCTTCAGGCCAAGTATTGTTTTAGAGCGCAGCACACATGTGGGAGTAAAAGTTGGAAAGGCGAACACTTCACCTATCATCGCCGATCACCACCATCATCGTGTCTTACCAAACTGTTCCTGATGCTGGTTCGGATCCTTTGCTGTTGTACTTGTTTTAGTTCAAAGTATTTCTCCGTCTAAATAGAAACAGAGTTTACTGACTGTTGCATTAAATAACAAAGTACGACTCATGAGGTTAAAAGCAAATGTAAACAAATCTATTTTACCCTGAACATGAAATTGCATAAATACATGTTTTTACAATTTGTTCACATCAAAGTGGAGACAACTGTCCTTTGTTGTCTGTCCTTTGATCAAAAGCCCGGACATGTTCGCTCCTGTCGTATATAATTCTTCAATTCACTAGATCATAGCCTGAAGCAGTCTTTGCATACACTGAGACTTATCCAGTAGGAGCCACTGTACTGCTGTTATCATCCATGTTAGCAGCTGCAGCATGGTTCTGGTCCGTCTGTTGGTTGGTCCACTGCTTTAGTCCAGACTGCAAGGTTCAACGGTTATCAAATAACAACAAAGTTAATTGTTATGTTTAAACTTTAATTAAATTAATCTGGAGTTTCATCCACATCCTCTAATGCCACCCAATTAAACTCCTGTTTCCAGGATGATGTTTATTTCTTCTTTACATCAGGCAAGTGAGTTGTTAGATTTAATAGCCCGACGTGGCATTTTACTCAACCCAGGGCAAGCGGGCAAGCCTTATTGTTGACCCTTGGACTGGAATATTGAAACAACTTTTGATAGATTGCCATTTTACTCAGACATTCATAGTCCCCAGAGGATTAATTCTACCAATTTTGGTGAACCCCTGACCTTTCTCCTAGGGTCACCATGAGGTTGACATCGGTGATTTTGAGTGAAATGTCTTCCAACTACTGGATAGATTGTCATGAAATTTAGTGCAGACTGAGATTCATGGATGAATTGTAATAACTGGTGACTTTTCTTTGTGTCAATACTACTGACTAAAAACCTGCAGAACTAATCACATTCCCATCAGCCTCAGCTATACTAAGGGTTTAGTGCTAATTAGCAAATGTTAGCACTAGGGATGTCACGAGAACTGAGTCGATGCAAGTCGATGCAAAAAGGACTGTGCTGCTCACCGGCTGCTAACAGCTAACGTTAACTAGCTCTCATCCTGCCGATGTCAACACGAGAGGTGCCATTTACATTATGATGAGTTCAGGCTCTATTCAGTAAAAATGAGGATTGGGCTATGGTAAATTATAACGTTATCAAGAGGTGTTCAAATGTAATCTTGTAAATGTAGTTTTTGGTGAGAAACTTGACTACAGTTGTTTGAAGGAGAAGTTTTTATGACCGCTTTAACTTGATAACAAAAACCAGTATGCAAAGGATAATGAAGGAGTGTATGTTGAAGTATATCGGATTTATTGTTTTTACCTTTGTTTTTTACTGTGGTATCGAGAATTGTGGAATTTCACTGATATCGCCTACTAAATGTCTGGTGTCGTGACATCCCTAGTCAGCATGCTAACAAGCTAAGATAAGATGGTGAACATGGTACACATTATACCTGCTAAACACCAGCATGTTAGCATCGTAGCATGGTGACTGATGTTGGCATGTAGCACAAAGCACCACTGTGCCTCACTGAGCTGCTACCTTGGCTTTGGACTCTAGTTTCATGAAGAATGATGGTGTCAGAGTACTTTTGAAACTCCTCCGTGATTCATTTTATCCTTTGTTTAACAAGTTGTTTTGTCCCATATACTGTATTTGATCAACCAAGACAAGAGCGTGTTTAATGGATGACGTCTTTTATTGTAGAATAGTTTCCTTCTATGCCTTTGATGTCGTTGTGTTATAAAAGCTTGATAAAAGCAGGCCGGCATGGAACAAAAAAAAGTGGGGTCACATTAGGCGGACACAAGAGCAACAATAGCCTGAAAGCAGAGCAATGTCAACTTTATTGCGCTGTTAACCTGGGCTTGAATAGAACAAGTATTTACTCTGTCCCGCCATGTTAAGATGGCATTGAAAATGACAACCGCAAGGCAAACATGTTCTGTCAACAGCAGCACAGCTCAAGTGTACTGTCAATATTAGAAAAAAAAAAGTACAAACAAATATCTCTTTATAAGTATCACCATTTCAGAAATAACGAAGGTTGTTTTAATTGTCATATTTAACAGCTATTTATTGCAAACGCTGTGTAAATAAATGATGAAACATCCAGATCATTTGTAAGAATGTGTTCCAGTGTAATTGTTCTGCCGCTTGGCTTTAAAGGAACAGGATGGGCTGTTTGATTTCGCCAAGACCTCATATTGTGATGATGAAACTGTTATGATCCCCGCAGAGAGCCTCAAATGAAAGCATACAGCAATGAACTAAATAAGAACAGAGCAAATGAGGTTTACATTACTGTTGAATTTAATGGGATCCTCACCCTCTCCTTTTGTTCTCCTCCGGCAGTCTGTGGTCCCAGCATCGACATTGGGAACGACATCAGCGAGTTTAAGAGTCTAGAGAACTGCACGGTGGTGGAGGGCTACCTGCAGATCCTCCTCATCGGCGACAAAAACAACAACAACATCAACCAGGATGTCTTCCGCTCCCTCAGCTTCCCCAAGCTGACCATGATCACCGACTACCTGCTGCTGTTCCGGGTGTCCGGCCTGGACAGCCTGAGCACGCTCTTTCCCAACCTCGCTGTCATACGCGGGCGGAACCTCTTCTACAACTACGCCCTCGTGATCTTCGAGATGACCAGCCTGAAAGACATCGGCCTGTACAACCTGAGGAACATCACCCGCGGCGCCATCCGCATCGAGAAGAACCCCGAGCTCTGCTACCTGGACTCCATAGACTGGTCCCTCATCCTGGACGCCGAGTTCAACAACTACATCGCCGGGAACAAGCAGTCCAAGGAGTGCAGCGACGTCTGCCCGGGCATCATGGAGAACAACCCTCAGTGCAGGAAGACCATGTTCAACAACAACTACAACTACCGCTGCTGGAATTCCAATCACTGCCAGAAAGGTAAGCCGACTGTCACACATGATAGCTCATCAGGGATTTGAATTGCAAATAGATGGCGCAGACAGTCTAGCCTGGGGCCTTGATTTGTGTAGATGTGAATCTGGGAGTGTAATGAACGGCTCCGTGCCTACAGCTGTGGCCTGCTACCTGTCACTTTAACTGCTTTGGCTGTTGTGTTTTGGCTGCGGGGAAGGAAGAAGGAACGCAGGGGGATGTTGTTATGCATGATCGACTTGTCTGCAGATCTTTGCTGTAATAAATCTCAGGTGTTTATCCAAGTTAAGGAAAGATGAAGAGCTAAACAGAGGTATCAGTGGAGGCTGCAGTTTTGCCTCAGACTATGTCGTTGTTGAGAGAGGTTTGAGCAACTACTGGCTGTCAAATGTCAACCTCTGTTTACTCAAAAACCTGTATTTTAGGGTTGTTATTACCCGTAGTTATTGCATTTCTCTCAAAAGAGGCAGTAGCTCACATATTCAGGTGTCTTGTGACGCTTATTTGGATGCAAGTTCAATTCAAATGTTCTCAGTAAATGCTCCAGAGTTTAATTAAACTACTCCAGTGTGAACTCGCCCTTTAATTCTGTGTTTACGACTGCAGCGTTTTTCGATGACTTGTTTTGCTGGTGCGTTTTCAGACAATGTGTTTTGGCTGACCGAGTGTGTGTGTGTGTGTGTGTCTGGCTGAATTGTTTCCCTGGTGACTGGCGCCTTGCTGCAGACTCAGCATGTTGATGTTTTCAGTCTTGTGACATGGAACTGTCGCAGGGACTGGCCTGGAGGATCGCATGCATGTGTGTGCACACACACACACACACACACACACACACACACACACACACGCACGCACACACACACACGTAGAGTCTGTCTGTCACCATCATCAAACACACTCAAAGCGCAGACAGAGATGCAGGCACGGCACGCACACACACACACACGTAAACAGGCCGAATCACAGAGATGCAAATATGTCTAACATACACACATGCGCCTGGCTTGCTTTGTTGGTTGTTGGAGTGGCAGAGTGTGGGCACGCTAGAGAAGAAACCAGGAGGTGGGATATGTTGGAGGACGACGTGTCGGATGGATGGAGGGGGTGTCAGGTGGAGGAGCAGGACTCTGTGCTGTTTATCGTTTGTCTTGTCAGCAAGAAAACACTATAGAGAGTCCACAATAAACTCTAAACCTCGCCTCTCCTGTTTGTCAGTTTGTACCAATGGCCGTTAGACTCTTGTAAATAAAGGTGTCATTCAGTAAGACACTATATCACTGATAATTTAACCAGTCATCATATGGATGGGTACCTAGTGAACCATATAAGCAAAGGTGGTAAAGTACTTACAGCTTTTACTTAAGTAAAAGCAGCAAATGTATAAATACTATGTTAATTAAAAGTACAAAAGTGTTAGCATCAAAATACACTTAAAGTACCAAAAGGAAAAGTACTCATTATACAGAATGGCCCATTTCAGAATAATGTATAGGCTATTATATTATTGGATTATAATTATTGATGCATTAATATGTAAGCATCACTAATGTTGCAGCTTTTAACGGTTGGGCTACTGGACTACTTTATATTCTACCCGGCAACTTAATCCATAATAACAACATCATCATTTATTAGTTGATTTATATTTTGCATTAATAATCTCAACTAACTAAAGCTGGTAAATACATGTAGTAAAAAGTATATTATAAATATATAATATTTCCATCTTAGATGTGGTTGAGTAGAAGTATAAAGTAGCAGAAAATTTAAATACTCAAGTAAAGTACAAGTACCTCAAAACTTATTTACATTGCACTACTGACCATAAGGCCTTTTTAAAGTTGTGTCTTCACATGCGAGAAGGCCACCCGTCTTCCATCCTGCTGCCGCGCCATCAACTCAACAACAACCGGCAGCTGTGTTGCTTTGACGAAGAACTCCACAATTCAAATTCATTTTGGTCAATTATGTGACCTTCATCTCCGAGTGTCTAAAAAATAAAAAAAAATAAGATTCAATTCCTACATTGTTAACATTACAAGCAACTAGAACTTGGAGATAAAGTTCATCAGTATGATATACTGTATATATCGGATTATAAACCAGTATGTGGTATGGAGGTCAAGTGTTACAGGGCTGTACAGACTAGACACCGTACAGGGCCATCTTTCTGTCTCCACTCTGTTGAGACTAAAACATGTTGTTTTTCAGAGGGCCGGGGCTGTGAAGGACAGGAAATAGATTTAGATATTATTTTAAAATAGCCAACAACTAGATGCCTTGGCTAGTAGTACTTCTATTACCAGTGCTAGTGCGACAGCTGCTGCTACTACTGTTTCTCTTACCACTGCCTCAACTACAAAGCCACCTGCTGCTACAACTAACTACTATTACTATTATTACTACTACTACTACTACTACTACTACTACTACTACTACTACTTTTCCCACTGAGGCTACAACAGTTAGTATAGATACTGCTGCTACTAAAACCACTGTTACTACTGAAAGTACACCAGTGCTGGGGCCACATTCCTCTTGTGTGCAGCTGTATGATGTCTGTGCCCAACAGGCACATGTACACACAGACCTCTGCTCCACTATAATGTTGACTAACTGATGCCAGCACAGTTAAAGTGGCGTCTGTGTGAACTTTTAACTTGCAAAAATTGTAATCTTTATTTAAACAACAGGAAAGAGTCCAAGGAAACAGGAGGGAAAACTCAGACCTCTCATGGAAATGAATGTAGGCTCTTATCCACTATTTTAAGACATGGGGGTCCACATAATTTCACCACATGGTTGCAGATTGTCCATTGGCCACATCTCCAGACTATCTGGACAGATGAGACACTTTTAGGCATGACTGATGTGTTTGTGTTCACTTGGCATCTTCCTATCCGAGAGGTTGACGTGCTTTGTTAAGTCAGTTTAAGTAGACTAAATATAGAAGAAGTGGAGAGCGACCCCGTGAAGATGCATAAGCAGTCGACCGGGCTCCTGAGGGAGTGTGCCAGCCAGGGCAAATGGGCCATCGTTTGCTGCTGCCGCTGCCTTAAAACAGCATTGATCTCAAACAACATGAGCACTACTGCTCTCACTGCAGAGACTGCATTGTTGTGCTATTTATTAGGCAGTTTATTGGAGGAGTCTGGCGCTAGTAAAAGCAGGCTTCATTAAGAAGAGGAAGGCCGATAGCTGGAGTAGTTTAGCTGGCTGACCAAACAGCGTTCATTCCCTCAGGTTGTCGTTGTCTGGCGGCTCCAGTACCTGCAGATCAGAGGCTGTTTATACGTATGCAATCCTGTTTCTTAGTGGTATCCAAAGTGGTAAACACTACACATACAGTAGAGTATGGGAACACTTTGGGTTTCACACATTACCAGGACATCTCTGACTACATACATGCTGTAAAGGAAACATTTTTAGATATTTTCCAAAGTAAAAGTCCATAGAAGTGTATGATTCAACCTTTTCCCCATAGTCTAGTGTTAAAAAAAGTTAACAAATATCGCAATCAATCATAATATTGAATAGCAATACTTACAAATCGCAATACATATCGAATCGGCATCTAAGTATTGTGATAATATCAAATTCGGAGATAATAAGCATGTTGTCTGAGCCCTATGTCTTAGTATGTAGCAGTAAAAATAGTAAAGCCTAATGCTGCTAGTATCATGTCTGTTTACTAGATTTTGTCCCCGTATCAGCAAACACTCTGACAATAGAGGACCAAATTATAATGGTTTTCATGTGTCTCTTCTGATAACGCCCTGTATCAAGCTTCAGTAATCGTATCTGGGATGTATTGTTTGAATGTGTGCCTTGCTCAGAGGCCTTCTGCTGCGCTGGCACGAGAGTCATCTTTGTATTCAGAGACATTTTTATTTCCAGACCCGGTCATTCATCAGATCAATAAATGACGGAAGGGGAAAAGTGCTAGCCCTGTTTTCATTGAGTTACTATAGAGGACATTCTCTGAGCCGGAACTCATTCATAAAACTGTTACAAGGAAAAGAGGGTTCAAAGGCTCTTTCCTTCTCTGGGAAAGTGGAGTGTTTTTCAGTGGCGGTGGTGGGGGCTACATTCTCCCATGTTTACTTCCCTCATTTGTTTTTTTTTTTTGGAATCTGGTTTGGGTGTTTTGTTTCGTTCATAACTCATAGGCTTCTTCTAAAGAAGAGCCATGTCCGTGCATGCTGGGAAACAAACACACTCTCTGAAACACACAAACCCACACACACACTCTCTCATTGAACAGCATGGGGGATGTTTTTCCGGTGCTTTGTACGGTCTGAGGAGATGAAAGCACATCATTAAAGTACAAAGTAGGTCTTCAGGGATTTACTGGAAGGAATTTTTGTCTTTTGTTAACCCCTGACTGAAGCGATTACTCACTAAACTAAAAGGATTGTCTTCAGGGTCGTTGCTAGATTAACTTACTGTACTTGACATGTCGGTGTTTGCTCATTTGTTACGTATTTAGTTGTCATTTTATCGTGAACGGCGGCATTGCTTGTCAAGATACAAATCAAGTATAGGAACAAATTTCTAAACTTAATACTTTTATGTGTAAGTTTTGAAAGTTTCTGACTTAATACAACTTCAAGTGGTGTCATCAAAAAAGACACTGGCAGGCAGCAGTGCACTATTTCCATGCCTAAAATGTAATTTTTAAAAAAGGCTTCTTTGGGTGAGCAAGTAAGGGCTGGGATATGGCCCTTAGGTACTGCCACATGATTTTGTTTTGAAAAATATAAAACTTTTGGCAGGAATCAGTAAAGGCCATAAATCATGTTATTTGCCAGCATCTCTTTACAGTTTAACTTGGATGTAAAAAGTGATGTGTGCTGACTCACAATGAATGGTATTTATATTTCTGACAGAAAGCCCTCTCAGGTACTCTGGCTCACGGTAAATCCCTGTAGTGACAAGCTTAGTGCTTAATCACTTTTTATTAATCAGCATACAAGAAAATAATCCACATTTGTTTAGAAATATTCTGTCTTTTTGACCGACATGTCAGCTGGGTTGATAGATTGGACAATATTTCTAGCTCATTGCAGGTATACATCTGTATTGTGTATACGTTGGTTGTAACAAGAAATTTCGGTGCAGATGGACCAAGGTTGTTTGAACCAGTTTAGAAACTGTCACCAATACGTAGTTTGTCCAGCAGAGAGCACACTGACAAATTTGTTTTTCAACTGTAAAATGTCCAAGTCAATGCAAATTTAGTAACCAAATTTCAGGGGTCATTGTCAAAATATTTGTTTAAAAGTGCTCTATACGATATCCATAGCATTAGTTTAGCAGCAACAACTATTTGCTATGTAAAGATATAGAGGAGTAGTGTCTACCTGAGTAGAGAATGAAGTCTCTCTCCCTCTGTGTGTGTTGTAATCAGAGCTTCTCTGTGCTTTGTTGACATCGCCGGGCTGGCTGCGCGTGCTTTTAGTGCATGTTCGTGCCTGTGAGCGTGACCCACTGGCTAGCTCACTGCACTCATACAACGGTTACAGCTGATACCGTCTTCCAGACCTACGGTGCTGTTCCGGAAGCGTAGCACCCCCCAGGTAAACACTGTTAGCGCTGTTAGCACCATTAGCTGCGAGTT